>NC_141685.1:269940414-270389239 GCF_964263255.1 Lissotriton vulgaris
TCCTACAATATCCAACACTTCCCAAAGTTTCACCCCCTCCAGCTTTCCAGCTCTTTTTGTTGAGGTGAAAGTAGGACCGTCACTCAAACAGCCGCTTTAAGCACCAGATGTTCGAAGCATAAATATATACAATTTTTGCAGAGGATGATAGATGACGAGGAAGGAATAGCGGACTTCCCGAGCAGACACGCGTCACTCCTGACGCAGCAGTGAGCCACCCAATCAGAGAAGAGCAACCGGGGGGGGGGGGGGGGGGGGAAGGGGGGGGGGGTTGGGGTACAGCCTCCCCCGGCGCTCTAATGACGTCTCATTCCCACAATCCTCTGTTCAAAATCAGAATATTCAGGGTTCTCTGAGAAACACTAAACACATTTTCTTCTTCTCGTGGGAAAAAAGACACTTTAGAGGGTGCAAATTTTAAGAATGACGTGGTTAGGTCTGCATTGTATTCCGCTGCTAACAGTGAACGGTGACTTACACTTACTAGTACAACGTATGAACCAAGGACTGTATCGTCATATGATGGCATTTTCTTTAGGTCACTTCACTTAGTGTGGGAGTGATGGGAGAATACTTTACACCAATTTTTTTGAGGAGTTAGGGACATATTATCAAGGGGGTTTATCTCCGCTTTTTTGGCTTTAAAAGCCAAGAAAGCGGAGATAAAATTATCTCCCTATTACCAAGCTGTCGCTAACACCAGTTAGCGACAGCTAGTAGGAGATAGCGACCATCTTGGGCCCCACTTTGCATGTCAGTGATATTTATCACTAATGAGATGCAAAGTGGGCGTGCCAAGATGTTAGAGACTGAAAACAGTCGCTAACATCGCTATCTCCTATTACCAACTTTTGGAGATATTCGCGCTAAGCGGGAATATCTCCAAAAGCTAACACCTGCCCTGAGCAGTTCTTAGCCATGTTATCCAATGGGAGGTGGATAACATGGCTAAGAGCATTTGCTCGATAATGCATGAATATCGCTGACTTTTCAGCGATATTCATGCATTTCGGCCGTTTTTTATCGCATTTGCGATAAACCTTGTTAATAGCAAGGTTTATCTGCGATAAAAATCGCCGATGTGCGGCGATAATTTTTGTCTCTAAACAGGTTAGAGACAAAAATTATCGCTAGTTGTTGGTAATATGCCCCTAATTTATTTAAACAATAAGCTCCTGAAACGATAAAGTCTAACAACATGGAGGGGGGGGGCGGAGCTAGCTGGCGTCAATGTAAGACGCGTGAGCGCGGAGCTCCTCGCCGGTAACCCGCCAAACTTCGTCAAAACCATCCTTCTGACACCCTGCCGGCACCCAAAACAGTAGCAGACCTCCGGACGGGGCTCCGGTAAGGTAGTGGCCCCTTTGCCCAGCGGAGATCCGACGCGGTGAAGATTGGCGCCGAGGCGAACAGCGCGAAAACAGCCCAGGCCGCGATCCCCGACCTGTCCTAGAGGGCCGCCCGTGCTGCGTCGCAGTGCGTGCGGCGCGAGAGACGGAGGCGGTCCCGGCCATCTTTGACGGCACCTGGTCGGCTGAGCCTGGTTGGTGCACACGCGGCTGGCGCTGAGAGGCATCAGAGCGGATCGGCTCCTGCCCGGTGCAGACAAGATAGGGAAGACAGCGAGAGAGTGTATGGAGTGTGCACTGGCTGGAGGGAGGCCCTAAGAACTGCCAGCTTGCCGGAGAGGCGCCCTATTTGCCGATTCCCGGCGCCACACACCGAGCAGTGAGGGGAACTCGGAGGAACAGTGAGTGACCTGCACCCCAGCATTGGGGTGAACCGGCTGCCAACTAAACGAAAAGTCTACTAGGGACACTGTACGAGGTGGCATCTTGGGAGGCGGCCCTATCTACGCTCTGGAGCGAACGGCCGCCATCTTGGGCGTCGGGCTTGCTGCATAACACCCTAGACTGGGGGGACCGCCACCGCTGCGCTCACTGCTAAGCCCAACCACGATCCACAGGCGGTGGACTCCACACCTCTGGGCCCGTCGGCCATATGACCACCAGAACCGCCATGGGAAAAGGTGACAAAACACAGCCCAAGCTATCGTTCGACCAGAGGAAGGCGAAGGGGGCTGAGGGGGCAGCTCAGGCCGCCTCGCCACACCCTGCAACGTCCGAGAACTCCCTATGTTCGGAAATACGAGACATGCTGGGGATCATGGAGAAAGGCCTACAAGACAGCATGACAGCGATCAGTACCAAAATCGATGCCCTGACATACCGGATGGACCGCATGTCCGAGAGAGTGGACAAACATGCGGAGCGGCTGGACATGGCGGAAAGACGACTGACGGAGGCGGAGGAGGCCCAGACGGAATGGGACAAGGACCGCAGGCAGTTTGGTCGGCTGCTCCAAGTCATACAAGATAAGACGGAGGATTTGGAGGCGCGCTCGCGGCGCTCCAACCTACGCATTACGGGAGTGGCGGAATCCACTAGCACCGGTAAAATGGAGCTGTTTGTGGAGAAACTCCTTCAGACCCTTTTAGGGGAAGATGTCTTCTCCCCTATGTTCATTATAGAAAGGGCCCATCGCACTCTGGGGCCGAAGCCGCAACCAGGACTCCCGCCACGACCAATCATAGCGAAGCTATTGAACTATCGAGATAGGGACTTGGCGCTGCGACTAGCCAGAGAAAAGGGAAAGCTACAATTTGAGGGCATGAACGTCTCCCTCTACCCGGACTTCACGGCGAGAGTGCAGGAGGAAAGGAAGCGCTTTGCCCCCTACAAGAAGCAGCTGAAAGACCTAGGACTTGACTACGCCATGCTGTACCCTGCGAGGCTTCGCATCAACCGGCAAGGTCACTCTCACTTTTTCACCGACCCAGCGGAACTCAAGAAATCCTTAAAGGAGTGGGAGAAGGACAACCGCAGTAGTCAGAGGAGTCAGCGGGAGGACATGGATGCCTCGTCCCACTTGGATGAACAGGAGTAGCTGCAAGTATGGGAAGTGTTGCTGAACTGACTGCGCTGAGCTGTGCTAGGGCTGAGGCACAGTCGGTGCGGGCCCGTCGAGACTTGAGTTTGGGGTGAGATCTATCTGGTTGCTACCGGAACGGTTTGTCTGTGCTGTGGAATGGGTGGAGGGACGTCCAGCTGGCTGAGGGTGGCTGCGGGGTGGGCCTCTCCACATGAGGATATGACATTAACTGACTGAGAAGACTAGGGCTGGCAGGGATGTCGACTACTGGGCGGGGGGCGGGACGGGAGAGCGCGTGAGGTTACAAGCTTTGGACTCCTTTCTGTACTGTTGGCTGGCTAGATACCTCTGCCCCTGCGCTTTTGGCTTTTTGGCTCCTTCGGGGGCTGTTTGGGGTTTTGTAGAGTTCGTAGACGAACAGGGGGGGGATGTTGGGTGGTGATGGGATCTGTCTGACCGGGTTGGGGTTGGTCGGCTGTGGGTGGGTGGGAGGCTGTTCTCTGGTTCCTTTGTTGGGAATGTTGTGCATGATGCTTGAGGGTGGTAGAAGGGGGGGGGGTTCTTGTGTGCTCGAGGTGTTCAAGTATTGAGGAGCTCGTGGCCCAAGGAGGGGCAATGTTTAATGCTGTGTTTCGCTTCTTGTCGGGTGCTACCGGTGGCTGTCCCTGCCCTGGAGGGCACCGCTCTCGCTATCTTTAGACTTACGATGGAACAATCACGATTGCAATGTCAAATGCCGCCCTGACTGATCCCACACACACCCAGCACACTCTCAAAATGATGACATGGAATGTGAGGGGCTTGAATGATCACCGCAAGTTGAGGAAGGTCCTTAGTTACCTACACCGTCATAGGGTTTACCTAGCCCTTTTACAGGAAACACATCTGCCTATCCACAGTAAGATGTTACAGACACGAGGGTTGGCGGGACACATAGTGGCGTCTGGCTTCACGACACACTTCCGAGGGGTACTGACCTGGGTTAGCCCGTCCTCGCAACTGAAATTGATCCCAGTAGTGGCAGATACGGAGGGGCGGTATGTCATAGCTAGATGTGTAGGTAAGGGACTAGACCTACTGATTGTTAATGTTTACGGCCCTAATTATGACAATTCTGACTTCTATGCTGCCCTGTCCGCTCTATGTAGGAAACATGCACAACCTGGGATGTTATGGGGGGGTGATTTTAACTTTGTTTTTGACCCTGAGAGAGACCGCTCCTCCGGCCCTGCCCGGATGCCGGTGGCTTCTGCTGCCTATATGAAGGCCGAATTACTCAAACTTGACTTGGTCGATGTCTGGAGGGAGAAGCACCCCACGCTCGGTGGCTTCACACACTACTCGGCCTTCCATAATGTCCACACTCGGATAGACTACTGGTTGGCGACGCCTTCGGTCCAGCGTTGTATTGGCAGGTGCGAGGTGCTACCACGCACCCTCTCTGACCACTCTCCCGTAATGGTACATATCACCACGGCCAGGAGGGGTATCCCGGCATTTACCTGGAGGTTCCCTCCCTTTGCCCTGTTGGATGAGGTGTTTAGGGGCGAACTGGCGGAGGATATTGAAGGATTCTTTGCCACGAATATGGGCTCTGTAGATCACTTCTCCACGGTCTGGGAATCGTTCAAGGTTTTCATTAGAGGCATGGCTATGTCCAAACACTCCAGTGTATTGCGCACTATCAGACTAGAGTTAGCCACGATGGAGGCCAAACTGGCAGACTTGGAGAATAGACGGCTCAGAGACCCTGGTCCTGACGTTGACTCGATGCTCACCCCTTTGTTATCTGAGTATCAGGAGCTGGCGGACAGGGAGGTCCTCTATATGGGGAAATATGCTACGGCCCGGGTCTATGGAGAGGGGGACAGGCCGGGCGCCCTCCTGGCCCGTATGGTAAAGGGTTCACGCAAACCTTTAGTCATTGACGAACTGACCACCCCAGAGGGTGACGTGGTCACCGATGAGGAGCAAATTCTGACGACCTTTAGTCGCTATTATGCGGACCTCTATCAGTCCAAATCTCTGGGCGCGGAGGACGCCATGGACGACTATCTAGGACATATCGCTATGCCATTTCTGCGGAATTCAGATAGGGAGTTCCTTATGGCCCCCTTTCAAGAGGACGAAATCCTGGAGGCCCTGGCAGGCATGAGGGCGGGTAGTGCACCGGGCTCTGACGGGCTCACGGTGGGCTTCTATAAAGCCTACATAGGAATTCTGCTCCCACACTTGGTCACCCTCTTCGATGAGATCTGTGAGGATGGGGAAATGCCCCTCACCATGCAGGAGGCACTGCTAGTCACCATTCCAAAGCCGGGGAAACCGCTGAATAAGTGCAGTTCATACAGGCCCCTCAGTCTGCTCAACGTGGATGCAAAAATATATGCAAAAGGTGCTGGCCAACCGGCTAGCCCTCTTAGTCCCGGAATTGGTGGCACCCGAACAGTCTGGGTTCGTCCCATGCAGAAATCTGACGTACAATATAGGCACAGTACTGGGCACCATGCAGCATGTGTGGCAGGAGAATAGCGCGCTGGCGATTTTCCTGGATATGGAAAAGGCGTTCGACTCTGTCGAATGGCCGTTTATGGTCCGGGTGCTTCGGAAACTGGGCTTGGGAGAACCATTTCTGCAAAGGGTTGGTGCCCTGTATCACCGACCGTCGGCAAGACTAAAACTGGGGGATAGAGTGTCGGCACCGATACATATCAGTAGGGGGACACGGCAAGGCTGCCCCCTATCGCCGCTCCTTTATGCGCTGGTTGCGGAGCCTCTGGCTTGTGCCATCAGGGAGTACCACAGTTTGGAGGGGATCAGCTTCCCCTGCTATAAGATAGGGATATCAACGTACGCTGATGACACCTTGCTGTACGTTCGAGACCCGGAGTCAAACCTGACATCAGTCCTCAGGGAGGTGGTCCGCTTTGGCTCACTCTCAGGTCTGCGTGTGAACTGGGACAAGTCCATTGCTTTCCCCCTCACTCCTGTGACGCAACCCTTCACTATGGAGTACCCCCTAAGGTGGACCACGGACTCGGTACGATACCTGGGTATTCAGCTGCACACCGACCCGGAAATCCTGGTGCACGATAACTATGGCGTGGCTTTTGCCAAACTGGTTGAGGATGTGGACGCTTGGTGCAAGCTCCCGCTGTCCCTCCTGGGCAGAATTGCTATTATGAAGATGATTGTCCTACCCCGGTTTCTGTTTTTATTCACGAATTTACCAGTGGTGCTCTCGAAAGCTTTCTTTAAGCAGCTCACGCAGGTTCTCATTCGACTGGCATGGGCCGGCAAACAACCCAGGATAAGATAGGCGACGCTGATTCTCCCCTGCGAAATGGAGGGTCTGGGTGCCCCGGACATGGAACGCTACTACCGAGTTGCGCAAGCAACCCACTTGCATTCATGGGTTCACGGAGACGCGCGTACACCGCACTTGCTTCTGAAGCGACTGTTTGCAGACCCGCTCCCTCTTCCGGCCACGATAAGCCTCCCACTGGATCGATCGGTCGGGCGACTCGACTCCCTTAAGGCGACTAACCATGCATGGCATGCACTGGTGCGCGCCCGCGACTGCGATAGATTGTACTCACCCCTGATGCCGATTGAATGGGCGCTATGGTTGGGCCCCCTGAGAGAGAGAGGCGTTGTAGAGTCCCTTCGCTCTTTGGGTCTGGAGAGGATGGAGGACCTATTTGCGGAGGGCACACTTAAAACTTGGGATCAGCTAGCTCTGCAGACTACGTGCCCCTCATTGCTTCAACGATTTCAGTTCCACAGACTGCGCTCGGCTTATCGGGAGGAGATGGGCTTGGCTATGGAGGAACCCGAGGAGATCCCCGAGCTGACCTATATTATTAAAACTAAAACTCCGGCTAAGCTACTCTCGACTGTCAACAGGTTAGGCGTAACACACCAGAGGCTACTGCACTCTAAAGCCAGAGAGGCGTGGCAAGAGGATCTGCAATCGCCTATAGACGACGGCATGTGGAGATACTGCTGCTCCAGCACCCGCAAGATCTCACTTAATGGCAGGCACAGACTGGTGCATTTTAAGTTTCTCCAAAGGGTGTACTATACTCCCGAGAGACTGCACCGCTATGGCCTACGGCCCTCGGCGGAATGTGAGCGCTGTCGCACTCTGGTTGCCGATTTTTTCCACATGGCGTGGCTTTGCCCCGGAGTGCAGGCATTCTGGAATGAGGTGTTTGCTGAGCTTGATCAGATACTAGGGGAAACACTGCCCCGAACGCCGGCGCTGGCATTGCTCGGCTTTTCTAAGCCACTCCCGCCATCACTTCGCCGACTGGCCGATATGGCGTTGCTGATTGCCAGGAGAGTAGTGGCATCCTGCTGGATGTGCGGGCCGCTGCCCACCGTGGTAAGATGGAGGAGGGACCTGCGGTTCTGCTGTACCCAAACCGAGTTGTACAGTGAGTTGCTGCCACCTAGGAGTAGACCGAAAAACTTCTGGGACCTCTATAAGGAATATTTACAGAAGGGGGAGGAGGGACGTTCGGACACGTCTGAGGTGGTGGATCTTCAGGACCAAGTTTCAGAGTAAAGGGCCGGGTAAACGGGGGTTTCCCCTATGGGATGGGGAGTGAGGAGGGCAGTGGGGGGGTGCTGGGACAGACTAGTAGTTACAATACGAGAGGGTTTAGAAGGGAGAGCCACTTAGGGGTTAGGCATTTGGGGGTACGGGATAAAGGGTAGGACGGGACATGGTATTCACACACCACATTTATTCTAGCTCAGACTGACTTGACATCACGCGGAACACACACGGGTGGGTGGGAAGCGTTTGGATTTGGGGTTCGGGGGGGTTTCTAGATGTTCTCGTTTTTCCATTGACCTTACATACCAAGAGACCTTCCCTTCGAGTTGTTATCAATGAGTGGTCAGTTGTCGTGCTGCGATGTGAGTTGCCTCCGAGGGGGAGATAATATCAACAAGCTGGGCTGGTTCCATTACATATTGCCGCCGGGCCCCCGGGATGCCAGTTACCATGGCTGTGTAACACCTTTGATTGAGGAATTATTGAGCTCTGTGTAGCCACGTAATGTATGCTTGCCAGTGCATTTGTAACGACGTTGACTTTTGATGATAATAAAGGTTTCTTGAATAATAAGTCTAACAACATGGAAGGTATTCGCTAGGATGAAAGTTCCAAACCTGGTTGTTTACATTGCAGTAGTTAATAGCAGCATCCGAGTAGCATTCCAGATCTCTTGAATATATATATATATATACTTTAGTAGTATATGTATATCCTTGCTGCTCACCTGCCACACGGAGCCACTTGGAGACCATCTCGCCGCCCGACGCCACTTCGCACCTGGGGCCCTGACGCTGTGGTCTCGCCGCTCCACGCCATCGCGGCGGCTGGAGACTACAGCTCCCAGAGGGCAGTGCGACGACTTCCGGCTGGCCACTTCCTGACGCTGCGCGCCCGGAGGCGCTACTTAAACAGGCAGTCACCTCCGCGTCGCGGACGTGCGCGGACGGCGCCGGGCTAAGCCCGGGCAAAGGGCGGGCCCTCTGAGGCCCTCAGAGGTCATCAGTGGTCGGGCGGGCCACCCCTCTAACATTCCCCTCAAAAGGTGAGCATTCCGCTCGGATAATAAAATGGGTGATTGTACCGCTATCAGCAATAACACTGACGTATTAACCCAGGGTGTTGATACCTCTGCCTCTCTCATTACATCTTTTGAGACATTGATAGACACTGCATTTAATGAGATTGTCGAAACTGAGAGGAGGTTTTCCATGGGTTCTCTTACCATCAATCAAGTGCAACAGGTAGTTGAAATGGAAACACGCACATAATCCCTGAAGTCATCGTGGTTAAACCATCACATCCTGCTGTTAGTGTGCCCTTCGTCCTTGATGACGAAAATACCGTCACATATATAGCTCCAGACCCTGCCTCTTCATTACCAACTACTGAGGTTATTATTGAGGTCACTGAGAATACAGGAGCTAAACGAAAAAGGGGCCCAGTAAAATTAACTTACAACAAAAGGAAGCAGCCCCTTGGGAGTGCTAACCAACCAACACCACAAAGCATGTGGAGCAGGGGAAAGAAACAGAAACTAATTCAACAGACAGTATCCGTGCAGGACCAATCTCATCTTGGTGATGTCGTAGTAGTAAATAATGACGCTTCAAATACAGTGTTTACTTCCACTCAGACTGAGCTCCCCAACGCAAATAGTTACTACCCTAAATCAGAAGGGAATCTCATTGAGATCATTACGGATACAATTTTTAAGCAACTGGAAGGTCAAATGATCAAACAATTTAATAATATTTTTAAAAGACTCGACAGGCTGGAAAACTTAATCAAAAATGACGATGCCAAGAGAAAAGGCACAGCGTGTTTGGATAAATTAAGAGTTGAACGTCTATTTAAAGACTTGGAATCCACCACCCGTGTGCTCACCAGCGGTGATCAAATTACTAACAGGGCTAAGGAACTACAGGCTGCCACTAACTTACCACCGACTAAAACATCTGCAGTGACTAAAAGCATAAGAGGAAGTAATTTGACTAACTCTTTGTCCAAATCTTCTCTGCCGTCTAATGCAGTTACCAGTGCCCCTGATTCCTCGGCTAAATCTTCCTCCCCTCCCAATGCTGTTACCAGTGCCCCAATGAAAAATCATAAAAGTAACCCTGTAATAGACACTACAACACAGAAGGCCTCTACGAACTCCAGCCAGCGTTATAATAAGACTCCACATGAAGACACCAGGCCTATTAAACATCAAGGCCCCGCCTTACATCTTCCACCTGAGGCGTGTCCTTATGTCTTAGTTCTGGCTGGCATCCCACCCCTCAGGGAAGGGCAAGGAGAATCGTGGGTTCAATTGCATAACAAGTGTATTGACTGGTTAACGAAGCATAAGGGGGTGGGTTATGATATTTCCAAAGAGATCATATCCACACGTCGAGTAACTTGGGTAGGTCCTCTTTTTAAAAATGTTAATGGGGACTGTATCGTAATTAACTTCAGGAACCCGGGCACTGCAAAATTTCTGTTGAATAAAAACTTTGTTCAACATGGTCCATCTACTGTGGTGACCCCTTTACCGTTGAATTACTTTTACCGTCCCCCACATAAAATGATGCAGCCCCCACCCTTATTCCCATTGCATAACAGGTTCTCAGTATTCCATGACTTGGGAACACTGGATTGACTGTCTCCCACCATTGAAGAACCTGTTTCTGTGTGCTCTGCCCTTGACCAGACAGTGGAAACATTATCTAAGGTACCTCTACAAATAGTCAAGACCTTTGCACCTAAAACATCATGTGAACAAGAGGGGCATATTACAGTAACATCTTCCCCAGGAACTGACCAGGGCCCCTGCCTGAAGCTAGATAAGAATCTGTCAATCCTTAGCTGGAATATCGCCGGCCTGAAGGCCAAGATGGAAATTAACTCCTGGAAGGACTGGGTCAATTGCCATGATATATTAATGTTTCAAGAAACCTGGTGTATTGATGACTTGCTGTTTGAGGGGTACAGCTGCTATAATAGGATTGTTTCTGCCCCCCCTTTTGGTCGTCCTAGTGGGGGACTATCTATTTGGGTCAAAATATCTGCAGAAGTTAAAATCGACATACTCCAAACTGATTGCCCGAGTTTTATGGCATTATCATATATCCAAAGGGCAAGGCTATGTTTGATCAATTTCTATAACAACGACTTTTTGTCCCAACCTAATCGCAATTTTATTCTTTTATTTGATTTTATTGATGGGATCATGGATGGACAGAAATATGGGAAATTTGACGGTATCTGTCTAGGAGGGGACTTTAATGCCCATATACATCCGAGACATCCCCCTTGTAGAAGGGGCATAGAACTGTCAAATCTCCTTGCAACTAGAGACCTTGTAAACTGCATGGAATATGTTGGTATAGAAACTAGTGCCGCCCCATTACCCACTTTCATTGGCCATGGGAGCGGAACTACAATTGATTACGTTTTTGTTTCACCTCCTGTCGCAAATGCTTTAACAAAGGCTGAAGTTGTATGTAAAGTTTATAGCGACCATTACCCTATTGTTATTCACCTACTGCTCCCGAGGGGTAAGTGCTCACGAAATGAAATAGGTGCTAGAAACCTTGAAGTTTCAACTGATAAACGGAGGGTAATTTGGAGGGGCATGGATAATAGGGGAACGCTGGCAAAAATCATTAAAAAACACCCAGTTCTGGTTGAAAATTGTCTTACTAGTGAGGGTCACGGGGCTAATAATATTACATCATTTACTGAACTCTGCTCTGTAATAAAAGGTG
The DNA here is from genome assembly GCF_964263255.1 of Lissotriton vulgaris. NCBI lineage: Eukaryota > Metazoa > Chordata > Amphibia > Caudata > Salamandridae > Lissotriton > Lissotriton vulgaris. The sequence goes on from NC_141685.1 coordinate 269,951,662, forward strand.
AGATTTCCAGACCTGCTTCGAGTAAAGCTGAGGAAACACCTAGATGGTTTGATGCCTCCTGTTCAAAGGCAAATAGGAAGTTGAGAGCTGCCCTAAAAGCCGAACCCAGGGACATCCCCCAAATAAGGTTACTCAGAGCAGAGTACAAATCTACCCTACGAACCAGATCAAATGAATTGCTTAAGACACACTGGGGTTCCCTGGCACGCTCGGCCGAATTGAAAGACACTACTGGGTTTTGGAGGGAGGTAAAGAAGATAAGATCTATAGGTTCAAATTTAACGGCAATTAACTGTAACATCACTGGACCTACATGGGTTGAACATTTTGCTAAAATTTATGCCACACCCAGCAACCCCGCTCCGACCCTCCCCCCTTTAAGCCCCCTTAATATCTCTGTGTCGGAGGTTGAGGATGCCATATCCGAAAGCGCTGGAAACAAGGCGCCCGGCCCTGATGGGCTCTCAATTGATCAGCTAAAGTGTGAGCCTGACTTTTGGGCTCCATTACTATGTAATGTTTTTAACAATTTAACAAACGAACACATTCCAGAAACATGGTCTTGTAGTACAATCGTCCCCATTTTCAAAAAGGGTGATAGGCTGGACCCTGGGTGTTACCGCCCCATTTCGTTAATCGATAACACCTTGAAAGTTCTGGGGCGGGTTATCTTTAAAAGAATTAGAACCTGGGCGGAAGAGAGTAAGATCCTACATCCAAGCCAGCTCGGTTTTTGCAGCAATGTTGGTACGGTGGAACAATGTTTGAACCTGAGTCTGATTATGGCAAAATATAATATTGCTAAGAAATCCCCTTTATATTTTGGTTTTATGGACTTAAGTTCTGCATTTGATTTTGTTAACCGTTCCCGCCTATGGTCCACCCTTCTTGATTATGGTTTGGATGATTACTTGGTCCACTTTTTAGCTTTTTTACACAGCGATCTAAGAGCACATGTGCGTATAAACCAATCTGGCGAAGTTTCTGACGACATAAGCATAGGTCGGGGGGTCAGACAGGGGTGCGTGCTGGCCCCCCTCCTTTTTATTCTATATATTAATAATCTGAGCAGCTCATTGAATACTTTAACAAAGATGTACCCCATGTAAATGTAGCCCCTATACCAACCCTTCTTTATGCCGACGATGCGGTCCTGATGGGCTGCACTCCAAAGGCACTTCGCACTTTAATTTCAGGATTTGTTCTCTTTATGGCCGATTTAGGCCTGACCACTAATTTAAAAAAATCCCTAATCATGAGTTGTGGTCCCAAAAATTATAAAATTGCCGAGATTAAATCAGGGTCAAATGTTTTGAAAAGCACTTGCACTTTTCCCTATTTGGGGCTGCTATTTTCAAATACTGGTTCGTGGCATGCACATCTATCTTATGCTAGGAACAAGTTGGGTAAAGCCATAAATGGTGTCACCTCCCTGAAACAACCCAACTATGCCGATGTAATAACACCACTAGTTAAGATCTACCAAACCCAATGTATTCCAACTGGCACTTATGGCGCCGAGGTTTGGGGTTACACAAACTGCACCAGTATCCAAACGGAAGAAAATAGGTTCTGTCGGAAGGTGCTGGGTGGGGTTATTTGCTCCCCTCACTATGTATGTCACAACGAACTAAACATTTCATATATAGAAGACTTTGTAAGATCTAGACCAGCACTCTTCTGGCTAAAGATATGGATCAACCCGGCTGCCACTCTGACCCGTGATATAATTTTGGACTGTTTAAACTGTGACAGGGCACATTGCATACCGTGGTTAAAAGCGGTAAAAGATTGCCTTGATAGTGTAGGACATGGTATTTTGTTTACTTCGCCCAGTTTAATAAATCGCTCTCACAAGACCATCATTCTTAGGGCACTATATTTTCTGTATAGAGAAGAGCGAGAAAGGAAGAACCTGTCTAAATGCACTGTTATAAAAAACATGGGCTATTCTGAACCTCACATTAAACACCCAGGCCCCCCACACAGGTATTTATGCTTGCATCTTGGCAGATGGAAAAGGAGCTTATTGTTTCGCTTCCAAGATGGGAGTATAGTAAATTTACTAAACTTCCCCTTGGGTTACAATAGACACCTTGAAACCCTGAATTGTCCATGTAACCCTAACATGAAACAGAGCCTTATGCACTTTTTGTTCCTCTGTGGTTTTTACAAAAAGCTTTCCGCTCATTACTTAATGCCCTACTGTAGAAAACAGAAATTGACTAGCTTTAGAATAGCACTGAGGTCTTTTTTATTACTGGGAACGGATGAAGTAATATTTAGGGTGAGCTGCTTTCTCAAAGCTGCCGTTAGATCACGAGCCACCTTACATATTGATGTATAATATTCGCACATTTGCACTTTTTTATGCACTTTAAATTTCCTATTTGCACATTTTTGCTGCTTTGCACATTATTAATGTGGACTTATTAACTATGCTGTTTTATTCATCCATTTTTCTTTTCTTTTTAACTATGTTTTATAACTCATCTTTTAATTGTATATAAAGCTGTTTTTAACAAGGAGGGACAATCTGTGTGTAAATGTGAAAATGAAATTAATATTGATTCATCGGTCTTAAATCCTGTTTTCCAGATGTCATACTATTGTACTGTATTGTTTTGATTGCTTTGATTGTATTTTGTCTGTACTTTTATGGATGTTTTTAATTCCGAATAAAGATCTTTTGACTTGACTTGACTATATATATATACTTTAGTAGTATATGTATATCCTCTTTGAGGGTTCTGGAGATCAGCCCTAGAACTTCAATCAATCTTTAGTATCCTTCTAAAGGTCAGCAGGTCTTGGGTCTGTCGTAGGCTCAGTGGGAGGGTGTTCCATGTCTTGGCGGTGAGGTGGGAGAAGGATCTTCTCCTGCCGGTGGTTGTTCTTCGGATGCGCGGGACGGTGGCGAGAGGTCGGCGGAGCGTAGCTGGCGGTTGGGGGTGTAGAAGGAGAGCCGTCTGTTGAGGTAGGCTGGGCCGGTCTTGTGGAGTGCCTTGTGTGCGTGGATGAGGGCTTGAAGGATATCCTCTTGTTGACGGGGAGCCAGTGCAGGTTTCTCAGGTGGGGGTGATTTGGCCGTGTCGTGGTACATCGAGGATCAGTCGTCCCGAGGTGTTTTGGATGCGTTGTAGTCGATTGATGAGCTTGGTCGGGGCTCCCGCATAGAGGGCGTTTCCGTAGTTGAGTCTGCTGCTGACAAGGGCCTGGGTGACTGTCTTTCTTGTATCTGTCTGGATCCATCTGTGGCTGCTTTCACTTAGTGACTTTTTTTCTGTTCAACTGCCTCTACTTAACTGTCTTGATAGAAAACCAACCAGCAGAGGTCAGTAAAATACCAGAATTGCTTTCTGCTGAGGGACTTTCATTTATTGGTCTCGCCTACGCAGCGCATATGTGTTGCATAGGAAACGACCTTTAGTAATCGCTTCAGCTTTGCCCTGCAGGCAAAAAAGTGCACGCGTTGCATTGCTTTGAATGGAAACGCGTGCACACTTGGCAAATCCCTTGAGGGAGCGAGCTTTCAAACCATCTGTTAATTACAAACAGATGGTTCCTGCTCACTCCCGCAAGGGAAGCTCAGCCCCCGTCCTCTCTCCCTTCACCCTGCTGCCTCTCGTCAAACTTGTTTATGAGCGCGAGGCGCGTGCGCTTTTTTTAAACTTTAGCGAGCTCAGGTGCCCAAATCTAGTTGTTAATGTTACCATTGCAACTTTCAATATTTGAATTTGGAGGATGCCGCCTTTTAACTAAATGCCCGCTTTTATTTTCACAATCGCGGGTTTTCATTATTTTAATTTTGGGGCAGCGTGCCTTTTACCTACACGCCCACTTACTGCCGCTCTCTCGCTCTCCCCACCCCTATATGAAGGCTCTTGTAACGTCACCATCTCACCGCCCCACTATTCAGGCACTGGATTTCAATGTGGCAGCTGTGAAACATGAATCTGAATGCGGAACGGCCGCATATTGCTACACAAGTAGCTAAGTGATAAGGGTATAGACGTGTACAAAGAGTACAAAGTCAGCTGCTCTGGCCGTTACACCACATTCAGAAAGAAGGGTTCAAAAATGTGGCAACACTGCACAGCAGATGAGTTCAGATCCCTAATGGAGCTTTGAACTCTTTTGCCACTGACAGCCCAAATCCTGCTGTTTTACCTTCCGCGTCACTTAACTCATGAGAGTCAATACTTACGTTTTGGCAGATGCCCTGGGCTTGTGATTCTCTCACCTTCGGCTGCTCTTGGGTGAGTAATTTGGCCGCTTGCAAAGAGGAGAAGTACAGGGCAGGCTGGCAGTAAAGGGTCCTATCCAGTTGTTCTCGGAGACCGTGCTGGCAGAGGTGCAGCAGATCATAGCCCATTACTAGCTCTGCTGTAGTAAACATCTTGTGTACTGTAGGGTACGCAAGACGCCCTCCCTTACCATGCCTGGGTGCTAGCTACTCTGCCCGGGGAACAGTAGCACTCAGTGGTCCACCAGGGACTGGCTTTGCCTCTCTTGCATTGTGGCTTCCTCAGCTCCTGCAACAACTCTCGCAACCTCTCTGGCCTCAGTCTGTGGGGATGCTATCACAAGCTGAACCAGACAGACCCCTGATCCCTGTTCTACCTGGCATCAGCAAACTGTGGGGCCAAACACGCACAGCAGTAGTGACAGCCATGACACCAAGCACCACACATGCACATGGGCGAGACTGCCTTTGTGGCGACCGTACCAAGGTCAGGCACAATTTCTTCACTTTTACTAATACAACAGAAAACTGTCAGCCTTATCTTGAAATGGGTCCTAATCTGGCCCAACTGCAGCCTCGTTATCTAGCTTTGGATTAGTTTTAAGTATTTGCCAGTCTTTTTACAGCTGATAATTCCAGTAAAGCACTAGACCGCGAACAGTCCTGCTGTTGAACGACAGATGGTTATAAACAGGGCAACTGGAATTATGCGACAGGAGAGGGTCAAATTATGCAGCAGAGGTTCAGCAGCATTCATTGTAGGGCGCCCTTACTTACTGTTCACAAGTGCCATCACAACAGACGCTTGTTTTTCAATGCTGCAAAGTGGCTTCAGCCTGGGCCGTCTCTCTCCACAGTTGTGGCCATTGCCAGTGTGTCTTGTTGTTTTAGAAGTCATATGGGAGCTGCATGAGATTGCGGGGTGTTGGGAACTGTTTGGGTGTTGCTCCGTATTGTGCCAGCACAGCTGGAAAAGCCTGCCCTCCTTTCACAGTGTGGAATGTTTCATGGCTTCCCTCCCATAGAATCCTTTTCCCTCCTTCGCTTGTGTATTTTGTCTTTAATTCATGGGTCAAGTGTAAAAGATAAATCAAGTAACTGGTTTTTCCAAGTGACCTGTCCCTGTTTGGAAATTAACACTCTGACAAGATCCTTTCTGGAGCCCACCAACGGCCAGCCCTCCCTCACCTAATCTGTGTTATTTATACTACTGTTTACACTGGGCCTAACAACCTCTGCAAACGGCCCATAATGATTTTCACTGACGGTAATGCTAATTGCTAAACAGGGCCCTAATGGCTGGCAAAGCGCCTTCTGTTTATTTCTGTAGCTCCGCTTTGAATTAGGGTGAGTGGGATTTACTGAGCATGCTTTGTGTTTGCAGATAAGTTACAGAACTGCAGTCCACGTGCTTGGTAAACAACAGTAAATGCTGATAAGATAGGACAAGAGTTTTTAACCAAAACTCGTTTAAATGTCCTAAATACACGTTACAAAAAAAGCAACACAGGCGTGTGCAAACTCTCTCTCTCTCTCTCTCTCTCTCTCTCTCTCTCTCTCTCTCTCTCTCTCTCTCTCTCTCTCTCTCTTGCACACACACACACTCTAACTAGCTCACATTGTACATAGTTGCAAACACATTTGTAACCGTTCCAAATGACAGCTACGACATGAGTAACAAAGTGTGTATGGATGTATTTAGATGTATTTTAGTGCTTGCCATTTTTGGAAGAAACCTGAGTTTTTTGCATACAGCACTTGAACCCCAGATGGTGGGTGTTTCCTGTCTAAGCGGACTGTTTGTCAAGAGTAGGTATGAAAGACGGAATATGTAATGTTATGTGTTTCACATCTGTATGAAGCACGTCAAGCAACTTGAGGTGTGCATGACCATCACTGCTTGCCAATTGAGTGTTGAGTGAGGTGGTTCCATGTAGAATTGGACACAGTTGGTGTTAGTCTTCAGTTTATGCGTTTTATATATGACTAGCAGCCCGTCCCGATGTTGTCCGGGTATGAATTGCTGCCGGCCAGTAGTATATTGTTTCATAGGATTTCGTTTTGATAGCATTTCTTATCTGTGACAGGCCTGTGAAACGCTTTGATTCACAGTGCACTGCTGATGCACTTAAGAGTGCGCGTTCAGTAGTGTGTGAACTCGAGTTTCCATACTTTATTTTCCTTGCAATATTATATAGCGCAAACTCGACAACATGGCATGAGCACAATTTACATTACAGAAGAACACATTACGCTTTGGCCGGAGTGGTCGCTCCCAGTGCCCCTAGCGCCTCACTGGTATCGTTAGCAGCGCTCTTGCCGAATTTGCTTCGTGATTTCAGCCTTCAGCTGTGCCTGGCTGCCGCTTTGCTCTGTATGCGCTTTAACCTGATTGTGATTGTACTTTTATGCTGCATTAGCGCTCTTGCCGAATTTGCTTCGCGATTTCAGCCTTCAGCTGTGCCTGGCTGCCGCTTTGCTCTGTAGGCGCTTTAACCTGATTGTGATTGTACTTTTATGCTGCATTAGCGCGTTCTCCCCAAGCGCTCTGTTGTGCTCCCCCCTCCTCCATTTTGTTTGTTGTTGTCGTGCGCAGCCCGCCCCGCCTCCCAGCTGAGCCGCCCTCGCCCCTCCCCCTTCACTATCCATATATGACAGTAGTTCCCGCGTGCAGCGTTTACGCGCAGCGACCGCGCCCGATCCGCGCCGAAGGTGCGCCAAAGGTAAGCCCGTCTACGCCCGTCCGCGCCTGGACTGCGCCCAGCGCCATACCCCCTGGCCCTCGCGCTGCCCAGCCCTCTCGCATTACCTACGATGCCACCACCCTCCTAGCCCTTAACCCCGGTCGCGCCCCCAACTGCGTCCAAGCTGCTCCTGGACACACCCATGGACCTTTCTCCTGCTACTCCTGCAAATTCAGCGGCACCGACAACATCTCCGCTACGACCACACCACAGATTCCCGACCCCAACCACCTACAATGCATCCTTCTCAACACCCGCTCGGTCCACAGACACGCCATTGACCTATGGAATCTACTAGACACCATCTCTCCAGACATCGCCTTCCTAACGGAAACATGGATGAACGCTTTCTCCGCCCCAGACATCACCATTGCCATCCCTGAAGACTATAAGATCACTCGCAAAGACCGTACCGGCCACACAGGAGGAGGAATCGCTATCGTCCATAAGAAATTAATCCGCATCTCAACCAGCTCTGACGCCAACCTCGCCAACTCCGAACACCTTCACTTCCAGATCCACATCGACCCCAAGACCACACTCAGAGGCACCCTCCTCTACAGACCACCAGGACCCCGTGCAAAATTCAGTGAGGACATCACAGACTTCATCACTCCACACGCGCTCCCCTCCAAAGACTACATCCTTCTGGGAGACCTCAACTTTCACCTTGAAAAGATCAACGACCGCAACACCACCACCCTCTTGGACAACCTCGCCAACCTCGGACTTAAACAACTGGTCACTTCCCCCACCCACTTCGCAGGTCACACACTCGACCCCATCTTCACCTCCAGCAATCATGTCTCCTTCAGCCACACTACGGATCTCCTCTGGACTGACCACAGCTGGTTCACTTCACCTACAACAAGCCAAAACCCACCAACCACCTCCAACCAACTCTGCAAAGAAACTGGAACAAAATCACCACCGACCAGATCTCCTCATCGCTCCTTCTAAACACCCCAGCCCACTCTTCCAACCCAGACCAAGCCGCCGCCAACTTCACCCTATGGTTATCCAACACCGCCGACACCTTAGCACCACTGAAAAAACGTCAAAGCAAACCTGGCAACAAGAAGGCCTCATGGTTCAACGATGATCTTAAGAAGTCCAAGAAACTCTGCCGCTCCCTTGAAAAGGCCTGGAAAAAAGACCCAACCACTAGCACCAAGGACGCCTTCAAAAATGCCACCCGCACTCACCACCAACTAATCCGCAAGGCCAAGAAAACAGCATTCAAGGATCGACTTGACAACAACGCCACAACAGCAAGGAACTTTTCAACATCGTCAAGGAATTTTCCAATCCCTCGGCCAACTCCAACGACATCACACCCTCTCAAGCCCTCTGCGACTCCCTAGCCTCATTCTTCCACAACAAGATTGCAGACATCCACAACAGCTTCGACAACCAAACTGGAGACCAACCCACCCAACCATATGCTGCACATTCTCCCCCCGTGAACACCCTTAACGACTGGAACCCAATCTCCACTGAGGACACCATCCACCTGATGAACCCCATCCACTCAGGATCACCCACAGACCCATGTCCTCACCACATCTTCAACAAAGCAGACTCCGTCATAGCACCGCACCTCCGAGACGTCATCAACTGCTCCTTCAACTCCGCCACCTTCCCGGAAAACTGGAAACACGCTGAACTCACCGCCCTTCTGAAAAAACCCACAGCGGACCCCACCGAACTCAAAAATTACCGCCCCATTTCGCTCCTTCCATTCCCGGCCAAAGTAATCGAGAAAGCTGTCAACAACCAGCTCGCCGCTTTTCTCGAAGCCAACAAATCCCTCGACTCCTCACAATCTGGCTTCCAAGCAAAACACAGCACTGAGACCGCCCTCATCGCAGCAACAGACGACATTCGAACTCTACTGGACAATGGAGACACAGTCGCCCTCATCCTCCTCGACCTCTCTGCAGCATTCGACACAGTCTGCCACAGCACCCTTTTACAACGCCTCAGAAACATCGGAATACAAGGAAAAGCACTTGAATGGATCACCTCGTTCCTCACCGGAAGAACCCAGAGAGTCCGCCTTCCACCATTCAAGTCCGAGGCCTCTGAAGTCATCTGTGGCGTACCACAAGGATCCTCACTCAGCCCCACCCTCTTCAACGTATACATGAGCCCCCTCGCGGCCATCGCCCGCCAACACAACCTCAACATCATCTCTTACGCGGATGACACTCAACTGATCCTTTCTCTCACCAATGACCCTGGCACCGCCAAAACTAACCTACACGAAGGAATGAAAGAAGTTGCCGAATGGATGAAACACAGCCGTCTGAAACTGAACTCAGATAAAACAGAAGTCCTCATCTTAGGTGCATCCCCCTCTGCATGGGACGACTCTTGGTGGCCGGAAGCCCTTGGAAAAGCACCCATCCCGACAGACCACGCACGGAACCTAGGCGTCATCCTGGATTCTTCACTCTCAATGAACAGACAAGTCAACGCCGTCTCTTCATCCTGCTTCAACATTCTTCGCATGCTCAAAAAAACATTTCGCTGGATCCCCACCGAAACCAGGAAAACAGTCACCCATGCTCTGGTCACGAGCCGTCTGGACTACGGAAACACCCTCTACGCAAGTACTACCGCCAAACTCCAGAAGAAACTCCAACGAATCCAAAACGCCTCAGCCAGGATCATATTAGACATCCCGCGCAACGAACACATCTCTGGTCACCTGAAGGACCTCCACTGGCTACCCGTCAATAAGAGAATCACTTTCCGACTGCTAACCCACGCACACAAATCACTCTACGACATCGGACCAGAATGACTCAACTCACGACTGTCCTTCTACACCCCCTCCCGCCAACTACGTTCTTCCAGCCAAGCCCTCGCCACTGTACCTCGCATCAACAAGACCACTATGGGAGGCAGATCCTTCTCATACCTGGCCGCTAAAACTTGGAACTCACTCCCCACTTACCTTCGCCTTACCCAGAACCACCTAGCATTCAGAAAGCAACTTAAAACGTGGATATTTGACAAGTAATCCTCCTCCCCTTCCTAAGCGCCTTGAGACCCTCTGGGTATGTAGTGCGCTATATAAATTACTTGACTTGACTTGACTTGACTTTGTGGTAGGCACGGGGAGACAAAGCGATTTGTCTGGAATCACAGGATGTTGAGCTGATGCCGAGATTCGAACGTAGCTCCCCATCTCTAAAGTTTGTAATTCTAGAACTTGTGGTGGGAGGTGTGTCTAAAAGTGTATGTCGGTGCTGGGCATCAATGAGAGAGACCTGTGCATTTTTCCAATCGGTGGTGAAAAAATATGAGTATGTTGCTGGAGATGTGGGCCGCCGTGCCACCAATGTACTTACGGGGGAGGGTAAACACCCATTATTCCGCAACTTGCTTTCCGCATACCATCACTGCCGGCCAGTAGTATATTGTTTCGTAGGATTTAGTTTTGATAGCATTTCTTATCTGTGACAGGCCTGTGAAACGCTTCGATTCACAGTGCACTGCTGATGCACTTAAGAGTGTGCGTTCAGAAGTGTGTGAACCCGAGATTCCCTACTTTATTTTCCTTGCAATATTATATAGCGCAAACTCGACAACATGGCATGAGCACAATTTACATCACAGAAGAACACATTCATTTGTGGTAGGCACGGGGAGACAAAGCGATTTGTCTGGAATCACAGGATGTTGAGCTGATGCCGAGATTCGAACGTAGCTCCCCATCTCTAAAGTTCGTAATTCTAGAACTTGTGGTGGGAGGTGTGTCTAAAAGTGTATGTCGGTGCTGGGCATCAATGAGAGAGACCTGTGCATTTTTCCAATCGGTGGTGAAAAAATATGAGTATGTTGCTGGAGATGTGGGCCGCCGTGCCACCAATGTACTTACGGGGGAGGGTAAACACCCATTATTCTGCAACTTTCTTTCCGCATACCATCACTCCGCATACTTTCATTACGAAAGTACCATGATTCCGCAATGCCATTATAACGCGTGGCATTTCATTTTATATGCTTTTACCACGCATACATTTACAACGAAATTCGTTGTAAATGCATGAATGATAAAAGCATGTTTTCTTTAAATGTTTGGATAAGGCAAGTATGGGTATAGGGGTATATGTTTTGGGGTACTGAGGTATATGTTTTGGGGTGTTTGGGTATTTTAAGGGTTCAGGGGTAGGTTTGGGTTTTGGGGTACAGAGATATTTTAAGGGTTCAGGGCTAGGTTTGGGGTACAGGGGTATTTTTAGGGTTCAGGGTTAGGTTTGGGTTTTGGGATACAGGGGTATTTTAGGGTTCTGGGGTAGGTTTGGGTTTGTGGGGTACAGGGGTATTTTAAGGGTTATGGGCTAGGTTTGGGTTTTGGGGTACAGTGGCATTTTAGGGTTCAGGGGTAGGTTTGGGTTTTGGGGTACAGGGGTAGTTTTAGGGTTCAGGGGTAGGTTTGGGTTTTGAGGTACAGGGGTATTTATAGGGTTTAGGGATAGGTTTGGGTTTTGGGGTAGAGGGTATATTTATAGGGTTAAGATGGGTTAGTGTTTAAGGGTGTTGGGGTATTTTATAGAGTAAGGGTGTGTTATGATTATGGGGTGCAGGGGTATTTAAAGTAGGGGTGGGCGGAATTGGCGCAAACTTTGTACCATAAATCCACAATACTTAGTTCCGTCAGATTTCCAATTATTTAAACAGAAACCTCATATATCTATCTACTACTATTATAAAGAGAGAACTTGCACCTTTTGGCCAGGTAAACTCAGGAACCACACCACCAATCACAACACCCAATACAGAGTTGGAAAGGGCAGTTGCAGCAGAAGGACATAGGCTATGCAGACGCCCACCATATACATTTAAAATGTAAAAGAACCGTGCCAGCAAAGTAGCCCCTTGTGGGCGTGTCTGCATTGTGCTGTGGGTGTGTGCTGGGGGAGTGACAATCGCTGGGGGCATTCCGTCACAAGGGTTGTTTTTTCTTCCCAGGTTCTATACATTCCTGCTCCCTTTAAATAGTAATTCAGTGGTGGTCCCATTCTCTTAGAACCACCCCAAGCACAGTTATGGGCAAAAATACAACTAAAAGGCCATGCAAAGCATTATGGGATAAGCTTAGCATAATTTTTAGCATTCATGAAAGGGTTTCAATGTTTTTGAATTTTACTCATCAGGGACATCTTGGGACGACGAGGTGAACTGCAGCTTGATGTATAATATTTTAAATGCTATTGCATTTGCCTCATCAGGGACATCTAGGGACGGCGAGGTGAACTGCAGCTTGATAAATAATATTTTAAATGCTATTGCATTTGCATCATAAGGGACATCTAGGGACCTGAGGTGAACTGCAGCTTGATGTGTAATATTTTAAATGCTATTGCATTTGCCTCATCAGGGACATCTAGGGACCATGAGGTGAACTGCAGCTTGATGTATAATATTTTAAATGCTATTGCATTTGCCTCTTGGGGACAACTGGGGAGAACGAGGTGAACTGCAGCTCTTTGTGAAATTATTTGAATACTATAATATTCACTTCCCACTGCTAATCTCGTCCCATAATTGTTTGCAGGGGCTTGATCTCAAATTCATCACCTCTCTCACTGCTTGCTGGAAGCTAATTTCACTTTTGTGAAATGACTATATGCATTTTAGCATGTAGAAATACTTGTTATTTTACCTGGAATATATGAGGTTTCTGTTTTAATAATTGGAAATCTGACGGAACGAAATATTGCGGATTTATTGTACCAAGTTCGCGCCAATTCCGCCCACCCCTACTTTAAATACCCCTGCACCCCATAATCATAACCACCCTTACGCTATAAAATACCCCAACACCCTTAAACACTAACCCATCTTAACCCAATAAATCTACCCTGTACCCCAAAACCCAAACCTATCCCTAAACCCTAAAAATACCCCTGTACCCCAAAACCCAAACCTAGCCCTGAACCCTATAAATACCCCTGTACCTCAAAACCCAAACATACCCCTGAACCCTAAAAATACCCCTGTACCCCAAAACCCAAACCTACCCCTGAACCCTAAAATACCCCTGTACCCCAAACCCAAACCTAGCCCATAACCCTTAAAATACTCTTGTACCCCAAAACCCAAACCTACCCCTGAACCCTAAAAATACCCCTGTACCCCAAAATCCAAACCTAGCCCAGAACCCTAAAATACCCCTGTATCCCAAAACCCAAACCTAGCCCTGAACCCTAAAAACCCCTGTACCCCAAAACCCAAACCTAGCCCTGAACCCTTAAAATACCCCTGTACCCCAAAACCCAAACCTACCCCTGAACCCTAAAAATACACCTATACCCCAAAACCCAAACCTAGCCCTGAACCCTAAAAATACCCCTGCACCCCATAACCGAAAGCTATATCTGAACCATTAAAATACCCAAACACCCCAACACATATACCTCAGTACCCCAAAACATATACCCCTATACCCATACTTGCCTTATCCAAACATTTTTTTAAAAACATGCTTTTACCATTCATGCATTTACAACGAATTTCGTTGTAAATGTATGCGTGGTAAAAGCATATAAAATGTATTGCCATGCGTTATAATGGCATTGCGGAGTCATGGTACGTTCGTAATGAAAGTATGCAGAGGGATGGTATGCAGAAAGAAATTTGAGGAATAATGGGTGTTTACCCTCCCCCGTAAATACATTGGTGGCACGGCGGCCCACATCTCCAGCAATATACTCATATTTTTTCACCACCGATTTGAAAAATGCACAGGTCTCTCTCATTGATGGCCAGCACCGGCATACACTTTTTGACACACCTCCCGCCACAAGTTCTAGAATTGCGAACTTTTGAGCTGGGGAGCTACGTTCGAATCTCGGCATCAGGTCAACATCCTGTGATTCCAGGCAAACTGCTTTGTCTCCCCGTGCCTACCACAAATTAATGTGTTCTTCTGTAATGTAAATTGTGGTCATGCCATGTTGTCGAGTTCGCACTACATAATTTTGCAAGGAAAAATAAAGCAGCGAAACTCGAGTTCACACACTACTGAAGACGCACTCTTAAGTGCATCAGCAGTGCACTGTGAATCGGAGCATTTCACAGGCCTGTCACAGATAAGAAATGCTATCAAAACGAAATCCTACAAAACAATATACTACTGGCCGGCAGCAATTCATACCCGGACAACGTCGGGACGTGCTGCTAGTACTAATATTATAAAGAGAGAGCCCAAACCTTTGAGGCGGGTAATCTCAGGAACCACAGCACCAATCACAACACCCAATACAGCGTTGGAACGGGCAGTTGCAGCAGAAGGACATAGGCTATGCAGACGCCCACCATATACATTTGAAAGGTAAAAGAACCATGCCAGCAAAGTAGTCCCTTGTGGGCGTGTCTGCATTGTGCTGTGGGTGTGTGCTGGGGGCGTGACAATCGCTGGGGGCATTCCGTCACGAGTGTTGTTTTTTCTTCCCATCAACAATGAAAGGAGACAACTTAGAGCCACAGAGAGACTATGGAGAAGCAATCCCTCCACAAGCCTACTCGAACTCAAAGCAGCTCGAAGAAAATACAAAAAACACATCTGCAGCCAAAAATCCAACTTTTCTGCTCTGCCCTGGACAATGCAAAAAACTGGCACAATGAACTGTTTAAAATGATCAAGCAACAAACCTCTAAGCCTCCCATACCCTCTATGCAAGCCTCCAAGGAATTGTGCAAAAACTTTGCCATCTTCTTCGAAGAAAAAATCACCAAGATTAAGCTCTCATTTGCGATAATTATCGCTATTGCTTGGTAATATGCCCCTCAAACTCTCCATAGCCCCGTTCTGGTGCAGAATTATTATTAGCTCCCTGAGAACCGGCATCATACCTGAATGTCTTAAAGTCGGCCAAGTAATGCCACTACTAAAAACAAGCATTTGCAATGCAATAGGTCTCGCATTATGAAAGTTTGAGCTATCGGTCTTGTAAATGACAATTTTTTTATTTATGTGTTGGTTTTAAAATAGGTAAATTAATAGCTTTGTCATTTACAATGTCAATAGTTATAACTTTCGCAAATGTGACACCTATAGCATTTGTAATGCAACATGTTTTATATTTACGTGACTTAGATGTACTGATATTACAAATAACAACGGCTTTTAATTTTTTAAAATAATTAATACTTAAATAAAAGTGATTGTATGATGGCAATAGCTTAAACTTTTGTAAATAACTTTTGTGAAGATTATGTTCAGTGTATTTTATTGTGATGAAAATCCAAGAACAGAAGTGAAATATTAATATCTTTTTGTGACATTTGTAATAAAGCTTGAAACATTGAGAGAACATAATTGAACCTGTTGTTGTTGAATGGTTGCACAGATTGATGTTGTGGTGGCGCTGAGGGATGTTGTGGGGGCGCTGAGTGATGTTGTGGGGGCGCTGAGTGATGTTGCGGGGGCGCTGAGTGATGTTGTGGGGGCACTGAGTGATGTTGTGGGGGCGCTGAGTGATGTTGTGGGGGCGCTGAGTGATGCTGTGGGGGCGCTGAGTGATGCTGAGTGGTGCTGTGGTGGTGCTGAGTGATGCTGTGGTGGTGCTGAGTGATGCTGTGGTGGTGCTGAGTGATGCTGTGGTGGTGCTGAGTGGTGCTGTGGTGGTGCTGTGGTGGTGCTGAGTGGTGCTGTGGTGGTGCTGAGTGGTGCTGTGGTGGAGCTAAGTGGTGCTGTGGTGGTGCTAAGTGATAATGTGGTGGTGCTGAGTGATAATGTGGTGGTGCTGAGTGATAATGTGATGGTGCTGAGTGGTGCTGTGGTGGTGCTGAGTGGTGCTTTGGCTAACTTACTTCAAAATGTAAAGTCACTTCTACATGTTCGATGCACACAGGTGTAAATGGGAAACTCCAGTATAAACAAATATCAACGCATAAGTTAGCCCTGGCATAAAATGATGTTACTGCTGTAAGAAAATGGCATACAAATCCCTAATCAGGAAATTACTCTTACTCAAGGCGAGCACAACCCACCTACACAATGCGGTAGCTTGACGAGTGCTGGCACACCAGACTGGAAGATGATTGCATGCGATATGCCACTATGTATGACGGTGGTTTAGTACAGTCAGGAGGGCCGTGCAAATTTAGGAACAAAACAAAATCACCCATCAATAATGTGTTTGGGGCTCAGGGTATTTTTTACATCCCATCGTTTTCATGCAATATGCAGCCGAACATCTTTCCTTTTAAAGCACCTGTCAGCCACTATTAACTCAAATATACAACAACATCGGAGCATCCAATGGCAAGCGTTCCAACAAGGCCCTTAAGCCAGATCTTCGACATGACTGCTGTACCACCATGAACTGGGAGCACAGCATTTCTTTCACAACTAGGGAAGTAGAGTTCTTGATCGAATGATCTATATTTAATGCCTAATAATATTAAACTATGCACAGCAGACAGATTAGAGGCGCAATAATAACTATATCCCCTGAATGTGGCAGGCAATGCAAACGTGTCCTTCCTCATCAATTAGCAATATGTAATTGTCTCAATTTCCGTGGTGGAATTTTTATTGGAACATTATTTGACCCTTTAAAGCGGCAAAGGATACATCTCTAGTTAAAACTGAGTCATCTGAGAAAGTTAAGTTTATAAGTGAATGGCATAAAAAGGTCATGAAAATAACACAACTGGAGGAGTAAGTGATGCTATTAACTTACTTTTCCTAACATTGTCGTGAACAAAAACAAGTCTGCCCAGACAAATCCTAACTCAGTTGCATATTCCTATACGTGGCAAGGTCCTTTATTTAGAATCAAGGTTGTCAGACAGACATGTAGGGAATCCTGGTACGTATCTCTTAAAGCATGTATATGTTGGTTCGATATATGTAAACAAGCAAGAGGCTCTGCTGCGGAATATATAGGAACACGGCAGCGGGGGCGTAACTCACTGTCTATCCCACGAAATCTATGCAAAATGTGGTGAGGGGTGAAAACGTTCTCACCATTCAAACCGCATGCACTGAGTCCTCAGCCACCGTGGAGCGCCCCATAGATATGCAAATGTTTGGAGCCAAGCAGATCAACACCCCTCCTCCCGCACCCATAGAACAGTACACCACTGCACCCCAGTCCCACAGGTCCATGGTACGATGACGTTTAAACGGCGTGTGCATAAAGAGGCCCATGGGTACTCTGCAGTAACCTACAGGGCGCAATAATGGGTCATCTTACCCAAATAAAGTATCGCTTTGTGAAGTCTTGGCAACTTGTCCTCTCAATGCTGAAAAGACTGCAATGGAACCCAACTCGGCACAGTTCCTGACAATGTTATCAGCAACAGAGTCTAACTAGAAACCAGAAGACAAGGAGAGCCTTCCCAGGAAACATGGGTGCTCAAGAAATGAAGCCAGCGTTCTAAGATTGTGTGTTAACTAGTAAATTGGAAAACAACGTGTTGCAAAAAAGTCTAAGAGATGAAAAATGCGCAACTTGTAAGAGCTATTTACATTTAAGAAAGGAATCAGCACATCTGTCCTTTTGATTCTGCCTTTTGTAGGTAAACGTTTTACAAACATTTAGAAAATCCGATAAACACCCAGCGTACATGCGCTGGCTAAATAGCACACGTTTCACGTTCGATCAACATCCAGCCACTAATCCCGAAAAATAAGGGGATATCTAAAGGAATGCGTGATATTCAAAAGGGTCCTACTCTGGTACCAAAGTGCACATTGATGTATTCAATTCATATAAGCACAAACAGGCAAGAGAAATGGACAAGATGCAGATATTGTAACATTTCAGGAGTCAAATGTGCGTTTGAATTCCAAGGTCCTCTGTTAAATGTACAGCGACTCAGAAAAAAATCGTTTATAATAATCAATTGACACCAAGGCCCAATAATATTACTCTGTTAGGTTAGTGGGATAATTGTCATACTCCGAAACTATCCCTAAGAAGTATGGGGCGAGAAGTGAGCAAATATTTTAAAGTAAGGAAATAACATTAGGGTGCATCACATGTATAAGGGAATGACTGGTCTACTTATTCAGTATTAATCGATTCACAAACAGTCTCACAGTAAAGAGGAGCATTGCTCGCAATTATACACAAGGCAGCGCTGGGAGGGGGGCTGGGCAGAAATGCGAGTCACGGCCTGGCGGCCGTGAAGTGTGAAGCAGTGGGCAGGGAGGCAGGAGCAAATGGTAAGGGGAGCCTTTGAAGAGCAAGGCATGGGGGATAGAAGCGCGTTCACGAGCAACACGTGCACTTCTACAAATCCGCATCGTGAAGTCAGCTTTGTGGTTTGACTGCAATAGGTCTCTCTGCGAGACCTAAAAAACAGGCCTTGACTGCATGGACCTGAATAACTTCAGACCCATCTCCAATCTCCCCCGCCTATCAAAAATCCTCCAAAAATGCATCCTCTCACAACTGGCTCAGTACATGGACAACATCAACCTTCTTGATCCCCACCAATCGGGATTCAGAAAAGGCTACAGCACTGAGATTGCGATCCTCAGCATCACAGACAATATCCACAATTCCCTTGATACTGATCAATGCTGCCTACTCATTCTCCTCGACCTATCGGCGGTATTTGACACAGTTGATCACAAACTTCTCATCAAGGCCCTACAAGAAAGGGTAGGTGCCAATGAGGTGGTCCTATGCTGGTTCTCTTCCCTCTTACATAACCATTAGCAAAGGATAAAAATTAAAAACTTTACCTCCAACCTTCATCCCGTCAGCATGGGTGTACCCCAAGGTTCAGTGCTCTCACCACAACTGTTCAACATATACATGGAACCCCTCAGCACCATACTTAAAAATGCTAACATCCCCTTCCACCTATATGCAGATGACACCCAGATCTTTCTAGAAACCTCCTCCCTAGACGACATCCTCCGACTAAATGACACTCTAAAAGAAATCCAACATTGGGTGTCACAAAATCACCTAAAACTCAATCAAGACAAAATGGAGATCCTTCTCATCTCCAACAAGGAAGAGAGAGAACCCTTAAATTGCAGAATGGCTTAAAGCTATGGATGCTCCAAACGGTAATCTCACTCTGGCAAACTCCGTAAAATCACTAGGAATCACCCTAGACCAAAAACTTGACATGACCAACCACATTAAAAACTCCGCAAAGAGTGCCTTCCTCAACCTGAAGTTTCTCAACAAAATTAAACCATTAATTCCTACCAAGGACCTCAAACATGCCACACAATCACTGGTGCTATTCAGACTCGACTATTGTAATGCAATCCTTAACTGGCACCACAAAATCCCAACTAGCTCCCCTCAAAACAACCCTCAATGCAGCAGCCAGAATGGTGACTGGAATCAGGAAATATGATCACATTTCAGAAGCACTAACAGAACTAAAATGGCTCTCAGTTGAACAGCGTGCTAATTTCAGAATTGCTTGCCTCACGCACAAAGCCCTACCCACAGGAAAACCGGACTATCTGGCTGCCATACTCAAGAGGGTCGGTCAGACAAGAAACCTCAGGAGCTCCAACACCCTTCTTCTCATCCCTATTAAAACAAGCAAACAAAAAAACGCTGCTAGGTCCTTCGCTGGAAACACGCCCAAAATCTGGAACTCCATCCCAGCAGATATCAGAGCTATCCCGTCTTTCACAAAATAAAAAAAACACCTAAAAGCCCTCTTCCTCAACCGCCCCCTCCCAAATGGATAGCCGGCGCCTTTGCACTAACCCTGACTCCATTACTCTTTGACTTTGTATCACAAAGATCCACCTCAGCTCACTCCAAGAGAACTGTGCATAAAATGAGGCTGCCTCAGGACTCACATACTACCTCAATAATGCATACAACGAGGCTACCTCAGGACTCAAGTACTACCTCAAGAATGCACTGCACTCTTGGACTTCTGAAGGTTTATGCATAAGACTGCTCTACTATATAACTCTTGCGAAACACTGTTGTAAAGCGCTCCGATACCCCCTGGTCCGGCCAAGGCTATATAAAACTCCTTACATAAAATAAATAAATACAATATTTCTCTCCATGTGCTCCCATACTGGCATTTCACGCAGTTTGGTGCTAACTTCCCCTCAATGTTAAAGAAAAGTAGATGTTTCAGTACCCAGGCTAATGTGCTGCATAGCTAAATACATAAAAGGTCCCAAAGGCGAGACCGATTGCATTGCATATGCTTGTTTATAAAAGGCTTTCTAATTGACTCAGAGTACAGCAAGGGATTCGGGGGCATATTATCAAGGGGTTTATCTCCACTTTTTTGGCTTTAAAAGCCAAGAAAGCGGAGATAAAATGATCTCCCTATTACCTAGCTGTCGCTAACTGGTGTTAGCGACAGCTAGTAGGAGATAGCGACCATCTTGGGCCCAACTTTGCATGTCAGTGATATTTATCACTAATGACATGCAAAGTGGGCGTGCCAAGATGTTAGCGACTGGAAACAGTCGCTAACATCGCTATATCCTATTACCAACCTTTGGATATATTCGCGCTAAGCGCGAATATCTCCAAAAGCTAACACCTGCCCTGAGCCGTTCTTAGCCATGTTATCCAATGGGAGGTGGATAACATGGCTAAGAGCATTAGCTCGCTAATGCATGAATATCGTTGACTTTTCAGCGATATTCATGCATTGCAGTCGATTTTTATCGCATTTGCGATAAACCTTGGTAATACCAAGGTTTATCTGCGATAAAAATCGCCGCAGCTCAGCGGTAAATTTTTGTCTCTAACCAAGCAATAGCGATAATTATCGCTATTGCTTGGTAATATGCCCCTAGAAGTAGTAAGTTAGTCATTAATACCAATAGTGGAAGTAAATAGTCATATATATTTACTATATTTTGGGAGAGACGGATTGGGGGGCGAGATGTGTAATGAAAAATCATGGGGCATATTATCAAGGTGGTTTATCCCCGCTTTTTTGGCTTTAAAAGCCAAGTAAGCGGAGATAGAATTATTTCCCTATTACCTAGCTGTCGCTAACACCAGTTAGTGACAGCTAGTAGGAGATAGCGACCATCTTGGGCCCCGCTTTGCATGTCAGTGAAATTTATCACTAATGACATGCAAAGTGGGCGTGCCAAGATGTTAGCGACTGGAAACAGTCGCTTACATCGCTATCTCCTATTACCAACTTTGGAGATATTCGCGCTAAGCGCGAATATCTCCAAAAGCTAACACCTGCCCCTGAGCAGTTCTTAGCCATGTTATCCAATGGTAGGTGGATAACATGGCTAAGAGCATTAGCTCGGTAATGCATGAATATCGCTGACTTTTCAGTGATATTCATGCATTTCGGCCGATTTTTATTGCTTAGGAGATAAACCTTGATAATAGCAAGGTTCCTAAGCGATAAAAATCGCCGCAGCTCGGCGATAAAAATATTGCCGCTAAGCAAACATAGCGATAATTATCGCTAGTTGTTGGTAATATGCCGCTTGTTTTTGAGAGAAGGAGGATGAAATGTCTTGCAAATAAAGAACTCAGAACTCTTTTGAGGGAAAGCTTGAAGTTCCACAGGCTTTCAATGTTGAATTCTGACATACACACAGCAGAATAATGTGTTGCCCAGTTATTGCTGTGTACCTGGTCTGGTAGAACGTTACAACTGGTGACAAGATAGGCAATATGAAGTGCATACCCTGAATCCAATATCAAAATATTCCTCAAGGGGCAGCAGCTCGCGGGCTGAGCTGGGAGCAAATACTATAAATTCTACAAAGAGCTGCAGTTCAACTAGTCGTTGCTAGGTGTCCCTCATGTCAAATGCTTTTGCATTTGACTCATGAGGGACACCTAGTAACTACTAGTGGAACTGCAGCTTCATGAAAGGATTTCAATGCTTTTGCATTTGACTCGTGAGGGACACCTAGTAACGACTTGTTGATCTGCAGCTCTTGGAGAATTATTTTGATATTGGATACTTTAATATTCACTACCCGCGGCTAATCTCGTCCCATAATGCTTTGCAGGGCCTTTGGTTGGGATTGTATTTTTGCCCATAACTGCACTTGGGGTGATCTTAAGTGGATGGGACCACCACCGAATCATTCAGCAAGATGTGCTCTTTGTTTTCAAGGCATCTGCTTGGTTCTCTCCCTAGGTTAGGGAGGATCACTGCTTACTACACTTTCATATTCATTTTAGTGAAATTGCTACATGAATTTTAGCATGTAAATACAAAGATTCTTCATATTATAATAATAGTAGTTAATGAGGTTTTTTTATGTTAATTTGCAGTCCAGTGAAGTGGAATGTCACCTATAATCACTAGTATTGCAAAAGGTATGTATAGAAGCTTTGTTGATCTAGCACCTTTCGCCCATGCATCTGCCACTGCTTACTCTGTCTGAGTCTGTAGTAACTATAGGCCAGTCTGCTGTGCTTGTTGCTCCTAGCTCTTCCCTACTTCTCTAGCTTACACCCACCACACATATTCAAGTGTGTACTCTCCTCACTCCCTTTCGTCACCCTTGTTGTACGCTAGCACACTGGTGCGGAGACTGGATGATGGGGATTGGGAGGCTGTTAAGGAAAGAATGGGGCGAGTGTTAATTGGTCTGATGTGGGTGATGCAGAGAAGAAGATCGTGGATGAACAGGCCTCTCAGTGGGACCGGAGTCCGATTTACAGTGTGGAGGATGTGTGGAGAGTATTGAAAGATTATGAGCCGTTTGTGCCACCGCATGCCCTCAAGCATATGTCGGCTACCCTGATTGGGCTATGAGAGCAGTGTTTTAATGTGTTGCCCCCCAAATTATCTATGAGATTTGGGACAGTATATATGCAGCTGGTATGGGCCCTAATGATGTTTTTAGTAGTGTTACACATTGATTGGATACCGAGGCAGGTTGATCCAGAAGAGCCCGAATGCCGTGTCTCAGTTCCTGATGAGGGAGGTGCATCCCATCTACCACCCCAAAACACCAGAGGTTCGAAATGGGCAGGACCAAGTCATCCGCCAGCGAGTAGAGGCCCGCTTCCCGGAACAGTGGGTTATGAAAAGGAGTGAGTTTTGTCTCTTAAGATATCAGTTGCCCGACCCTAGGAAAAATCTGACTGCTTATCACAAAGAGTTGACAGAGAATGCATCTTCGACGGTGATGACACCGGCCGATATTGAAATGTTTTTTGGTCACTTTTGCGCCATACAGATACGTCAGAAATACTGAGGTATCTGTAACTCCTTGCGCCATGATGCGTCATACTGTAAATATGACGCATCATTGGTGTCGCAAGGAGGGCGCAGTGAAAAGTGACGCATCGCTGTTTTCACACAGCGATGCGTCACTTTTCATAAATGAGGCCCCATGGCTTTAGCAGCAGGTACTATTAGTTCTTCGGCAATTGTATCAGGTTTTCCAGTTTTTGCTATGAGCATTGACACTTCATATGAAGCTTTATCATTAAAAGATGCTGTTGCATTTTCTACTGTTTAGTGGAAACTACACGACAGAAGGACTGCTAAATCTGTCTATAGGCGAGAGCCAGACATGGCAACAAATCCTTGATCGAGTTAAACTCGCTCCTCATAAATCATGGGTGTCCAGTATAGGCCAAGGAGTGCTGGAACCATACCAAATTTTTGGGCTAAGTAGTAACTAAAGGGGTTCCATTTTGATTCATGATAAGTAAATCTCATGAACTTTGGTTGATCTTTTGCTGCCATTATCGCACTGAAGCTGGGGATTTTTTGTTGGCCTGAGGTGGACTCGGTCTCCCAGCATCCCTGTGCGGCGCGTTCTAACCGCGTCACGCAGCAGCGCCCGGAGGCACTTAAAACAGCAGGGCGCCTCCCGCAGCGCGGGACTCTCCTGAACTTTGGTTGACCTTTTGCTGCCATTATCGCACCGAAGCTGGGTATTTCTTGTTGGCCTGCGGGGGACTCGGTCTCCCAGCATCCCTGTGCGGAGCCTTCTGACTGCGTCACGCCTCAGCTCCCGGAGGCGCTTAAAACAGCAGGGCGCCTCCCGCAGCGTGGGACTCTCCTGAACTTTGCTTGACCTTTTGCTGCCATCATCGCACCAAAGCTGGGGATTTCTTGTTGGCTTATGGGGGACTTGGTCTCCCAGCATCCCTGTGCGGCGCCTTCTGACCGCATCACGCAGCAGCGCCCGGAGGCGCCTAAATCAGCAGGGCGCATACCGCAGCGCGGGACGCACGTGGACATGCCCGGGCGCTGCCCGGGCCACGCCCGGCCAAGGGCGGGCCCGTCCGCGCCCATCAGCAGCAGACAGAGGCAGGGCTGGGCCACCCCCCTCAATTTCGCCTCCTGGACTTCAAGTAAGCGAACTGATTGTTCATGTTTTTGGACTAAGGGGACACTTATAAAAACATCTATTAAGACAAGGGTAGGAGGCTAACTGCAGGTCAGACTGCTGTTGTTAAAATCGTGCCACTTAGTGGTTGTTGCTGGTAACTAAGCTTTGTATTCTTCCAACTGAGTTTGTTAATTTAGGCCATGAGTGAGATCACACGTAAGGGGGGCAATGTGGTAGGAGTTGTTGCCACCCCGAATGCATTTCTCTCTAGGGCTGAGTCCGTGCTAATGCACGAGATTCAGCTAACGGAGCGGAGGCTCTGTCTAGAGCCAACACTCCCTCTACCATCATTAGCCCCTCTAACTGAAGTAAATCCAACTGCAGCTATGAGCCCTAGTTTACCACAGCATAACACACATACCCCACAGCAGGGCACCCCGGGAGCATCAACCACAGCCAACTCCCCCAGTACAATCCTGGATCCCTCCCCGCCACATACCCGTACTAGGCAATCAAAGCCTATACAAGGCACTAAAGGGAAAGAACAGTTAAGAAAGTGAAAAGCATGTAGTGCACCCAAATCAAGCTCACAGATCTCAAAGCAGGCCAAGAATAAGAATCTGGCATGTGAGCAGGGCAGTCCCGTGGTGTCGTGTATCATTTCTGATGGCTCGAAGGGGGGCACAAATAGTTCGATTACATCTGTGGCTGTCCAGGGCCCTAATTGTTCTCAAGGGACACCGGATTTAGTGAATCAGCTTGAAGAAAGGCTTCGAGCATTGATTAACCCTGTTATGGCAAAACTAGATGGAATCTCCCATAGGCTAAGTATATTAGAGAAACACTTATTTAAAGATCCACCCGTCAGTCAGACTATTAAGCCAAAGGAAAATGATCCAAGACTTCCAACTAGTTCACAGGGCAGTGGGTTTGCAAGCCTCCCTGTAATTCCAATGGAGATGCAACAGAAACACCAAACACAGCCCGAACTTAGTGGCAGGGCAGGACCACAGGGCCCAATAGGCAGATTTAAGGGCCGTGAGAATGAGCTGTCATCGAGAGCCTCCCTACATCTTCCACCTGAGGCCACGCCATATACCAATATCCTTGCAAATGCACCGAAACTTTCACTCTATGAAGAGGAGCATTGGTCTTCCCTTAAGAATAAGTCACTTCACTATCTGAATCACATAACTGGGCTAGGTAACCATCTTTTTCAGCATTTTATGATGGTTAGAAGGGTTCCCTGGGTGGGGCGATCCCAGAAAGGCTTAGAAGGTGACTGCATTGTGCTTAGTTTCAGGTCACCAATCCTGGTTAGGGATATATTGGACCGGTCAACGTACTCTCAGCCAAATCAGGAGGGTATTAATATCCTCCCGTTGGGTTTCTTCTACTCTCCCGCCCCATACAATAATCCTATAAGCTACAGGCAAATGAGTAATAGGCCAAGTGATAATAATAGGGCAATTGTGGTGTCTAATCGTTTTGATGCGCTGAGCAGACTGGATGAAAATGATTGACTGCCCATTCTAACAGACCCCAAAATTCCAGGATTAGCCACTCTACAAGGGCATGGCGATGTTCACACATTAAGTGATGAAGCCATTGTCATTCCAATCCACGGTCATTTGGAGCGTAATAATGATGCCATTGAAACCAAGATGGACAAAACAGAGACAAGCAGTCTCCATCTTATGCGGAGTCCAGATGTTGCTACACCAGTATTAGGTCTCATGACCGTCAATGATGTTTTCGGAGACAGCCAGCCCCAGATAATTGATCATGCTAGTAATGTGCAAATAGCACAATCTTTAGTATCCTGGAACATTGCAGGCCTTAAGAACAAATTAGTATCTCAAGATTGGCTATTGTTTATAAACAATCATTACGTCCTT
Organism: Lissotriton vulgaris; assembly: GCF_964263255.1. Classification (NCBI taxonomy): domain Eukaryota; kingdom Metazoa; phylum Chordata; class Amphibia; order Caudata; family Salamandridae; genus Lissotriton; species Lissotriton vulgaris. The sequence goes on from NC_141685.1 coordinate 269,977,813, forward strand.
TTATTCCAGGAGACCTGGCAAATGGAACCGCAGTATAGACTGAGTTTTCTCAACTTCTATAACCCAGCAACCTCTTGTCTGAGGGGAAGACGAATGGGGGGTCTGACCATTTGGGTCAGATAGGATGATAGTTATAAAGTTACCCAGCTGGACTGTAGGAGCAGCGACATTCTAATTATTAAAATCCAAAGCCCCAAATGTAGAGATCTGTATATCTTTAATACATACTAGCAGCCCGTCCCGACGTTGTCCGGGTATGAATTGCTGCCGGCCAGTAGTATATTGTTTTGTAGGATTTCGTTTTGATAGCATTTCTTATCTGTGACAGGCCTGTGAAACGCTCCGATTCACAGTGTCTATCGCCATTGTCTAACCCAGGGTGGTGTGGAGTGCAAAAAAACGATGGATTTGGGCCCAGATCTTTGGACTGGGGTGAATGTGTGACATTGATCCACATTCTGTCCATCACATGTTTTGTTTGCAATTGCCGCCATAAGTGCGCTGGGGATGCTCAGACGTGGGTCCCAGGCACTCCACACCACTGGAGTCAAGCTAGCCGGGCTGATGAGAGGTGTTACCTCGAAACCGGTCCGGTCCTCGAATGCTTGATTCCGTTCTGGGAAGGACATGGCTTTTGTAGTTCGGACTGGACTGTTCCCATGGGGCACAGGGTCAGAGCTGATTTGCATATCGCCATTGTCTAACCCAGGGTGGTGTGGAGTGCAAAAAAACGATGGATTTGGGCCCAGATCTTTGGACTGGGGTGAATGTGTGACATTGATCCACATTCTGTCCATCACCTGTTTTGTTTGCAATTGCCGCCATAAGTGCGCTGGGGATGCTAAGACGTGGGTCCCAGGCACTCCACACCACTGGAGTCAAGCTAGCTGGGCTGATGAGAGGTGTTACCTTGAAACTGGTCCGGTCCTCGAATGCTTGATTCCGTTCTGGGAAGGACATGGCTTTTGTAGTTCGGACTGGACTGTTCCCATGGGGCACAGGGTCAGAGATGATTTGCATATCGCCATTGTCTAACCCAGGGTGGTGTGGAGTGCAAAAAAACGACGGATTTGGGCCCAGATCTTTGGACTGGGGTGAATGTGTGACATTGATCCACATTCTGTCCATCACCTGTTTTGTTTGAAATTGCCGCCATAAGTGCGCTGGGGATGCTCAGACGTGGGTCCCAGGCACACCACACCACTGGAGTCAAGCTAGCCGGGCTGATGAGAGGTGTTACCTTGAAACTGGTCCGGTCCTCGGATGCTTGATTCCGTTCTGGGAAGGACATGGCTTTTGTAGTTCGGACTGGACTGTTCCCATGGGGCACAGGGTCAGAGCTGATTTGCATATCGCCATTGTCTAACCCAGGGTGGTGTGGAGTGCAAAAAAACGATGGATTTGGGCCCAGATCTTTGGACTGGGGTGAATGTGTGACAAATGCAATAATAATAATAATAATAATAATTAATCCACATTCTGTCCATCACCTGTTTTGTTTGCAGATGCACTTAAGAGTGCGCATTCAGTAGTGTGTGAACTCGAGTTTCCCTACTTTATTTTACCTTGCTATATTATATAGCACGAACTTGACAACATGGCATAGGCACAATTTACATTACAGAAGATTACATTACTTTGTGGTAGGCATGGGGAGACAAAGCGATTTGCCTGGAATCACAGGATGTTGAGCTGATGCCGAGATTCGAACGTAGCTCCCCAGCTCTAAAGTTTGCAATTCTAGAACTTGTGGCGGGAGGTGTGTCTAAAAGTGTATGTCGGTGCTGGCTATCAATGAGAGAGACCTGTGCATTTTTCAAATCGATGGTGAAAAAATATGAGTATGTTGCTGGAGATGTGGGCCGCCGTGCCACCAATGTCCTTACCGGGGGAGGGTAAACACACATTATTCCGCAACTTTCTTTCCGCAGACCATCACTCCGCATACTTTCATTATGAAAGTACCATGACTCCGCAATGCCATTATAACGTATAGCATTACTGTTGTAAATAAAGCCAGGTAGTCCAGGTACATTCTTGATGCTCCTTTATTAAGGTAAGATGTTAGGTAAGATATAAAGGAGGAAAACCCCACCAGGAGTGGCCTCCTGCCACTCAGCCCACATTCAACTGCCAGACATCCACACAGAACATTCTAGCAGGCTCTTACATCACACATTCCAAGCTGGGCAGCAGGGACAAGTATAACACATCTCCCTTCTTTGATTTGATGAATGAGAGAGATGAATAGAAATTGCGGAGAGTAAATGAGATAGCAAGTCACAACACGCAATTTCCACATAAATGTAAAACAAGATAAGATTAGCAATTAACAACTTCACAACCCAATCTCACAAAGTAATAAACAACATTCACACCACCTTCTCTCTTCCTTAAACAAACATCACTGACACAACGAAACAACCAACACACTATCACGCCCACGCATCACAAACTCAACCCAAAAACCAAACAAACCGACTGGCCAGGTCAGTAAGAGGCAAAAAGGTCCCAACATACGGCGTAACAGCACAGTGGAACTCCAAGCTCCCACAAAACTCCACGAAAATAAAAAAATATTTCAAAGTGGAACTCCAAGTTCCCACAAAACTCCACAAAAATAAAATATTTCAAAGTGGAACTCCAAGTTCCCACAAAACTCCATAAAAATAAAATATTTCAAAGTGGAACTCCAAGTTCCCACAAAACTCCATAAAAATGTTTAAAGATGGAGCTCTAAGCTCCCTGAAACTCCAAGCAAATATTTAAAAATTGGAACTCCAAGCTCCATTAAACCTCAAGTAAGTATTAAACTTATCACTCCACAACCCAAAAGCAACAAAGCACATAATGCCCTGTGACATTTCAAACACATAACACTCTTAACATATAGTCCTGCGATATTTCAAACACAAAACTCCCTTAAACTCAAAGACCATCCTATGCACAAAACACATGGCACTTAACAAAACACAGAGCAATTAGCTCCTATCGCAACCCCCACCGCCACCTTCACAGAACCATTTAAACAGAAGTAAATTGTACATATAGGAAAATATAGTGCAAGTACAAGTAAATAGCAATTAAGTAGCTCCGGTGAGCGATGTCTCACCCGAGGTCCTCACAGGGGTAGATGTCTGTCCATAAACCTCCGGAATGCACAACCCAAAACGCAATCTAAACCATAGAGTGCATTTAGAAGTTTGCTGAGAAACACACCCTGCACTGGCAGTTTCATCTTCTTTACATCATGCCAGTGCATATGATTAATCGCAGCAGAAGTCATTACAACAGTACCTTTTCCTGGAGTGTCCCAGCTGAAACACGAAGCATTTTGACATTTCCTCACATTTCCTTGCTGTCTCCGTGAAATGCGCTGCAACCCTGCTCCAAAATATAGGTGTAAACTAAGCCTCATGGCGCTGACTAGAAAAAAATAGCGTTTCCATGGTTTCATGTAGTTGCAGCAGACTAAAATGGAAGCACGCAGTTCACGTTGTGCCGGATGGCTACCGGCATGTTAAGGCAGCAAAGCGTCAATAATTAGCATAACATTCTCGAGCCGCCTCACTTGGGACCAGACGTCACACAGAGGACAGGCAGGCAAGGTAAGATGTGCGCGTGTGAAAACCGAACCTTCAGGAAGGTTTAAACATCGCACACTTTCAACTGTCTCCTGAATGGCTTGCTTTCCGCTCCGTGCTAGATTGAGAAAATAAAACAACAATTTCTCGCTCGGGGTTACAAACAGCAACAGCAAAGCATGAGTCAGTCACCAAGTGCACTTGCCGACAGTGAATCTCCCAGGCGCAACACTACACACGCTGTTTAAATTGTTCAAAAGGTTGGGCACTTATCTGTTTCCCATGACTGATGAAAGCACACATACAGGCAGGGTCTCACTACGACACAGCTGTTTCCCAGATTGCACCAGCTGATTTATGCTTCAGTAAGCGAAGGGTTGTCTCCTTTCAGCTGCTCTCAGCCACATCGCATTCCTTTAACATGTTAACATACTACACCAGCTAAGCGTAAGCGAAGGGCTGTCTCCTCTCAGCTGAAACACGAAGCATTTCTATCTGCTGTTTTCAATGAGAATTTCTCTTGAGTGCAGGTCGTAAATCAAGTGCCTGACAGTAAACAGATGGCAATTTGATTCACCAGCGCTTCAAACGAGCACACGAGCACACATGAAAGAGTTGGCAGTTCATTTACTTAAACGCTTTCCGTCATTTCTCTATGCAAGGCATTTTTCCCAATTGCCATGAAAGTCTAGTTCAAGGTGGTAATCTGACGCCTGGTGGGGTTTTCCTCCTTTATATCTTACCTAACATCTTACCTTAATAAAGGAGCATCAAGAATGTACCTGGACTACCTGGCTTTATTTACAACAATTACATTTTATATGCTTTTACCACGCATACATTTACAACGAAATTCGTTGTAAATGCATGAATGGTAAAAGCATGTTTTTTTAAATGTTTGGATAAGGTAAGTATGGGTATAGGGGTATATGTTTTGGGGTACTGAGGTATATGTTTTGGGGTGTTTGGGTATTTTAAGGGTTCAGATATAGTTTTGGGTTATGGGGTACAGGGGTAGTCCGGGGACAGATTGGAGAGCCCCCTCGCCCTTCCCGAGGCGAGCCGCCGACCCATTCCTGCTGCCCACCGCCGGGCCGGGCCTACGCACCTGGGCGCCACGGACAGTACAACACTGACACGTGCGGACCGGACACCCTAGCGGAACTGCGGGAGAGGCCACTACCCACTTGCTCGGCACTCGCCCCCGCGGCATGGCACTGCTGACACTGCGACGGGCGGCGCTCGCCGCATGCCGCCCAAAGGCCCGCAGCCTCGAACTCCAGACACTTGCATAGTGCGCACCCCTCATCACGGAGGGAGCTTGAGGCCTGCAGAGACTGTCCTCCCTTGACAACTACGTGCTGCACACCGCAGCCTCTCCTACACTTGATAGCAGGGACCGCTTGCACGCTCTGCCTAGCCCATGTCTGGAGGGGTGATGACACGCACTGGATCAGGAACCGCGTCAACGAAGGGGAAGCAAACGAAAGCGGCGCCCAAGATGGACGCTGAGCAAGTGGCATCGAAACTGGACAGCGTGCTGGCGGCCATGGAGAGGATGGAAGAATCCCTCCAACAGACGCGCACTTCCCTAGAGACCAGGATAGATGGTGTGGCAATAGACCTGACCCACCTCAGAGCTGACCACAAGAAACTTCAAGATCGCACCACGACGCTGGAGAGCGCGGTGACAGCCATCGAACTGAAGGTGACCCATGCAGATAAACACATACAAGACCTCCTAAATAGAGTGGAGTTTCTAGAAGACCGCGCTGAGGATGCGGAAGGACGGGCGCGAAGAAATAACATCCGCTTAGTGGGCATTCCGGAGAAATGGGAAGGGACGGACCCTGCTCGCCGCGTGGAGGACTGGTTGCGAGACCTGCTGCCAGAAGACGCGCTCTCACCCCATTTCGTTGTGGAACGGGCCCACCGAGTACCCGCGAGACCTCTTCTCCCTGGCTCAAACCCCAGGCCACTTCTCCTCCGTGTCCTGAACTACAGGGACCGCGATGCGATACTACGCGAGTCTAGGAAGCTAGGGGAAGTCAACATAGACAATGCTGCAGTGATGTTCTTCCCTGACTACACCGTGCAAGTACAAAGACAGAGACACTCCTTCCTGGCAGTGAAGAGACGACCGCGCCAAGCGAATCTCAAGTACTCACTACTCTTCCCTGCCAAACTGAGAGTGGTTGCACAAGACAAGACACACTTCTTCACCAGCCCAGAGGAAGCAGAGGCTTGGTTAGATGAAGGGATGCCAGACGTGCCTAGGAAAGCACGGGGAACCACCACCACGGAACGAACTCGAGGACCTAGAAGGCGACGCCGCCGCAGGAGGCCCTCATCCCCACAGAATCGAGAAGCGACAACACACTCTCCGTCCATGGATCAAATCCTGCAGGAACAACGAGATGCCCTACGCAGAGTGGTGGAAATCAGCAGCTCCCCAGCCCAATCGCCACACCCGAACGCCAGCCCAACCGCATCCCTAACGGACGATGAAGCGGTTTATGGCCTACCGGACACCCAACGCTCTGAGGAACTTCCGGAAGTCACACCGCAGACAGCAGAACTTTTCGGCTGACCGGGCCCGGGACTCACCTCACCTCCGGAACACAGCGCAGACTCAGCTGGGTAGCCGCCTAACTGACTCGCCTCCTTATAGGTAACCTGTGCGCCTATCTATGGATGCAGACTCCCCAGCTCGAGTCACACCGCAGACAGCAGAACTTTTCGGCTGCCCGGGGCCGGGACACACCTCACCTCCGGAACAAAGCACGGACTCAACTGGGCAGCTGCCTAACTGACTCACCTCCTTATAGGTATCATGTGCACCTATCTATGGATGCAGACTCCCCAGCTCGGGGGATCAGGAACGAGCCAGACACTGTGAGTAACTCTTTTGCTTTATATACACGGCCCAGCCACCCACTGACAAGAAACAAACATCAAGACTGAAGTGATGCACATGCTTGCCGCCACTGCCTTGGCCGCTCGAAGAGGAAGATCTCCCCTGGAGGCCCTACCCCCGCTACTGACACTTGGGAGCGCCACTGATGCCGTACCGAGCGGCAGGACCTGGGTGCACGCCAGGCAGCAACGGCCTCTCTACCCACATGGGAGGGATGCCGCACTCCCCACAAACTACACTGTGCTTACTATTCTCACATGAATAAGTCACACAATACCCCCTAGAACTGTATAGTTTACGAGCTCACTCGAGCGTTTGGACGGCGACATGTTGTGCAGCCGACCTTTTGGTATTTTTGATTGTGTTGCCATGTTGAGGCTATATGTTTTCCCTCTACACCACTGGAGATCATTCCACATTGTGTTGAAGAATAGCAGTCATTTTGAGTTGAAGAAGGGACACTGGACTTGGTGTGGAGCGACAAGCTTGGTTTTGACATGCGGGGGGGCTGGAGTTAACTGCACGTATGGTGGCTATGGCTGAACTACGAATATGCACTTGGAACATCAGGGGGATGCACACACCGGCTAGGCGCTACCAAATCTACTCATACCTAAAACAGCACAAGATAAACATAGCACTACTTCAGGAATCACACCTAAATAAGACAGATGTACAGGCACTACACCGCAGATGGCGTGGCCAACTCTTTGCCACGGACTACTCCTCATATGCTCGCGGCGCACTGATATGGGTCCGTCCTGGAACCCCCTGGACAGCCACTGATACCACCTTAGACCAGGAGGGCAGATTCGTTGTAGTGCAAGGTAGACTAGATGGGCAACAGGTGGTTTTAGTGTCCCTATACTACCCAAACATAGATCAGGGAGGCTTTCTGACGCGCCTCTCCACAATAATGGTGACCTGGCACGCGGCTCCATGGATACTGGGCGGTGACTTCAACTGCACACTTGACACAACACTAGACCGCTCCTCCCCACCCGCACTTAACGCACCCACGCGGGGCGCCACAAAGGCATTACTCGGGTGGGCCGCACAGTGGGACCTCCATGATGTTTGGAGATTGCTCAACCCTGGAACACGGGTTTACTCCTATTACTCTGGCGCTCATGACCTACATGTCCGCCTTGACAGATTCATGGCATCGACTGAACTCCTACCTCTAGTAACAGAAGCACGGTACATGGGCCGCACACACTCAGACCATAACCCGCACTTTCTATCTATAGCCTGGGAACGCCCGCGTCCCCCCGTACCCACCTGGCGACTACAGCCTGCACTGCTACTCGACGCGGCCTTCCGCGACTCCCTCCTCACACGCACTGCTCAATACTTTGAGGACAACACAGACACGGCGTCCTCCCCTTAGGTAGAATGGGACGCTTTCAAGGTAGTGATCCGAGGCCACTGCTTGAGGACACAGAGACACATGAGGCACCAACTGGAGGGCGACCTGACTAGGCTGGAATCTGACTTGCTCGACAGGGAGAAAGAGGCTATTGGGGGAGATGCTAATTTGTTACAGGGGGCACAAGCAGAACATGCGCGCCTACTGGAATGACTACGCAACATCAACTACGCTGCGCACTCGGCGAGGACGCACCACCTGAGTGACAGACCTGGCAAACTCCTAGCCTGGCGCTGATATCACAAGAGCATCGCTCGACCCCAGTGACGGCAATCCATGTGGAAGGGGGGCTTGCTATACACGCACCGCCATACACATGTTGCGTTCACCACCCACTATGAAGCACTATATCGCTCCCGGCTACCAAGCCCCTGCCCGGACATAGCTGGCTACCTCTCCCCTCTACAGCTGCCACAGCTAACCACTGCGCAGCAGGCCGAGCTGGGAGCCACGCTCGAACCTGATGAGATCCGCGAAGCTATATTTAACTTGTCCAACGGAAAATCCCAAGGCCCAGACGGGCTCCCAGCCGAATTCTACAAGGCTAGCTCTGATATCCTAATCCCAGAACTTCTGAAAATATACACCACAGCTGCGGAAGATGCGGCCTTACCCCCAACGCTGAATGAGGCCACTCTGATCTCTATCCTCAAACCTGACAAGGACAGCACGCGGAAGGGCTCTTACCGCCCCCCTGGCGCTACTAAACACGGACTACAAAATACTGGCCTCCACGTTGGCCCGGAGACTGGCCCCTTATATACCCCGACTGGTGCACCAGGACCAGAACGGCTTTGTCCCGACGCGACATACCTCTCACAATATCCGTCGCCTCTTCCGGATACAGAAGTATGCTATACAGCAGTGGCCCAGAGCAGGATGCCTGATATTAGATCTGGAAAAGGCCTTTGACTCAGTTGAGTCGCCGTACTTGAGAGCGGTCACTGAAAAGTACCAGCTAGAGGGAGGCTATGAAGCTATGGTGGGCCTTCTATATGACAAACCAACGGTCCGAGTCCGCATGGGCTCACTGCTCTCAGACGTCAGAGTGTGAAGGGGCACTAGGCAAGGCTGCCCCCTATCACCCATACTGTTTGCATTGGCCATGGAGCCCCTGGCCACGATCCTCAGGACCCAGGGACCTGACTGGGGGATACCACTGGCGGATGGCCTGCATGCAGTGTCACTCTACGCTGACGACTTGTTGTTGTACGTTAGAGACATAACCGATATCCCCGCCTCCCTAACTGACGTATTCCGAACATTTGAGGAGATGTCAGGACTGCGAGTTAATTGGGCTAAATCGGGGGCTTATCCCTTTAGCCCGGACACGCCAGAATGTGACATCCACCTGGGCGGAGGGAGATTACAATGGTACCCCACCACGTTTTGATACCTAGGGATACGAATCTATCGGGACCCAATAGACGTTCTGGAGGGGAACCTCCTGCGGACGATCGCCTCCATTTGAGCGCAAATCAGCTTCTGGAACTCCTTACCCCTCAATGTGGCTAGCCGAATAGCACGGACCAAAATGATCGTGCTGCCTAGGCTGCTGTACTATTTCGCCAATATTCCCACATACGTGCCCAATAAAATATTTCGCGACCTGGAGGTCCTACTGCGTAGCCTCATCTGGAACGCGGGCCGCCCCCGGGTGGCGCTGACCAAGCTGTACATGCCCACTGACTCGGGAGGTCTAGCGGTCCCCCACATGGAGCTGTACTACCTCTCGGCACAGCTGCAGTGGGTGACGGGGTGGCTAAGCGGCAACCATCTGGAGGATGCTACCTCGAACACTGCTGCCTGGACGCAAACACAAATTTGCACATTGTTCCATCCGCTAACCCGGACCCCCTGCCCCTCCCAATTGCACCTCACAGTAGCGCGCAAATGCTTTCTGCAAGGTCTACGACTTACCCGGGCAACAACACCATATGCCCGATATTACCCCTTCTGGGCACTCCCGGACCGACAGGCGCGCTGACTGAGACTCGCTTGACCAGCTGGACACAAGCAGGTGTGGATACGCTGGGTGATCTGTATGCAGATGGAGAGCTACTCACTTTCGCGGTCCTAGCGGCTGGCACAGACCTTCCGGCTGGCCAGTTCTTGCTACATGCGTCCCTCTTGCGCACCGTTACTGCCTCCTGGGGCGACATAGCAGAGGAACCACCGATGCACACTTTTATGCAATATCTGCACGTTATGGGCAACGGCTCACACATCATATACTGGCTGGCGCAAGCCCTACAGACACACTTGCAACCGTCCACGATGCCACTGCGGGCAAAATGGGCAGCAGACAGGGGAAGGGATTGGACTGAGAAGGAATGGGAGATGATCTTAGCCGGACCAACGAACATCCCACGCAACCCCCGCTTTAAGATTATCCAATTCTACATTCTGCACCGTGCTTATCTCACGCCCGACAAAATTAATAGGTATTTTGCAACCACGACTGCTGCCTGTCAACGCTGCTCCCTGAATGGAGCAGCAGACCTCTTGCACATGCTATGGCACTGCCCTGACATACAAACATACTGGGACGACGTCACAGCGCTGCTCACACACGAGACTGACGAACAGATGCCACACACGTGGGAGGCGTGCATTCTGGGACTGTACAAACGCACAAAACTCAATAATGTACAGGCGCGCTTCTGTGACATGGGCCTCATAACGGCAAAGCGCCTGCTTATTAAACACTGGAAGGCCAAGACCCCCCACACATTCGACACTGGTACACCTCCTTTACCAACTGGGCGCGAGCGGAAAGCACGGTACTCCTCCAGGAGGAAACCGCAGGACTCCGAAAATTCCCCATTGCCCAGCTCTGGGATGACCTCCTTAAGGCATTCCAGCACACTTGCCAGGAACAGGGGATAACTTGAGACAACAGGCCCCGTCGCCACTGCGACACCAACCAGCGCTCACAGTGACCACAGTTCTGTATCCCTTCCCCCCATCTCCCTTGCCTCCCTAGGTCTTAAGCCCTACCCTCGCGGGTACTGATTATTTCACCTCTCCGCCTTATGCCTGACGCTCGCTCCGCGCTGTGCGCCTACCACTACCCTCACCTTGGCCTATCTGAGCACATGCTGACAGCCCCCACTCCCCCTCCCCCCCTTTACCATGCAGGACGCCCCACTGTGCCTCGCCTCGCACCAGCTGACCCCCCACAGGAACCCCCACTGATCTCCAGCCCCCACCCCCCCACCCCTGACCACACTTGCCTTCCCACCCACAGGTTTTTTTTTTGTTTTTTTTCCCCACCATTGCATAGGCATAGGGAACAGTTAGTTCACTGGTCATGTTTCCCGACCAGGCCCCCTTTCTTATTGCAGACAGAGACAACAGACGCATTAAATAGCTAGCAAGAAGCGATGCCTTACTGAACACACGTTACTTACTGACCGCCGAGACGCTGCCGTGCTTGCGGACTGCAGAAAGGCGCGGACTCGCATTGAAACCCCACCCACGCTGGCCAAGACCAGGATATGCCGTACACAGACCACCACCCCGTCTTTGCGACCTCCTAATCACTGCACTGGAGAGATGCAAATACACCACACTGCCGGATATCCGGGCCTACACACATGACGGCTGTAGACAAGCTGCGCCGAGCATCACAGCTTGCTTCTACGCCTCAATGAGCTATACCACCACACATTTTACCACACCCGCGTAAGCATTAAGCACACACATCTGATACACCGCCCATCTACAGCTCCTCCACTATTACCTAACCTCAGCGGATTCCCGGGTCCTCAGTGGGGACTTGAGCGTTGATCACAACGGCACTAATGCTTGATTAACTCTGCACTGTTCTTGTTGATAATAAAAGATAAAATGTAGACCTATCATTTACACAACTCAATACCAGATTATAGTACATGCATGTTCATGAGTTTCGCCGCCGAATACCTGCTAAATGGCTGTGTCATCCAGACAAGGATTTGCTTGATTATTCATTGCCCGTCTGGCCTTTGAATGCCGCGAACTGTACACTGTATGATGACTAATTGTGCACAATAAAGGTCTTCCAAACCCCCCCCCCAAAAAAATGGGGTACAGGTAGTTTTAGCATTTAGGGATAGGTATGGGTTTTGGGGTACAGGCGTATTTTTAGGGTTCAGGGCTAGGTTTGGGTTTTGGGGTATAGGGGTATTTTTAGGGTACAAGGGTAGTTTTGGGTTTTGGGGTACAGGGGTATTTTAAGGGTTCAGGGCTAGGTTTGGGTTTTGGGGTATAGGGGTATTTTTAGGGTTCAGGGTAGGTTTGGGCTTTGGGGTACAGGGGTATTTTAGGGTTCAGGGGTAGGTTTGGGTTTTGGGGTACAGGGTTATTTTTATGGTTCAGGGCTAGGTTTGGGTTTTGGGGTGCAGGGGTATTTTTAGGGTTCAGGGGTAGGTTTGGGTTTTGGGGTACAGGGGTATTTAAGGGTTCAGGGCTAGGTTTGGGTTTTGGGGTACAGGGGTATTTTTAGGATTTAGGTGTAGGTTTGGGTTTTGGGGTACAGGGTATATTTATAGGGTTAAGATGGGTTAGTGTTTAAGGGTGTTGGGGTATTTTAAGGAGTAAGGGTGGGTTTTGATTATGGGGTGCAGGGGTATTTAAAGGGAGCAGGGTGGGCACCCGGAGCTGGAATGTACAGAACCTGGGAAGAAAAAACAATGAAAAATTTGACACAGCTCGCGGCCCACACACGCCCACACCCCCAGCACACGATATGAGACACAGCATGAAGGGTGTAATGAAACAACAGTTGATGGACAGAATGCAAAACATACATTCACCCCAATACAGAGATCTGGGCCTAAATCCATCATTTTGTTTGCACTCTACACCACATCAACCCTGACCCTGTGCCTCATGGGAATATTCCAGGCTGAACGGCCAAGCTATGTTTTTCATGGACCAGACTCAAGCATCCTAGGGCCGATTTCTGGCTATCAGCCATCTTCAGCCAGAATAGCTTCACTCCAATGGTGTGGCGAGCATGGGACTCACGTCTGAGCATACCTGTTGGATTCCCATCTTAATCATTATAATAACAAAGGGAATATGCTTGTAGCTGGAGATTTTAACTGCTGCTTTGAACCACTAGATAACAATACTTACATTGGAGGAAGATCTTGCCTGGGATATTCCGCAACTGACCATACCTCCTATGAAGAAGTGGTCTCGGGGAGGAGCTACGACAGCAAGCAAGATGGCCGCATAGCTTCCCGGCTCCGCTGACCCCCGTCTTTCGCTCGAAGATCCTGTCGTATATCCTGATTTCTCGCCCCATATCCGGGTGCATGAACTTCTCTGCGGACTGATGGTGCAATCCCGAGATTTTTCCGACATGGTGGAGTGGAGTCATGCCTTGTACTGGTTCAGATCTTTCCTCGAAAACAGGTCCTTTCGAGTTTCTGCCCCCCCCTTCTTATCCAAACCCCACCCCATTGCACAGGGAGTTCCGCAGGGCTCTGCGTTGAGCCCATCCCTTTTTAATCTCTACGTCCAGCCTTTGGCGGCAGTGGCCAAAGAGTGGGGCTTGACATTAGTATCGTACGCCGACGATACACAGTTGGCCATCGCTCTCTCAGAAGGTCCTTCCAACTTATCCTCTAACTTCAAAAACGGACTCTCTGCGGTTGCCCAATGGATGACAATGAACTGTCTACAACTTAACAGCGGAAAGACAGAGGTGCTACTCCTTGGCAAAAACACCAGCCTCTGGAATGAGCACTGGTGGCAGTCTTCCCTGGGCACCATCCCTCCCCCCAAAACCCTAGTGAAAAATCTGGGCGTTTGGATGGATGCCTCGCTCAACTTTCGGGCCCACACCAAAAAAGTTGCCGGCACCTGCATTGGCCTATTGAGAAGCCTCAGCCACATACTAGGCTTTTTCGACGCCAAAACCCGCCAACTCATTATCCAAGCCACCATCCTCTCGCGTCTAGACTACGCCAATGTGCTCCTTCTTGGTGCCAACAAATGTGAGATAGCACGACTCCAACGCGTGCAGAACTCTGCGGCTAGAACTCTGGTCGGCCTCCCCCGCAGATGCTCAGCCAGAGCGACCATCAAAAAATTACACTGGCTACCCGTTGATTCTAGAATCAAATTCAAGACCCTCATTATGTCCTTCAAAATCCTCAAACTCAACACCCCCCCTCTGCTTCGACCCCTTCTCACTCCCTACGCGCCGTCACGGAACCTAAGATCCTCCAACCAAAACCTTCTATGCGTCCCACGCATAAAACTCTGCCGCATGGGCGGCCGCTCCTTCAGGTTCCTTGGAGCCAAGATGTGGAATGACCTGCCACAACATATTCGCTCAATAGATAGCCTACCAGCATTCCGGAAAGCAGTGAAAACGTTTCTATTCCCTTGCCTGTAATCCTCCCTCTGTCCTGGTTTCTCCCCGCTCAGGCTAGGATCTGGGTTCTTAGCGCCGGGACGCCTCATTGCTGGGGCAGCTGTTGCGCTCTACCAAAACTATAGAATAGAATAGAATAGAATAGAATAGAATAGAATAGAATAGAATAGAGGTTCGATTTGAGGCCTAGCCCAGTCTGGAAGCCGGGGTCTCAAGTGTTGGTCTGGCCGGGTCCTAGTTGAACAACAGCGGACCGGAGAGAGCGGCAGGGTCCGGTCCATGGAACTTCCGACATCTTTATGATTGCTTTGCTGCCGATCTGCTGCCTGGAACTGTACCGGAGGTGAGGAGACGAGTGACGCCCGAGGTGGTGGGGTGAGGGTCCGGGACACGGAGGCCTGGCGTTCGTAGTGCCGGTGCCGTTGGGTCGGAGACTTGGTGCGCACTAACGCCTATTGACGATCGGTCCCTCACGGTTCATTCCTGCTCCGCCTAATCTTACCCCGGGGAAGGCGCCTCTCCGTGGGGGTCAATATGCTTGATGCTATGCGGAACCCAGCGGAGCGGGTTCAGTGCGGCCTGTCATTGCGGTCTGTGATGGCGGCCCTTGAGGCACTTCAGGCGACTATGAAGATCCAGGCCTGGAAACTGATGTTGGCGGCGGACAGAATTAGAGGATCGGGACCGGACTCTGATTTGCTGCCCGAGACCCGGTGCCCGAGAAAGTGCAATTTGACCCGGTGCTTCGAGCTTTCCATGCCCCTACAGAAGTGGAACGGTTCGAACATGTGGAGATTGGCGATGCACCTACAAAGTCGGAATCTTTGGAACTGCAATTGGCGGAACATTTCACTGCTTTTCCAGATTTGGAGACGTTTGCTCGTAAATTGTGATCTGTGTGGGACTGTGTCACACCCCCTTCCCAGCTGGTCCATCAAGATGGGGGATGGGATAGTGCCTGGTCTTAGAGTTGGGAAGGGGCATCGTTGGACTCGAGCATCTACTTTGGGACTTGCCATCCTTTCTTCGTCTTATAGACCATGTTTCGACAACTTCTGTTTGACCTTTGACAACTTTACGGTGGGGCTCTACTTATTGGAGGGGATCAGCAAATTTGATCGATGGGGCCAAGGCTGAGACTGTTGTTCGAGGTTTCACAATATTGATTTATCGGTAACTGGACTGCTTTATTTGGTTAACGGAGTCCGGGCAGGATTTCTAGTTTCCTCTGATGTACTGTTTTATTATGGTCTGCTTGATCGTGTCAGCATTGTGGGGGATTCTTCGTTAAGACGGGGGGAGAGTCCGGGAATGCGTATGACATTGCGCATGGAATGCGTATGACTCCTCCATTTCTCCTTTTTGGGCAGGGTTTTAGTCCCTTCTTTCTTTCCTTTTTTTCCCCCTTTGTTCTTCTATATTTCGGGTTCATTTACGGGGCAACAGGCACGCTGCTAGGGGGGTAGGCCATTGTCATCTGCAGGGGTGCAGGGTGGGGGGTTGGGGGGGGGGTTTGTTTTTAACATTTGTTTCTATGGCCTTTTTTTTCTTATTATCTTTCTTCGTCTTTTCTTTTGTTTTTTCTTTTTCGGGTCAGCGTAGTGGGTCTATTCTTTTGTCAACTGTCGACTTTTTATCTGTGCCTATACTTTCACGGTACTTCAGTACCATCGGGCAGGCGCTCAACTGGTGCGAACATTAATTGTATGCTTGTTTATCCTGAATCGTATGCCTCAGCGCCACTGTTTTGAATGATATCAAACTAACTGTGGACCTCCTACTGTTTTGCCCGCCCTTTATGCACCTTTGTGATATTGTATGGCACCTGATCCTTCTATCTTTATATTATAAAATGGAACCTTTATTATCCTGCTATTCGTATAGTATGCTCTGCTGCCAGTTTTAATTGAAGTCGTGCTGTATTCACCTCCCGGGAGGCCGAGTCTGGTTCTAATTGCTTTGTTGCGATGATATTGATTAGCGGCCAGCCCTGGTGGTTGTAGGCCCATACTTGTAACTGGTTGAAGCATTAATAAAGGTTTTCCAAAAAAAAAAAAAAAAGAAGTGGTCTCAAGCTGCATTACAGCTTAAAGCTTTATGTTTGGAACAGGGGCTTAGGGCGGCAAATGGTAGAACAAAGTCAGATAAGGAGGGTGGTCATACGTTTGATAATGGGATACGTAGTAGTCGTATAGGTTGGTTGAAAGCTTTTATTCGATATGCAAGATATCTTGAAAGCATACATACAGGTAAAATACATTTTTAAAACAGTGATATGCATGTCAACATTTAAGTACTAAGACAGATACAATGGGAATGACCCAATAAATTAACTAAAAGTGAATTAAATTGAAACTGACAATCTCTTGCAGCGAATCAACCATGAATGTTTTAAAAATTTAGAAACACCAAAAGCTATTAAAGGGGCGGTATCAGTCAATAAGACACGAAGTGCAATCAAGTGCCTACGTGTTCCCAGGCGTTTAAAAAGAGGTTTAAGCCAATGCCTCCTAGGTTTAATATAGTCCGGGCACTCAAAAAGTATGTGTGCTAACGTTTCTGGCCTAGATGGACAAAAGGCACAGAAGGGGGATCGATGAGCACCATTCCATTTTGATACAAAGGCCCCGATCTGAAGTGTGCCTACCCTGAGTTTAAAATACAGGGCCCTATCGGCTGGCAAGGTGATTAAGTCCAGGAAGGGTTCGAAAACAGCCACATCCTTTAATTCCAAAAATGCTACGGTCAGATTACAATGGTGTTGGTACCTGATGAGTTTTCCAGAGACCCAGTCCCAATAAAGTTTTTTGAGGACCGCCTTTGGTGGAGCGGATTTTGAAGACCAGCAGTCCCCCAGGCCCAACTCCTCCAAAAGATTTTCAGTGTCCTTCAGCCACTTGATCTTGGCCCAGCCTCCCATGTTCATTACCTCTGCCAGGCCATCGGCATAGGACTTTAGCTCCGGGACCCTCCATATGCGGGACCAAAGAAGCAGTGGTCGAAGGCGAGCCTGATCTTTGATACTCTTACAACCAACGTCCAGAAGCACCGGGACTGACGGGGTACTCGAGGGAAGGCCTAGGAGATCTTTCAGAAATTTATTTTCAGCCTTAGATAGGGACTCCAGGTTGCAGTGGCCCCACAACTCTGCCCCATACAAAGCTGATGTTACGCCTCTGGCCTTATAGATCTCAATTGCAGGACTCACCACTTGCCTCAGTGATGCTCGAAATTCCCTAAGCAGAGCACCTCCTACCTTTTTGTGGTTACATACCATTTTATCAATATGGGCGGACCAGTTCATATTGTCCGTTATGCGAAGCCCTAGGTAGTCAAAATCGGAGACTTTCTCCAAAGGGACGGTGTTCAAGACAGGGGGGCTTCCTAATTTCCTTGGGGGGTGCAAAATCAAATATTTGGTTTTGTCCACGTTGATAACCAGACCTCTGGATACACAAAAGTCCTGGAAGCGAGTCGATAGCTTCTCTAGGCCCTGGGGAGTTTTTGAAATAAGCAAAGTATCATCTGCAAACAGGAGAGTAGGGATCTTTACTCCCCCCAGACAGGGTGCGTCCGCTGGTTCTTGCTGGAGATGCTGAACCACACCGTTAACGTACAACGAAAAGAGTGTAGGAGCTAGCACGCAACCCTGTCTGACTCCCCTACAGACCGGTATCCTGTCCGTTATTTCCCCATTTTTCCCCCATCGGACCTGGGCATTATTACTGGTGTGGAGTTTAATAAGTAGGGATAGAATGTATGGGGGCAGCCCCAATCCCTGAAGCACCCTCCAAAGTTCCTCCCTAGGGACCAGGTCAAAGGCAGTCTTCAGGTCAATGAAGGCCAGATAAAGACTGCCTTTGCCTAGTTCCACGAATTTCCAGTTTAAGAGTGCTAATCTGAAGACCTGCTCAATGGTCCCCGTTCCTGAACGGAACCCAGCCTGGAAGTCAGATAGCACTCTATTTTCCTCCACCCAGTTGAGGATCCTTCCCAAAATTACCTTTCCTGCCACCTTTTGCGTGGAATCGATCAGGCTTATTGGCCTATAGTTCCCTGGGCTATTTCTACAACCCTTTTTATAAATGGGGATAACCACCGCCCCTCTCCATGAATCCGGTACAGGGCCACCCATCAAGATGTCGTTTAGGAGGGCAGCAATTACTATGCCCCAGTCAGATGGATATGCACACAGAAGGTCACCCGGAAGCCCATCCGGTCCTGCTGCTTTCCGTGGTGCCACCCACTTTATAACCTCCTCTACCTCCCTACCTGTAAACAGATCAAAAGTAACTTCCCCTAACAAGACGGGGCGGGGGCTGGGTCATTTAAGGGGCCTTCTACAGGAGCATAAAGGGACCCAAAGTGTTTTGACCAGTTCTGGGGAGGGATGTTACATGTCCTCAGAGTGTCGTCGGGTCTATTGCGGGCACCCACCAGATTCCAAAACCCTCTTGCGTCCTTGCTTTTACTGGCGGCCAATAGATCCGCCCAGAATTTTTCGTCCCAATCCTTCTTCGCAATTTGGAGGGTCCTAGAGTAAACCTTTCTAGCCTCTCTGATCTTAATTTGAGATTTAGATTTGACTGCCTCTACCAGTCTAGTTTTTGTCACCCTGCATGTGTGGGTATACCATCCCTTAGTTCTTGCCTGTCTATCTTTGGTCCCTCGTCTACTTGGTGGAGCAGTGAACAAATTATTTAGGGCCTTGGTAAGCGTACAGAAAACCCCACAAGCCATCCCCATCCCTCCCGTCGTGGTCCCCAAATTACATTGTGCTTGGGCTAACAGTTGCGTTATTACTGCAACCTTCTCCTCCGAGAGGATCAGTTTTGTCCACTTTATTCTCCTCCCACACAATGCTACTTGCAACTCACCCAATCCGGCTAAGGAGGAGGGGACCAAGCTTCCCCTATCGGCTAGTCACCAAAAGTCTAAGATGAGGGAGAGCAAGTTGTGATCACTCTCTACTGAGGGGACCACAACCATGTCCTTCACCGAGTTCCACAAGCACACATCAAGCAAGATCTAGTCAATTCTTGATGTGTGATTGGGCCTATTATAGGTATGGGCCCCTCCGTTATCTGACTCAGACCTCCCATTAAGAGCCCTCAAGTTAAACTCCATACTGATGGTGTACACCTGCAGGGCCACCTCAGTCCACCTCTTTATGGGGGCTATTTCTAAAGTGGGAATTCCCCTCCTAGCGTCCTCCTCGTCCTGGTCCAGGGAGACATCCGAGCCTAAGGGCTCGAATGTACAATTAATGTCACCGGCAACCAGGGTGCAAGCCTTATATGGGGTTGTTCTTAAAAGACCCTCCAGAAGGGCAACTGTAGGGGACTGTCTTCCCCCCTTGGTGCCTCGTGCATAAATGTTATAGATATTTAAAATGGCACGACCCCTGGAGTCCTTCAAGGTAATATTTAGGAGGTCCGGACAACCAGTCTGATGCTCTACTATCCTACAATTCAATGAGGCAGCAACCCAGATAAGGAGGTCGCCAGAGGGGCGTCCCCTCCCTGATTCTGAGCAAACTGCTGGGATAGAGAAGGCAGAATAACCCGCCATATAAGTGGGATCCATGCTCCAGGTCTCCTGAAAAATGCATATGGAGTGCTCGTCCACCAATGCATTCCAGTCGGGGAATGTCAATTTCCTTGTAATTCCAGCTACGTTCCAGCTGAGAACCTTAAAAACTGGGTCTGTCACAGTTGGGACGCTACCGGACACAAGGTTGTGACAAGGGGACACCTCCTGTAAGTCCATCGGTGTTCCAGTTATGTCTAAGATCTCAATCATTCCCGATGCATCTAATAATGTAGAATGGATTTCAGTTGGGGGCGGGGATAAGGGCGCACCATGGGAGGGGGCAAAAACTCTCTCAACTCCCCTACCGTAGTCCCACCTCCACCCTCGAGTCAGTGTCCCCTGGAGCCCCAGATCATCTCCGGCCATCCGTCTTGGGGAAAGAAGAGGGGCGCCACAGGATATCGCGGGGCTCCCCCAAGGCCCACGCAAGATTCCACATTAACAGGCCTAAGAGGATTGCCAGCAGGCCTAGGGTAGAAATAAGTCAAATCCACTGCTCTGACACCAGGACCATCCACCTCATGTTTTGGCCACAGATTATCTCTGCCACTCTGCTATCCTGGAAATTAATATTAATACAG
This sequence comes from Lissotriton vulgaris, assembly GCF_964263255.1. NCBI lineage: Eukaryota > Metazoa > Chordata > Amphibia > Caudata > Salamandridae > Lissotriton > Lissotriton vulgaris. The sequence continues at coordinate 269,998,289 of NC_141685.1, forward strand.
TCACCCTCCAACCGTTTTTTGCCCTGGCCCACCCAACCAACCCTTCGAACACCAAGAATTAATCCATCCAGTCGTATAGACTACATTCTTTTTAACAAAGAGTATTGGTCCTCTATTAAGGATATGGCTGTATTCAAATGGGTGGAAAGCGACCATAATCCACGTATATTATCTGTAGAGTTGTTTGGAAGAAAGCTGTTGTAATCTAGACCTAGCACAATTGATATTTATCCTTCAAATGACACCAGGAGGGTAAAATGGACAGAATGTCTTCTTAACCCCTTGCGTGCTGATGACGGAACGGTTCCGTCATCAGCATCGGTTGAGCTGTGCTGATGACGGAACCGTTCCGTCATGACTCCGCCCGCGCAAGGCGGAGTCAGCACAGGCGGGGAATACGCCCCGCACGCAAGGGGTTAAGGAGGACCATATAGTTGTAATGAGTGAACTTACGGCAAAGGCAACATTAGAGCTTCAGAGTTGTATTACGGACCAGGATATGAAGTTAAAAGTTGTTCCAATACATACAAAAAATTTTAATAGGCTTAGGGAGTTTTTATTATGGAGGTCTGTAAATCCAATCGTAGGCGGAAACATGGTATGGTAAAAGCTGTAGGGTCGCATACAAATCTTTAGCCCTAGCAATTAGATCAAAAGCCAGGGATCGGATTCAAGTTGCAAGGGAGAGGTATAAGAAAGCCCAATACGAAGCAAAGCGATCATGGGATGAACAGTACTGGTCGGAGCTATATAATGCAAGCAGAGCCAGGAACATGGGTGTTTTCTGGGATTTGGTGAAACGGGTAAAGGGGTGACCTAGGGACCACCCACAAAACTATGTTCCTCCTGATTTGTGGGTCTCGCATTTTATGACGCAGTTTGCCTGTCCATCCTTTGATAAGGGGTTTAGCCTCGACATCCCCAACATTCCTCTTGACATCACACCATTACACTTCAGTGTAAACGAGGTGGATAGAATACTTAACTCTGTCCCAAAGGGTAGTGCGCCCGCGTTGGACAGTGTCCCTGCGAATCTGTTCATACATAAGAAAGGAGTGTGGGCACCATACATCCAGGCCTTGGCTAATGCTATCGCAAAAGGCTCCCCCATACCCGACACCTGGAAGGGGGCCGAGATAATCCCCATCTATAAGAAGGGGGATCGTTCTGACAAAGCTAACTATAGGCCGATTAGCCTCATAGATTGCATCCGGAAGGTGATAGCCAGGCTCGTTTTGTCCAGGATCCAGACCTGGATTGAGGAGGAGGATATTCTGACCCCTCTCCAGGCCGGGTTACATACACATACGAGCACCATAGATCAGGCCTTCAGATTCATTTTGATTTACTGGCGGGTGGTAATCCTTAGAGGTGGCACTCTTTATGCAGCGTTTGTCGACCTTAAGTCGGCTTTTGACTTGGTACCGCGCTCTAAGATGTGGAGTGTCTTCCTAGAACAAGGTATGCCACTTGAGGTACTCGCTTTTTTAATTAAACTCCACAATGACAATTTTGCTCAGGTCCGGTGGGGAGAGCAAGGCAAAGTTACAGACAGGTTCCCGATCCTTAGAGGGGTAAGGCAAGGGTGTTTTCTGGCTCCGACACTGTCTTCGTTGTACATTAACAGGGTTATCCATTATTTCAAGAATGATCCTACGGATGCCCCCAAGATGAATGGAATACCGATACCCCTGCTAATGTTTGCAGATGACAATCTCTTAATATCCAAAACGCAACATGGTCTACAAAAGGCCATTGGGCGCTTTGAAGTGTTCTGCAATGATTATGGCCTTACCATCAATGTGAATTCAAAAGAATTAGGGAGGTCTCCTTATAAATCCGATACGGGACAAGGAGAGACGTAAAAGGAAACAACAAAGGAGTCCCTATTTTGAAGACACTAAATCTGTCATGACAATATCACCTTTAGTGCACATTTAAACCCTTAGACATTTAAAACCACAATGTTTATAGACACCTTCAAATGAGAATATATAAAACACAATATCCAATGATAATTGTTATATAAAAAATTGTACAATTTATTCAATATACAAACAATACATTCAATAATAATTACAGTGCAAATGTCAATACAGTGTTAAAAAATCACATGAAGAGCATGTTAAAAACAGGTTAAAAAGTTGTCGACCCAATCCTTTACCTACCTTGGTATTATACTGGGTTCAAGGTTAGAATGGAAACCTCATATCAACCAGTTGGTTACCAAACATGCCCAGTTAGCAGGAGCACTAATTAGGGAATTGCGCCTCTCGGCTACTAAACCTAGCAATGAAAATCTATAACACCAAAATAAGTGCATTTATATTGTATGGGGCTTAACTTTGGGGGTTCGATAACATTGCACAACTTGCGAACTCCCACAATAAGTTTGTGAGGGGTTTAGTTGGTCTTCCGCCATCTACGCCACACCTGGCCCTTTACTACGATCTGGGCTGTCAACGACTTGAGGATGTGGCGCGCTTTAGACCATTGGCATATTGGAGGAGGCTCTGGGTTACACCTGAACTCTCGCAGTATGCCCAGGACCTCCTCGAAGTCCGAGACGCAGATACAGCCAATAAAATTCCATGGTTGAGAGAGGCTAAGGCTGTTTACACCGCTATGGGCTTGTGTCCATTGTGGGAGAACCCTACTGTCAATCCCTTCCCACCCAAAAGGTTTTTAAGGAGCTTTACTGGTCGATGGTGTCAATGCAAAATTTTCGAACTTGCACTGGCCCATCACTTACAAGAAACTTCCTTGAGCTCAAGAAAGAACCTGTCTATGAGGGCTATTGGGATACTATCACAATCCCTGAAGACCGGAAACGGTACCACCAATACAGGGTGGGTACCCTTCCTGTCAATTCCTTTACCGGTGAATGGCAAGCTGAAAATAATACATCATGTCCATTTTGTTCCACTCAGCCAGAAAGTATATCCATATTCTCTTCATCTGCCAAGAGTACAAACATCCCTGTCATAAGTGGTTGAGGCCCTTATGCCTGCTGAAGGGCATTAGTACCGGGGCAGAGGCCATAAAGATCTTTCAAACCGAATGCTCTGAAAGTATTGTAATTGCGGTTGCAAAATTCTTTCACTGGATGTGGGCAATTCGGAGGAGAAAGCTACGCCAGGACTAAAACAGGTTTTTTTTTAAAATCAAATTTTGTGTACTAATATTCCTGTGATGCCAATTGATTATTGACCTCACATTTTTTTTGTTTTTTTGTATTCCTCATATGCCAATAATGGGCCTTCTAGATAGGGAACCCCCCCTCTCCTTCATTGAGATGTTCCGGCTTCGATTTTTGAGACCTGAAGAGAGAGATAAAAGGGAAACCCCTCTAGCCTCTACTGTGTGCTTAATCCACTCCAATCCTCTTTAACTGGGAAGCCCTTTGTTAGATTGAAGACAAAGAACCAACAGTGCCCAGGTGAAATCATTGGAATACTCTCATCTGTTCTGCCATGCCACGAGGGCCGCCCAGATCTTATCATAGCTAGTACTATCACAAGCCATGTCGGACTCACTTGTGTATATGATATATTTCAGGCAATCTGGAAAGATAGGGGAATTCACGTCCTTCCAGGCCCTGCATATTTCCCGCCTTGCTAAGATCATCACATAGAAGATAAATTTAGTCGCCATGTCATTGGGATGGTACTCTAAGGCTAGCCCAAACGGAATTATCCTCGGAGTGATCACAAATTGTATATCCAGTACCTCAACCACATACTCTTCTATTTTAGACCAATAATTTGTAAGCCTTGGGCACTCTACAAACATGTGAAGATCATTAGCGGCAGGAAATTTGCACCTTGGACAGCAGTATTCTAAGCTCGTAATTTTAACTAGTTTTTTAGGTGATATCTATGCTCAGTACAGGGTGAAACGGTGATTCCTTTTGAGGGGGGCTGATTTAACCACTGCGTTTAGCATAGCAAAGGAGTCCACCCACAGGTCCTTTAAGTTGTTATAATCCAAACCCGCAGCACCACACCATAACCTTTGGAGTTCTGGTTCTGTCACTCCCTCTGACTCCATCATAGCCCCGTACCAGAAGGATACCTCTTTTTTCCATCCCCCCTTTCTATTTACTAGATCAAACTTTGGATTAAATGTATTGAAAACCCATGGTATAGTGGCCCACCAACCTGACAGCTGATAGTATTTGAACCTGGTAAGGGTTCAACCTGTCAGCCTAAAAAGGGATTTCCAATCTATGAGCTGTAAGTTGTTTTGTAAATCCCGCCAGTGTGTTATGCCTGCTACTTTAAGGGGACGTGATAGTTGATCCTTGAGGCACTCAGGTGTCCCTGGGGAACCCATATCGGGGCCTGGGGTGCATAATAGCGAATTCCCAACTTTTTTCTAAGAAATATCCAATTTTTCAGAGCCGCAACCAAAATCTTTAGCCTCACTTTCTTGTAGAATCTGGGTTCGCCAAACTTAAACAGAAAGTATTCATGCCCTTAAGGAATGCCATGTAATAATGCCTGAAATAATCAGCCTAAGGATGATGTGTCGGCCTTATTTGCCATTGATCTAAAAAATTTAAAGTGGAAAGAATGGCAATAAATAAGTATATCTGGCAAAGCTAACCCCCCTGATTTCAGATTTCTCCTCAATTGTTTCCAGGAGATTCTTGATGATTTCGTATTCCAGTTGAAAGAACCAATTTTCCCCTGTATTTTAGCTATATCTTTCGGACTAATCATTAAAGGTATTGAATAGAACAAAAGGGTGATTTTAGATAAGATAACCATCTTTGTTAAATTCACTCTCCCAAAGATATTCAACGAGAGACCTGATTAGCGTTGTAAGAGACCGCAGACCTCCTTATAGACTCTGTCTAGGTTTATTTTAGATATCTCTGTGATATCCTGAGCCAGATGTATTCCGAGGTATCTCATCCGTGGCTTTGCATCCGAAAACACCACCTCCTGATTCCACTGCATAATCTCAGTTTTTTCTTTATGTATTTTATAGCCCAAGATTTCCCCAAAGGCTTCTGCCTGGTCAAATAGTCGAGGGTTTGCCTCTTCTGGGTTGGAAGTGAACATTAAAAGATCATCTATACTACTATTATAAAGAGAGAACTTGCACCTTTTGGCCAGGTAAACTCGGTAACCACAGCACCAATCACAGCACCCAATACAGCGTTGGAAAGGGCAGTTGCAGCAGAAGGACATAGGCTATGCAGACGCCCACCATATACATTTAAAATGTAAAAGAACCGTGCCAGCAAAGTAGTCCCTTGTGGGCGTGTCTGCATTGTGCTGTGGGTGAGTGCTGGGGGGCGTGACAATCGCCGGGGGTAATTCCGTCACGAGTGTTGTTTTTTCTTTCCAGGTTCTATACATTCCTGCTCCCTTTAAATAGTAATTCAGTGGAGGTCCCATTCTCTTAGAACCACCCCAAGCACAGTTATGGGCAAAAATACAACTAAAAGGCCCTGCAAAACATTATGGGATAAGCTTAGAATAATTTTTAGCATTCATGAAAGGGTTTCAATGTTTTTGAATTTTACTCATCAGGGACATCTTGGGACGACGAGGTGAACTACAGCTTGATGTATAATATTTTAAATGCTATTGCATTTGCCTCATCAGGGACATCTAGGAACTGTGAGGTGTACTGCAGCTTGATATATAATATTTTAAATGCATTTGCATCATCAGGGACATCTAGGGACATGAGGTGAGCTGCAGCTTGATGTGTAATATTTTAAATGCTATTGCATTTGCCTGGTAATATGCCCCAATGTTTTTACCGATTTAAGAGTGAATCAGTGGGTCTCATCAGGACCTGGTACAAAATATAGAGGCATGAAGTAAACCCTCATTAGAATACAGATACATGACATCTGTTCTTTTAGATAGTTGTCCTGAACCCTCCTGGTAGAAACATAATAAAGTTGGACAGACTGATGAGAGCAGTTAGTTGTTCGGCGGAAAAAGAGCTCCTCAGACATGTGCGCGAGACAACTTTATCGTCATTCTGTCAAGGCCGACATTTTACCCCAATCTGTCATGGCCGCTTGCTAGCAAATTCTATGTCAGGACAGGAGGCTCCGATTATGCTTTCTCATTTCTTTAATGAAATGCTCAGCAGCCAATAAAAACAACCAAAAAACTACATTTCCCATGAACACCAGGGAATGACCATAGAGAGTAACGTATAAAAGGTCCCAACATTAGTCTTTCTTCCTCTTTCTTTGCTGCTCCGCAGCCAGTTAAGTGCATTATTTTCTCTCTACTTGCATATTGTTATTTGCTACTGCTTTAACATTGTTGCTTTGTTTGCATATCGCGCCTTGCCATTGCGCGTTATATTTCACGTGTTTGGAGCTCGGTCTCCGTTTCTTCGTGTGTGTTCTCTCCGCTGCCGGTGCGCAGCTTGCTTTGGGTTCGGAGCGTGATTCTCACCTCCGTTTGTTGGTCCGGGTGCTTCCTAGCTGCTCGCGTACTTTGGTGGAGCGGGAGCAGGGGTTTCCGTCTTTTTGGGGGAGCGCAAGCGCTCTCGAGACGGTCTTTGGTGACAGGCGGCGGTCGCGCATGCGTGCTGCCTTGTTTCCGGTTTCTGGGGTTTCCTCAGCGCTGGTTGAGTGACGACGGTCGTTTTTGGCGTCCTGCCCACAGCCTGTCTCCAAATATTAACCCCGTCAGACACCGGAGTCTACTGAGGGCTTTGGTTGCAACATTGTAGCATAGGCTCTGCCTAGAGTGTTTTTGTGCTGCGCAGGCTTTGGCTCCCTCCACGCTTGAATACTTTTGAAGTCAGGTTTGTTCCTGCTTCTTTCAAAGCCTGCTTTGGGGTTATAACACTCCCCCTTGACTTGTGTTTTGACACTCCATATTGTTGTGGTCGTCTTGTGGGCATTTACTCTCTACCCTTGTGTAGAATGGCTGATTACTACGACGCTGATGACGACTATTACTATGATGATGAGGAGGAAGGCTCCTTGGAACAGAACTTGGTGGAACAATTAGATAAGGGTGTTCAACAGTCGGTTAACAAAGCACTGGTACGTGCAATTAACCCCTTAAAGCGTCATTTGAATCTCTATGCGCAGCAGCAGGGTTGGCTGCCTGCTTCCAAGAAAACTGCAAAGTCTCCTGTTAACCCTCATAAGACAGACTTTCAGCGCCTGGCTAAGACATTGGCGACTGCGTCTTCCACTGCTTCTACTCTGCATGATACCGAATCGGACAACGCACAGTCTTCCGCTTCTTCGGACCATGCTTCTCCTCCCCCGAAAAAGCGTGTCTGTAAGGAGCATTTTGTGGATGCCCCGGAACGCCCTGCGGTGCTCAATTTTGAACCTGCGGATACTGTTCATCCGAACTCTTCCTCATGGCTGCCTTCACCTGCTGTGGCCGCCTATATTCAGGCGCACATTAGACAACCTTTTGAGGCCTCAGTTCGGGCCAGGTTGCGTTCAGAGTGCCCGAGACCTGATTTGTCTGACCATTTAGCCGAGACTCCGGAGGTTGACCCCATGATGGTCACATATTTGAAACAGTATGCAAAGGACCCGAAGAAGGGCCTTGATAGATCTTGGCGGTCCTGTCAAGATAAGGTACTGGACTTACTTGGACCTCTCACCAAGATTTTGGATCTGGGCTATAAGGCGAAAGAGGCCTCAGCCCTTGTGAACCCGACTGAGTTAATTGAGTGGGCCCAACGGGCGATCTGCCAATTGGGGAACGCCAACTGCGCAATGTCTGCGGAACGTCGCAGATCCATCCTTTTGAAACTTGATCCTAAACTTTCAGAATTGGCAACTTCGGAGTCTGGGCCCGAGGCGCAAGGTCTTTTATTTGGTCAACCTTTTCTCAAAGAACTCATGCGGTTTGTCTCCACCTTCAGTGGCAGGCCTCATTGCGACGTGCAATGCGTCCGGTTTTTGCAAAGGCCGGACGAAGTAGGGGACGTTCGTTCGGCCGTGGTTCCGCACACCAGTCCCAGAGAGGCAACTCCTCTCAGCGAGGAGGAACATACGACGCCGGTTATTCTACCAGGGCTAACTTTTATCCCTCACGAAAAGGAAAAGGCCAGTATGGCAAAGGACGTTCAGGTGGTCAACAAGGACACTTCCAGGATGCCAACTCTACAGGTGAGCTTGATTCGTGCATGCGATGTGATGTTGGGGGATCGCATTCAATTTTTCCTAAAAAATTGGCGCATGATCTCCAGCGATGCATGGGTGCTACAAACTGTTCAAGGGTTCAGAATAGAGTTTTATCACCCGATGCATCAGACCCGTCCTCCCCCTTGTTTGCATTTTTCCCTTCAGGATCAGGCTTGTCTCTCCGGAGAAATAGACACTCTCCTCTAGAAAGAGGCGATTCTTCCAACCATCCGTCATCCGACGGGGTTTGCCAGCTCAGTCTTTCTGGTCGAGAAAAAAGGAGGCGGATCCCGCCCGGTTCTCAACCTGAAAGACTTCAACGGAGGGGTAGTCTATCGACATTTCAAGATGGAGGGTATCCATCTCTTGAGGGATCTCCTGCGCGACAGGGACTGGATGGTCCGCTTGGATCTCAAGGATGCGTACCTGTCGATTCCAATCTACAGTCCTCATCGTGGTTTTCTCCAGTTTCACTGGCAGGGGGTTTGGTACGAGTATCAGGTTCTCCCGTTCGGTCTCTCGTCGGCACCATGGTGCTTCACGAAACTGTTGAGACCGGATGTGGAACATCTACGGTCTCGGGGTGTCAGGTTGATTATTTATCTGGACGATATTCTCCTTATGGCGGATTTTCCTCTCAAACTTCTGCAACATCTGGAGTGGTCCATCGATCTTTTACAGTCTCTCGGGTTTCTGATCAACGTTCAGAAGTCGGTTTTGGTTCCGACCCAATCTATAGAGTTCCTGGGTTTCCAGATCGACTCGGTTACTTGTCAACTTCTCTTACCCGGTCAGAAGATGCGTTACATCAAGAGGGAATTGACGTCTGTTATTTCCAGACAGACTGTGTCATTGAGGTCGTTGGCACGTGTAGTAGGTCTGTTAGCATCTTCCATTCAGGCGATCTTTCCAGGCCCTCTACATTACAGAGCGATGCAAAGGCTGAAAATCCAGCATCTCCGGAAAGGTCTCAGGTACTCGGACCAGATTCCTCTTACGGAGGAAGTGCGTTGGGAGATGCAGTGGTGGTTGGACCACATGGAGGCCTGGAATGGTCGAGCCCTGTTCGTTGCGTCCCCGGAGCTGGTGATAGAATCCGATGCCAGTCGGTGAGGTTGGGGTGCCTGCTGCGGGTCTGTCTCGACGGGGGGTCGTTGGTCCCCTCAGGAGTTGTCTCTCCACATAAACTGCCTGGAACTCCTAGCGGGTTCGTTTGCGATCAAGTGTTTCTCTCGCCTTCAACCGAGTTGCTGCATTCTTCTCCGGATGGACAACGTGTCCGCAGTCCGCTATGTCAACAAGCTGGGCGGAACTCGGTCCAAGGTGTTGGCCGGAGATAGCCAAGGATTTCTGGCACTTTTGTCTTCAAAGGAAGATCACTGTTATTGCGGAGTATCTTCCGGGGTGCAACAATCAGATTGCGGATTGGCACTCCAGACATCTTCGGGATTTCAGCGACTGGAGGCTCCACCCTCGAGTATTCCGTGCTCTCCTTCGGCGTTGGGGTCAGTGTCAGTTAGATCTGTTTGCCTCTCGCCTCAACGCGCAACTCCCGCGCTTTTACAGTTGGAGACCGGACCCTCAGGCTCTGGCCACGGATGCTTTTCTTCAACAGTGGCCATCGACCCTGTGTTATGCCTTTCCACCTTTCCTAATGATTCCCAGAGTTCTGGCTTACACCAAACGATTTCGAGCGGATCTGATTCTGATTGCCCCTCTCTGGAGGGCTCAAGCGTGGTTTCCGGTGCTTCTGGAAATGTGTTGCGCTCCGCCGTTCCTTCTTCCCCAGCGATGGAATCTCTTGCTGGATCCTCTCGGAGATCCGCATCCCCTGATCCTATCCGGGTCTCTTCAGCTGCTAGCGTGGCGGATCTCGGGGATCGCTGGATGATCCCAGGCATTTCTAGCGACGCTTCCAAATTCCTTAGTGAGGCATGGTCTCCCAATACTCACAAACGATATAAGGGGGCTTGGAAGCGATGGTGTGATTGGTGTGCTCAACGGGAAGTTGATCCTGTTTCAGCGGATATCAGTCTGATAATTAATTTTTTGGCATCCTTGGCCGCCTCAGGTCTGGCTTATTCGACGGTCAATAGTTTTCATTCTGCTATTTCAGCGGGCCACATCCATATCGATGGGAAACCTGCGGGTGAACATCCCTTTATTTCCAGGTTACTTAAGGGAGTTCGTTTTGCGAAACCTCCCACACCTAAATATGTTTCTTTATGGGATGTTTCTGTTGTTCTCAGGTTCTTGGAGGCTTGGCCTTCGAATCTTTTGTTATCCCGCAAACAATTATCTGCTAAGTTGACGATGTTACTTTGTCTAGTTTCTTGCAAGCGTGTATCGGATGTCCGCGCTTTGGATCTGGCAGGTCGCAGTTTCAGCCCTGAGGGAGTTAACTTTTGTCTTTCCAGACGTACGAAATCTAATACACCTTCCATTACATATCCTTCTTTTCCTGCTCGTCCCAACCTTTGTGTTGTGCAATGCCTTAAAGATTATGAGGTGAGTACTGCTTCTTTCCGTTCAGACATGCAGGGTCAACTGTTGATTGCCTTACAGAAACCTTTTCGCCCTGTCACTCCAGCTACTTTGGCGCGCTGGGTGCGGTGGCTTATGTCTGAGGCGGGCATTGATGTATCTGTGTTTGGCGCGCATTCTGCACGAGGGGCAATGGCCTCTAAAGCTTTTTCCATGGGTGTTACTCTGTTTGACATTATGAAGGCTGCAGACTGGTCATCTGATTCTGTGTTCAAAACGTTTTATTATAAACCTATTGATAGTGTTGCTTCTGTGGTGGTTTGAAAAAGCATAATCGGAGCCTCCTGTCCTGACATAGAATTCAAAATTTGCAAACATTTGTGACAAGAATTTTCAATTCTATTAAGGACTAGGAGGCGAGGATTATCCCACCCATTGTTCTTATTTGCATGCTAATGTATTGTAATCTGTTTACATGCAATTGCAAATATATCACTCCTTGTTTTTCCCTCCCTGGATTGCTCTTGACTCTCTTGCAATTTTGGATGTTACGGCTCTGTATCTTTTCCAGGTTCAGACCCGAAGTGATGTTATTCGTCCTCCTCCGGAGTGTCGTTCTCCTCCTGGCTTCTGGACCCACAGTTCTTCTGCTGCCTACTTCAGGATTCTCTGGATTTCTGCAGCGTGTTTGGAGTTATTGTTCTTACTTTACTTTACTTGGGATTTTATTTTGAACTGGACCTGTTTCCACAAAGAAAGAGGAAGAAAGACTAATGTTGAGACCTTTTATACGTTACTCTCTATGGTCATTCCCTGGTGTTCATGGGAAATGTAGTTTTTTGGTTGTTTTTATTGGCTGCTGAGCATTTCATTAAAGAAATGAGAAAGCATAATCCTCGCCTCCTAGTCCTTAATAGAATTGAAAATTCTTGTCATGAATGTTTGCAAATTTTGAAATATCTTCCCGGTTTTAAGTCTTTCAATCCGATCCAGCATGGACGCCACGCCTCTCATTCCAGTGACGTCCAAACCAATGGCGAGCCATTCTAAACCAGTGAGGTGTTTGGTTTGTCGGATCTCAAGCAGGGCGTGGCCGAGGTACTGATATTTGCATATTTTCTGTGCAATGCCATGGACTTCTTTTCTTTGTTTTTCTTTGTTAAATTGTCAATAATAACTTATTTTAGCATACATGCCAACATTTCAGGAGAGCAAAGTGGGAGATTTAAAAAAATTAATCGGGAGAATGGGGCTTTGAATCGGGTTACTGGCATGTATGGGCTTTGGAAGTGGCTGCTGCAGGAGCAGACATTTGAAACGTAAATGCACGTTTTTTTCTTACCTTTCGGAACCATGGAGCATAATGGCAGGCAGAGAGAGGGCGATGTAAGTGTTGGGCACTGGCCTGGCCTGTCAGATTGTTGGTAGTGCATGCACACCCCACCCCCCTGTTGTAGCCCGGGCTGAAACAGCTCTCCCCCTCGCACCCCCCCCCAAGTACTTCGCAGGTTTTTGAAAGACGATTCCCAAGTTAATGACGCTTTGTTTGTTTTTCACCCCTTCGAGAGCCCCTGCCTCGCCACTCTTTGTTGGAAGAATTAGCACCTTACACAATACCAAGCCCTGTCAGCTGAAACGCAGGACGAATCAGGTTTTTGCTTGAACGAATCGGGAGGCGGGAGACTAGCCTTCAAATCGGTAGTCTCACGCCTGAATCGGGAGGGTTGGCATGTCTGTTTTAGTACCCTCAGATCTTTTAATCCTTTCCATTTCAATCAACAATTAATATATTAAAGGGGACCTATTAAAAGTAGGTATTTCTTAGCCCTACCACGTGAAATTGCACTCTCCATATTTAGAGTAGCTCTTTACTATTAGTCTAGAAGGTTTCTTATAAAGAGAAGCCGCCACATTATTGTAAATGAAAGACATGAAGAAAGTCTTCTGTTCTGATCTAGAACTGTTGGAACGCCGAAAAATGTTATTGTGTTACTAGGATCTTGATATGAAACTATTTTTAATAAGTAGTGGGAAATAATGTCACGGTCCATTTATGGATATGTCTTACTATGCTACTCAATGGTGGGTGTTGCCAGCAGATTTTATATAAACGAGTACAGTGAGGTTCGTTGTTGATTGCCGAAAAGTGCCCAATTAATTTTAGCTTGTTTTGTTAACTGGATTTTTTAATTCCAGGTTACCTCCGTTCTAGATTTGCTGCTAAATAGAATGCTTTGCGAGAAGTTGTCCCTCCAGCGGTAAATCAATGATTGCAACAAAACAGACTTGCACAGTGTTAAGTAGCGGGCCCTGGGCCCACTGGCTAAAGAGACACTGACACTAGTGACATCACAGTCGAGGTGCGAAATATGGATTCCGCGAGGGAAGGCCGAGGCCGAGTAACAATTCAAAATTTGCAAACATTCGTGACAAGAATTTTCAATTCTATTAAGGACAAGGAGGCGAGGATTATGCTTTCTCATTTCTTTAATGAAATGCTCAGCAGCCAATAAAAACAACCAAAAAACTACATTTCCCATGAACACCAGGGAGTAACCATAGATGGTAGCGTATAAAAGGTCCCAATATTAGTCTGTCTTCCTCTTTCTTTGTGGAAATATGTCCAAATTAAAGTAAAATCCCAAATACAACAGGAACAACAATTCCAAACAAGCCGCCGTCATCCACAGAATCCGGAAGTAGGCAGCCGAAGAACCATGGGTCCAGACGACAGGAGGAGAACCAGATCCCGGCAAGGCAGGAACGACATCACTTCTGATCTGAGCCTGAAACAAGAGACAGAGCCATAATATCCAAACCCAATAAGACTGTCAAGAGTCATCCAGGGAGGGAACAGGGAGAGAAATATTTGCAAAATGCATGTATACAGTCATAATACATGAGCATACAAATATGGAAAAACCTGGGTGGGATAATCCTCGCCTCCTTGTCCTTAATAGAATTGAAAATTCTTGACACGAATGTTTGCAAATTTTGAATTCTATGTCAGGACAGGACGCTCCTATTATGCTTTTTTAAAGCTGATCCACCACCACAGAAGCAACACAATCAATCGGTTTGTAATAAAACGTTTTAAATACAGAATCAGATGACCAATCTGCAGCTTTCATTATGTCAAACAAAGTAACACCCATGGAGAAGGCTTTGGACGCCATAGCCCCACGTGCAGAATGTGCGCCAAACACAGAAACATCAATACCTGCTTCAGACATAAGTCCCCGCACCCAGCGCGCCAAAGTAGCTGGAGTGACAGGGCGAAAAGGCTTTTGCAAAGCAATCAGCAATTGACCCTGCATGTCAGATCGCAAAGAAGCGTTACTCACCTCGTAATCCTTTAGGCATTGCACAACGCAAAGGTTGGGATGAGAGGGAAAAGAAGGATAAAAAATAGAAGGCGTATTAGATTTTGTACGCCTAGAAAGACGAAAAGAACCCCCTTGAGGAGTAAAACTACGACCAGCAAGGTCCAAAGCGTGGACATCAGAAACACGCTTACAGGAAACCAAACACAGTAACATAGTTAATTTCGCAGACAACTGTTTGCGGGAAAGCAAAGAGTTCGAAGGCCAGGCTTCCAAAAAACGGAGAACAATCGAAACGTCCCACAATGTAATATACTTTGGAGTGGGAGGTTTCGCAAAACGAATTCCCTTAAGGACCCTGGAAACAAAAGGATGTTCACCTGCAGGTTTCCCATCTATGTGAGCATGTCCTGCCGAAATAGCAGAGCGGAAGCCATTGATAGTGGAGTAAGCAAGCCCCGAGGTGGCTAAAGAAGCCAAAAAGTTAACAATCATACTGACATCTGCTGAAACGGGATTAACTTGTTGTTGATCACACCAATCGCACCATCGCTTCCAAGACCCTTGTATCGCTTGTGAGTATTGGGGGCCCATGCCTCACGAAGGTACTTGGAAGCGTCGCTTGAAATGCCTGGGATCGCCCAACGATCCCCGAGATCTTCCACGTGAGCAATTGTAGGGAGCCCGAGGTGATCAGGGGATGAGGATCTCCGAGAGGATCCAACAAGAGATTCCACAATGGGGGAAGGAGAAACGGCGGAGCGGAGCACATTTCCAGAAGCACCGGAAACCAAGCTTGAGCCCTCCAGAGAGGGGCAATCAGAATCAGATCCGTCTGGAAACGTTTGGAATAAGCCAAGACCCTGGGAATCATCAGAAATGGTGGAAAGGCATAGCAAAGGGTCGATGGCCACTGTTGGAGAAAAGCATCCGTGGCCAGAGCCTGAGGGTCCGGTCTCCAACTGTAAAAGCGCGGGAGTTGCGCATTTAGACGAGAGGCAAACAGATCCAGTTGACAAGGACCCCAACGCCTTTGGAGAGCACGGAAGACTCGAGGGTGAAGCCTCCAATCGCTGTAATCCCGGAGATGTCTGGAGTGCCAGTCCGCTATTTGATTGTGGCATCCCGGAAGATACTCCGCAATAACAGTGATCTTCTTCTGTAGACAAAAATGCCAGAAATGTTTGGCGATCTCCGCCAAGATTTTGGACCTGGTCCCGCCCAGTTTGTTCACGTAGCGGACTGCCGACACATTGTCCATCCGGAGAAGGACACAACAACTCGGTCGCAGGGGAGAGAAACACTTGATCGCAAAGGAACCCGCCAGGAGTTCCAGACAATTGATATGCAGAGTCAATTCCTGAGGTGACCAACGACCCCCGGTCGAGACAGACCCGCAGCGGGCTCCCCAACCCCACCGGCTGGCATCGGACTCTATCACTAGATCCGGGGATGTCCCGAAGAGGGCTCGACCATTCCAGGCCTCCATGTGGTCCAACCACCACTGCATTTCCCAACGGACCTCCTCCGTAAGAGGGATCTGGTCTGAATATCCGAGACCCTTCCGGAGATGCAGAATTTTCAGGCGTTGCATGGCCCTGTAATGTAGAGGGCCCGGAAAGATCGCTTGAATGGAGGACGCTAGAAGACCCACTACTCTCGCCAACGACCTCAACGACACAGTCGGTCTGGAAATAACAGATGTCAACTCTCTCTTGATATAACGCATCTTTTGCTTGGGTAAGAGAAGTTGACAAGCCACCGAATCTATCTGGAAGCCCAGGAAGTCTATAGACTGGGAAGGAACCAAAACCG
Organism: Lissotriton vulgaris; assembly: GCF_964263255.1. Lineage (NCBI taxonomy): Eukaryota > Metazoa > Chordata > Amphibia > Caudata > Salamandridae > Lissotriton > Lissotriton vulgaris. The sequence goes on from NC_141685.1 coordinate 270,014,051, forward strand.
ACTTCTGAACATTGATCAGAAAGCCCAGAGATTGTAACAGATCGACAGACCATTCCAGATGACGCAGAAGTTGAAGAGGACAATCCGCCATCAGGAGAATATCGTCTAGATAAATTATCAACCGCACACCCCGAGAACGAAGATGTTCTACTACTGGTCTCAACAGTTTCGTGAAACACCACGGTGCCGATGACAGACCGAAGGGGAGAACCTGATACTCGTACCAAACCCCTTGCCACAGAAACTGAAGAAAACGGCGATGAGGCTGAAAAATTGGAATCGAGAAGTATGCATCCTTGAGATCCAGACGGACCATCCAGTCCCCTTCTCGTAAGAGATCCCTCAAAAGATGGATGCCCTCCATCTTGAAATGACGGTAGACTACCACCCCGTTGAAGTCTTTCAGATTGAGAACAAGGCGAGAGCCGCCTCCTTTCTTCTCGACCAGAAAGACAGAACTGGCAAACCCCAAGGGATGATGAGTCGTGGGAACAATCGCCCCTTTCTTGAGGAGGGTGGCTATTTCCTCTGAGAGACACGCCTGGTCTTTCAGAGGAAAATGCAAACAAGGGGGAGGACGAGTTTGATGCACTGGATGATAAAACTCTATTCTGAACCCTTGAACAGTTTGCAGAACCCATGCATCGCTTGAGATCATGCGCCAATTGTGCAGGAAAAATTGAATGCGACCCCCCAACATCACATCGCATGCATTTATTAGGCTCACCTGTAGAGGAGGCATCATGGTACTGTCCTTGTTGACCACCAGTTCGGCCTTTCCCATACTGGCCTTTTCCTTTTCTTGAAGGATAAAAGTTGGCTCGGGTGGAGTAGCCGGAATCATAGGAACCTCTCTGCTGAGAGGAATTTCCCCTCTGGGACTGGTTCGCAGAGCCTCGGCCGAACGAGCGTCCCCTTCCACGTCCGGCCTTAGCAAAAACCGGGCGCATGGCCCGTCTCAAAGAGGCCTGCGCCTTGTCAATTCCGCTAAACGTTGACACAAAACGAGTGAGTTCCTTCAGGAACGGTTGGCCGAACAAAAGTCCTTGAGCTTCAGGGCCAGATTCAGACGTTGCCAATTCCGAAAGTTTTGGATCCAACTTTAAGAGTATGGACCTGCGACGTTCAGTCGACATCGCGCAATTTGCATTGCCTAGAGAGCAAATCGCCCGCTGGGCCCATTCAATCAATTCCTTGGGATTCACCAGAGCCGACGCCTCGTCAGCCTTATAACCAAGGTCCAAGAGTTTGGTGAGGGGAGCCAACAAGTCGAGCATCTTGTCCTGACAGGACTTCCAAGATCTGTCCAAACCTTTCTTAGGGTCTTTCGCGTACTTTTTTAAGTACGTGACCATCATGGGGTCAACCTCTGGGGTGTCGGCCAGATGGTCCGCCAAGTCCGGTCTCGGGCACTCGGAGCGCAACCGTGCCCGAACCGAGGCCTCAAAAGGCTGGCGAATGTGGGATTCTATATAAGCCGCCACAGCAGGTGAAGGCGTCCACGAAGAAGAGTTCGGGTGGACAATGTCCGCCGGCTCGAAATTAAGGACTGAAGGACGCTCAGGGGCGTCCACAAAGTGTTCTTTACAGACCCTCTTCCGAGGGGGCGGTGAAGCATGGTCAGAAGAAGCGGAAGAGTGGGCATTATCCGACTCCGACTCTTGAGGAGCTGAAGAAGCGGAAGGAGTGGCCGCCAAACTCTTCGCAAGGCGCTGAAAGTCCGCCTTATGAGGATTCACCGGCGACTTAGCCGATTTCTTGGCAGCAGGCAACCAACCCTGCTGTTGGGCGTACAGATTTAGGTGACGCTTCAGGGGGTTAATTGCACGCACCAGTGCCTTGTTAACAGACTGTTGGACCCCCTTGTCCAACTGCTCCACCAAATTCTGCTCCAAGGAGTCTTCCTCCTCGCCATCGTAGTAGTAGTCGTCGTCAGCGTCATAATATTCAGCCATTCTACCAGGTAGAAAAGTAAATGCCCACAAGACGACTAAAGTTCAGAGTGTCAAAACACCAGTCAAGGGGGAGTGCGTAAACCCCAAAGCAGGCTTTGAAAGAAGCAGGAACCGGGTCCGGACTTCAAGAAAACAATTCAAGCGTGGAGGGAGCCAAAGCCTGCACAACACCACACTCTAGGCAAAGCCTATGCCACAATGTTGCAACCGCAGTCCTCAAGAAACCACGGCGTCTGACGGGGTTAAAGTTTGTAGACAGGTCGTGGGCAGTACGCCAAAGACGTCGTCACTCAACCAGTTCTGAGGAGAAAACTCTGAAACCGGAAATAGGACAGTGCGCACGCGCGACTGTCACCTGTCACCAAACACCGTCTCGAGAGCGCTCGCGCTCCCCCAAGGAAACGGAAACCCCTGCTCCCACTCGACAAGAGGACACGAGCGCGAGATAGCGCACGGAACAACGGAGGTGACCACACGCTCCAAACGGAAGAAAAAAGCCGATTAACAGCTGAAGAAACCACGTAAGTAACACGGAGACAAAGCCCCAAACACGTGAACCGCAAATGCGCAAAGCACAACAGGTAAGAAAAGCAACAAAGTCAACAGAGTAACAATATGCTTAGGAGAGAAAATATGCACTTAACTGGCTGAGGAGCAGCAAAGAAAGAGGAAGACAGACTAATGTTGGGACCTTTTATACGCTACCATCTATGGTTACTCCCTGGTGTTCATGGGAAATGTAGTTTTTTGGTTGTTTTTATTGGCTGCTGAGCATTTCATTAAAGAAATGAGAAAGCATAATCGGAGCCTCCTGTCCTGACATAGAATTTACTAAATATCTCTGGAGGAGCAAGAAGAGGTGCAGTACCACTGGCAGTCCCCAGAGGTCCCTGTAGAGTCTGATTAGGGCTGCACGGACACAGTACTGCAGGCTGTCCCCAGAGGTCCCTGTAGAGTTTTTTTTTTTTTTAAATATATTTTATTTTACCTTTCAAAAAAGCACACATTTCAGAAAAAAAAAGAATACAGCATTATGCTCATAGATTTGTTCATCTTACAATATAGCCAGATAAATTTTAAATTGAAACTATTTAACCGCTAAAGGGGGAGGCCAAGACAACATATTTCATAAATCAAATTATATAACAAACAAACACAGTCATAAAACATCAGCTAAATAGATCAACCTATTCCTGTTCTCCATTTCTCCAGAGGTCCCCAAATCTTAATACCTCGCGCTCTCCCACTCCTACCCTTCCTTGCATATATGTGTTTCTCTAAATTGTGTATGGCGATGAGATTTGATAACCATGTTTGCAGGGTCGGGGGATTCTTATCTAACCATACCCTGGCTAGCATTAATCTAAAGACAGCCGCTGCCATAAACAAAAACATTGCATCACCTGGATCCGAATATTCATTTTCTACGTCCACGCCCAGCATGATTAAGCCTACAGAAAAAGTTAACCTGATCTTTAATGAGTTGGTTAGAAAATTTTCGACATCCTTAATTAAAGTGTATAATTGGGGACATGTAGCAAACATGTGGACAATATCTGCATCAGTGGAGTTGCACCTGGGGCAGGTAGTACCCTCAGTGCCCCCCCACTTCGCGATCCCGGCTGGGGTGTGGTATAGCGAGAATAGCGTTTTGTAGTGTTGGGATTGCAAGGGGGCGGAGCATAAGATAGACCGACCTAGCTCCAGTGAGTCGTTGAATGTTTCAGGTGTAGCCTCTATCCTTTCCCCCCATTTGGCCCTATGTTTATCTAGATCGTCCGGCCTATTTTTTGCCAATACCGCATATATTAACCTAATGGAATATTCCTCCCCCGTAATTAGCCGTTCCATTAGCTCTGTTGGGTGAAAGCCCAATGGACCTCCTTGTTTATTCCTAAGGAAGCTCCTAATCTGGAGATACTTAAAGAAGTCCCTTCTGTTTATTTTATATGTCTGAATCAATTCCTCAAATTGTACTATACCCTCTGAGTTAACTAAATCCCCGATTTGATGTATCCCTTTGCCCTCCCATTCCGCCATTAATGAATCAGAAAAGATTTCTTCAGGGAAGGATTTGTTTTTATAGACTCTGGTGTACCTATTAAATCTGCCCATGCCAGTCTTTTTTAAAAAAATGCCCCAGATTTTAAGTGCTGCCTTCAGAGTCTTAAATGTCTGCCTCCTAAGATACCCCAAATCCGTATAATACAGGAATCCGTTGACAGTATTTTGTCCTAATATCATTGTGTAGGTTTCAATTGACATATTAATGGGCTTTGACACCCCACCCCCTCCTCCAATTAAACCCTGCAAGTACTGGAGTGCAGCAGCCAAAAAGTAAAATCTAAAATCTGGTGCGCCCCACCCCCCTCTATCCCTTGGCAGGGAAATAAATTTATAGGCCCTACGCGTTTTTCCTCTTGCCCAGATAAACCTGTTGGCCAGACTTTCCAGCCTATTGAACCATTTGTTCTCAAAAATCAGAGGTATTGACCTGAATAAATACAAAAATTTAGGCAGGACCATCATTTTCAACACGTTTGTGGATCCTACCAAAGAAAGATGTAAATTACTTATCCTTTCCAGGTCTTTTTTAACCTTCGTAAGTAGTGGCTCCATGTTGCGCTCTACTAATTCCTCCAATTTTACAGATACCTCGATCCCTAGATAAGTTGCGTTGCTAACCACCCTACTATCTAAACTTGATGCAAACCTGTTCAGAATAATCTGGGTTTTATTTTTATTCAGGCTGTACCCTGAAATCCTTCCAAACTCATGAGCTTCTGCCTCTACTCCGACCATAGCCAAATCCGGATTTGGAGTCAATATAGCCACGTCGTCAGCATAGGCAAGGATTTTCACAGTGCAGCCATTGAGTGACATAGGTTGAATAACACAGTTTCCCTCTATTTTACGTAATAATGGCTCTATGTACAGAGCAAACAACAGTGGAGAGGATGGGCAACCCTGACGAGTTCCCCGTTGTACATGTACTAAATCCGAGTGCCCTCCGTTTACTCTGATTTTAACCACTGGGTCTCTGTATAAAGCTTGCATAGCTCGTATGTAGCCTGAGCCGATACCGCACCACTTCATAGTTTCCCATAGATAATCCCAGGCGACCCTATCGAAGGCCTTTTCGGCGTCTAAAAACAGTGCTGAAATAGGGTCGCCTGTGACGTCTGCAACATCGATCATCGTGATCAATGTCCTAATATGCTGAGTGGTACCCTTCCCGGGTATGAAACCATGTTGTGATGGGCTCACCAAATGTTCAATACAGCCTGCTAGTCTCTTTGCCAACATCTTAGAATAGACCTTGCTATCTGAATTCATCAATGTGATGGGTCTATAGGATCCAGGAAGGGTTACGGGCTTCCCTTTTTTAGCAATAACAATTAAATCAGCCCCACGCCAAGAATCTGGTGATAGCCCTCCTTGTTGTACATATACCATAACTTCAAACATATAAATCAGCAAGCAGTCGCGGAATACCTTATAAAATTCAACCGGAATTTGATCGGGTCCGGCTGCCTTTCCTGATGGTAGGCTATTTAATGCATCCATAAATTCCTCCAGACCTAAGGTAGAGTCTAACATTTCACCTTCTTCTTTTGTAACAGAGGGTGAGCGCACACCTCCAAGATACTTCCTAACTTCCTCTATATCCTCTGTGCTACCCTGTGTATACAATTTTTCATAAAATCCTCTAAAAACCTCTCTTATCTCATCTGAGCCTGAAACAGCAACACCCATTGGATCTAGTATCTCTTTTATTTCTGCGTCCGCCCTTTGCTGCCTAGCTTTAACCGCAAGTATATGGCCCACCTTCTCGCTACATTCATATAGTTCTTCTTTCTTAGCCAAGTATTTTTCGGCAGACCTTTTCGAGAGACTTTCTACCGCGTCCGCCTTTAGAGCTACTATTGTTAGTAATATATTCTCCAGGCAGGACTTAGATCTTACTGCCGCACCTAGTTTTCCTTCTTCTAAGATCAGTTTTTGCCGAAAAGTTTCATTCCTTAACCTCTCTTTCTTACGTCTGGTCGCCACATAGCTAAGTGTTTCTCCTCTGATGCCTGCTTTAAAACAGTCCCACGTTTGCCCTACTGAGGCTGTTCCGTGATTGATCTCCCAGAAGGATCTGATCCACCCTTCCATATGTTTCCTATACTCGAAGTCTTGGAGAAGACTCCTCTCAAACGTCCATGTAAATCTTTTGTTCTGTACTTGTGGGACCCTAACTTCCAATATTAGCGGGCTATGATCGGAAATAATCCTTGGGTGCTTTTCGATCTGGGTCTTCGCAATAAAAGACCTTGAGACTAAGAAATAATCTAATCTCACCAAGACTTGATGGGGTGCCGAATAAAAGGTGCTACCATCTAACAGTGGGTGTTGCATTATCCAGGGGTCTGCCAAAAGATTATTTTTAGCCATGCTGGCGATAGCCCTGTTTACTTTTCTCTTTCTACCATTATACACCATGCCTGCACTCATAAATGAACTTGTAGGGTCGTGCATGTTAAAATCACCACAACATATTACTGGCTCGGGCCACTGTGCTAACTCTACATCTAAAAACTGCCATATCTCCGGGTCATCCTCAGTGGAACCATACACATTTACTAATGTTGCATTGAGCCCCTTAACACTTACTTCCGCGATAACCCATCTCCCCCACTGGTCTTCTTTCTTTCTTTTGGCTATCACATCTCTTCTTCTCCCCAGAATAGCAACTCCTCTTGTCCTAGATCCTTGCCTACTAGCTGCAAGTACATCAAAGCCCAAATTATTCATTAAGTAGATCTGCTTTTCCTCTATATGCGTTTCTTGTAAGCATACTAGATCCACTTGTAACGTTCTTATATAAGCTGCTACATTTGCCCTTTTTCTTGGATCATTGAGCCCGCACACATTTATAGAAACTATCTTGCATGACATTGCATATTGAAAACAGAGACATCTCTTCCTAGCCCAACTCTTTCTTTGATCCTTCTCCCCCCCCTTCCGACCTTTCTTACTCCTTTTTTACTCAAAAATATAATCAATGAACAAAATAAATAATCCATGTGTGCTAACCGCCGTGCCCAAACCATACCTTTCAGCTGTTTTTTGAATTCCCCCTCCCCCCTCCCCCCCCTCCCCTGTCTTTCCCTCCCTGCCCCCTCCCTGCAGGCAAATAGGTCCCTGTAGAGTTCTATAGCAGCAACTACACTGGTGATCGCAATAAAGGCCAGCTCTCTGCTTTGAAATATATATATAGATATATATATACACACATATATATGTATATATATATCTCTATGTATATATATATACATATATATATATGAAGAAAGGCTCCTCCCCAGCCTGCTCTGCGCTCGCAGACACTGCCTCCACGCCAGCAAGGAAGAGGGACGGACCAGCAATTCAGCAAGATGGTAATTTTTATTGCAGATTTAAAACAGAACCAGCGACGCGTTTCGGGCAGAAAGCCCTTGGTCACGCTGCAACATGTTTACAATCATTTATGCTCTTTTTATAGGTGTATGCAGTGAGTTGGGCGCCACCCCCTGGTGACGCCCACCATGATCTTGTGGTAAATAATAAACAGTGAAAATGCACTACCGCTGATATATGGTTGCTATTGCTGAATAGATATACAAGAAATTATCCCTGGTTAAATCCAGTAAATCATCAATATATAGTCAATTATATGCAAATATACCAAGGTACAATCCTTATACATATATATCCAAAAAGCAAAGCGCCAAGCCCCGGTTCTGGAAACACAGCATTTATTTCAATTGCGCAGGCACAGACAAGATGTGATGAACCTGACGCGTTTCAGCAAACTGCTTTTATCAAAGGTTTACTCATCAGGTGAGTGCAATGTCCCAGGTGATATGATGATACGTGCCTCACTGCTGCCAAACTTCATTTCCCATAATTCACTTTTAAAGTTACAATACAGGAGGTAAGTATGGCCAGTGAGACAAAGCTGGTGCACAGAAAGTCTTCTTGTAAGTAGCCCCACGTTGTTGATAAGGCGCTTGTGACCAGAATCTGCCAACGGAGGGAGCAGCTTCATCGGCTCCCCTCCAGCTCCCTTTCTCAATTCCAAATGCAATATTCGCCGGTAATTCCAAAGGCTTGCACGTGGCGAGCGGGTCATGCCCCCCTATTTAAAGTTTCAAAGCTCACGCCGTCGTCGGGGGCCCCCAACCCTGCAGGGCGGGCTTGGCTCAGTGGGAGACAGCAATTCCCACCAATTAAATCCAAAAAGCAAAGCGCCAAGCCCCGGTTCTGGAAACACAGCATTTATTTCAATTGCGCAGGCACAGACAAGATGTGATGAACCTGACGCGTTTCAGCAAACTGCTTTTATCAAAGGTTTACTCATCACGTGAGTGCAATGTCCCAGGTGATATGATGATACGTGCCTCACTGCCGCCAAACTTCATTTCCCATAATTCACTTTTAAAGTTACAATACAGCAGGTAAGTATGGCCAGTAAGACAAAGCTGGTGCACAGAAAGTCTTCTTGTAAGTAGCCCCACGTTGTTGATAAGGCGCTTGTGACCAGAATCTGCCAACGGAGGGAGCAGCTTCATCGGCTCCCCTCCAGCTCCCTTTCTCAATTCCAAATGCAATATTCGCCGGTAATTCCAAAGGCTTGCACGTGGCGAGCGGGTCATGCCCCCCTATTTAAAGTTTCAAACCTCACGCCATCGTCGGGGGCCCCCAACCCTGCAGGGCGGGCTTGGCTCAGTGGGAGACAGCAATTCCCACCAATTAAATCCAAAAAGCAAAGCGCCAAGCCCCGGTTCTGGAAACACAGCATTTATTTCAATTGCGCAGGCACAGACAAGATGTGATGAACCTGACACATTTCAGCAAACTGCTTTTATCAAAGGTTTATGGTATATGTATATATATCTATATATCTTTTCCGCCACTCCACTTCGCAAGCAAGACGCAGGCGCGCTCTTCTCCCGAAGAGACACATGGAGCACAGACCCAGGTTAGTAGAAATCGTTGGTTTATTAGCTGCTACTCAGTCGGCCAATACGCGTTTCGGTACTGACGTACCTTGATCACATGACACAGTAAATGGTCACCTGGTTTCTTATATACCAACATTTACGTTTTTTTCTTTTTTGTTAGTGATGCAATTTAAAGTGACAGTGCTCTAATTACAATAACAAATCTGTACGTTCGCTATGAAAGCATTTTTTGGCTCCATATTACATTTTGGTAAACATTTCATATCGGTATAAATACCTTAAGACACATTTACATAGTAATATGTACATAATCAATTTATCTTTCTGTGCAAATTTCGCAATGAAGTACATTGTATCACGGTATAAATACCCTAGAGCAGATTTTAAAAGAAGAGTGTAATAAATATATAAATAAATAAATATATATACATTTGGTTAAAAAAGACTCATTTCTCTTCTAGCTCTGTGCAAATTCGCATGTGCAAGATAATACCTTTATCGGTTTTCACATTACATATGTTTAGTGTCCATGAAATTGATTTATTGGGGCCACTTGTGTGTTTCTGGACAGATTTTTGATGTGGTTTAAAAAGTCCTATTCAGAAGCCTCTGATAAGGACAGTAATATAAAAGAATAGAAAAAAGAAACGTGTTGTTGTGTAAACCTTGATGACAGAAAAGGAGAAAAGAAAACACCCTAGAAAAAATGTGGCAACATACAATTCACGATTTTATGTCCATGAGTTGTTATTGTTGAAAATCAATTGCTATTAAAACCTTTTTATGCTATTTTTATTGTTTTCTGTTACGGCTATGCATTTGTGATACACTACATTCATTTATATGTACCAGGGGAGTTATTTCTGGGTATATGTTGTTGTTCTATTACTTTCTCTATACTCCATTTACACTGTTTCTATATATCTATCTATATACATATATACTAGCAGCCCGTCCCGACGTTGTCCGGGTATGAATTGCTGCCAGCCAGTAGTATATTGTTTCATAGGATTTCATTTTGATAGCATTTCTTATCTGTGACAGGCCTGTGAAACGCTCCGATTCACAGTGCACTGCTGATGCACTTAAGAGTGCGCGTTCAGTAGTGTGTGAACTCGAGTTTCCCTACTTTATTTTCCTTGCAATATTATATAGCGCAAACTCGACAACATGGCATGAGCACAATTTACATTACAGAAGAACACAATCATTTCTGGTAGGCACGGGGAGACAAAGCGATTTGCCTGGAATCACAGGATGTTGAGCTGATGCAGAGATTTGAATGTAGCTCCCCATCTCTAAAATTCGTAATTCTAGAACTTGTGGTGGGAGGTGTGTCTAAAAGTGTATGTCGGTGCTGGGCATCAATGAGAGAGACCTGTGCATTTTTCCAATTGATTTTGAAAAAACATGAGTATGTTGCTGGAGATGTGGGCCGCCGTGCCACCAATTTACTTACGGGGGAGGGTAAACACCCATTATTCCGCAAATTTCTTTCCGCATACCATCACTCTGCATACTTTCATTACGAAAGTACAATGACTCCGCAGTGCCATTATAACACATGGCATTACATTTTATATGCTTTTACCACGCATACATTTACAACGAAATTTGTTGTTAATGCATGAGTGGTAAAAGCATGTTTTTTAAAAATGTTTGGATAAGGCAAGTATGGGTATAGGGGTATATGTTTTGGGGAACTGAGGTATATGTTTTGGGGTGTTTGGGTATTTTAATGGTTCAGATATAGTTTGGGGTTATGGGGTACAGGAGTATTTTTAAGGGTCACGGCTAGGTTTGGGTTTTGGGGTATAGGGGTTATTTTACGGTTCAGGGGTAGGTTTGGGTTTTGGGGTACAGGGGTATTTTAAGGGTTCAGGGCTAGGTTTGGGTTTTGGGGTACAGGGGTATTTTTAGGGTTCAGGGCTAGGTTTGGGTTTTGGGATACAGGGGTATTTTAGGCTTCTGGGCTAGGTTTGGGTTTTGGGGTACAGGGGTATTTTTAGGGTTCAGGGGTAGGTTTGGGTTTTGGGGTACAGGGGTATTTTAAGGGTTATGGGCTAGGTTTGGGTTTTGGGGTACAGGGGTATTTTAGGGTTCAGGGGTATGTTTGGATTTTGGGGTACAGGGGTATTTTTTGGGTTCCTGGGTATGTTTGGGTTTTGAGGTACAGGGGTACTTATAGGGTTCAGGGCTAGGTTTGTGTTTTGGGGTACTGGGGTATTTTTAGGGTTTAGGGATAGGTTTGGGTTTTGGGGTACAGGGTACAGGGTAGATTTATAGGGTTAAGATGGGTTAGTGTTTAAGGGTGTTGGGGTATTTTATAGAGTAAAAGTGGGTTATGATTATGGGGTGCAGGGGTATTTAAAGTAGGGGTGGGCGGAATTGGCGCGAACTTGGTACAATAAATCCGCAATATTATGTTCCGTCAGATTTCCAATTATTAAAACAGAAACCTCATATATTCAAGGTAAAATAACACGTATTTCTACAAGCTAAAATGCATATAGTCATTTTACAAAAGTGAAATTAGCTTCCAGCAAGCCGTGAGAGAGGTGATGATTTTGAGATCAAGCCCCTGCAAACCATTATGGGACGAGATTAGCAGTGGGAAGTGAATATTATAGTATCCAAATAATTCTACAAAGAGCTGCAGTTCACCTCGTTCCCCCCAGTTGTCCCCAAGAGGCAAATGCAATAGCATTTAAAATATTATACATCAAGCTGCAGTTCACCTCATGGTCCCTAGATGTCCCTGATGAGGCAAATGCAATAGCATTTAAAATATTACACATCAAGCTGCAGTTCACCACATGTCCCTAGATGTCCCTGATGATGCAAATGCAATAGCATTTAAAATATTATATACTAGCAGCCCGCCCCGACGTTGTCCGGGTATGAATTGCTGCCGGCCACTAGTATATTGTTTTGTAGGATTTCGTTTTGATAGCATTTCTTATCTGTGACAGGCCTGCGAAATGCTCCGATTCACAGTACACTGCTGATGCACTTAAGAGTGCGCATTCAGTAGTGTGTGAACTCGAGTTTTCCTACTTTATTTTTCCTTGCAATATTATATAGCGCGAACTCGACAACATGGCATGAGCACAATTTACATTACAGAAGAACACATTCATTTGTGGTAGGCCACGGGAGACAAAGCAATTTGCCTGGAATCAAGGATATTGACCTGATGCCGAGATTCGAACGTAGCTTCCCAGCTCTAAAGTTCGCAATTCTAGAACTTGTGGCTGGAGGTGTGTCTAAAAGTGTATGTCGGTGCTGGCCATCAATGAGAGAGACCTGTGCATTTTTCAAATCGGTGGTGAAAAAATATGAGTATGTTGCTGGAGATGTGGGCTGCCGTGCCACCAATGTACTTACCGGGGGAGGGTAAACACCCATTATTCCGCAACTTTCTTTCCGCAGACCATCTCTCCGCATACTTTCATTATGAAAGTACCATGACTCCGTAATGCCATTATAACGCATGGCATTAGATTTTACATGCTTTTACCACGCATACATTTACAACGAAATTCGTTGTAAATGCATGAATGGTAAAAGCATGTTTTTTTTAAATGTTTGGATAAGGTAAGTATGGGTAATAGGGGTATATGTTTTGGGGTACTGAGGTATATGTTTTAGGGTGTTTGGGTATTTTAAGGGTTCAGATATAGTTTTGGGTTATGGGGTACAGGGGTAGTTTTAGCATTTAGGGATAGGTATGGGTTTTGGGGTACAGGTGTATTTTTATGGTTCAGGGCTAGATTTGGGTTTTGGGGTACAGGGGTATTTTAGGGTTCAGGGGTAGGTTTGGGTTTTGGGGTACATGTTTATTTTTATGGTTCAGGGTTAGGTTTGGGTTTATGGGTGCAGGGGTATTTTTAGGGGTCAGGGTAGGTTTGGGTTTTGGGGTACAGAGGTATTTTAAGGGTTCAGGGCTAGGTTTGGGTTTTGGGGTACAGGGGTATCTTTAGGGTTCAGGGCTAGGTTTGGGTTTTGGGGTACAGGGGTATTTTAGGGTTCAGGGGTAGGTTTGGGTTTTGGGGTACATGTTTATTTTTATGGTTCAGGGTTAGGTTTGGGTTTTTGGGTGCAGGGGTATTTGTAGGGTTCAGGGGTAGGTTTGGGTTTTGGGGTACATGTTTATTTTTATGGTTCAGGGTTAGGTTTGGGTTTTTGGGTGCAGGGGTATTTTTAGGGTTCAGGGGTAGGTTTGGGTTTTGGGGTACAGAGGTATTTTAAGGGTTCAGGGCTAGGTTTGGGTTTTGGGGTACAGGGGTATCTTTAGGGTTCAGGGCTAGGTTTGGGTTTTGGAGTACAGGGGTATTTTAGGGTTCAGGGGTAGGTTTGGGTTTTGGGGTACATGTTTATTTTTATGGTTCAGGGTTAGGTTTGGGTTTTTGGGTGCAGGGGTATTTTTAGGGTTCAGGGGTAGGTTTGGGTTTTGGGATACAGAGGTATTTTAAGGGTTCAGGGCTAGGTTTGGGTTTTGGGGTACAGGGGTATCTTTAGGGTTCAGGGCTAGGTTTGGGTTTTGGGGTACAGCAGTATTTTAGGGTTCAGGGGTAGGTTTGGGTTTTGGGGTACATGTTTATTTTTATGGTTCAGGGTTAGGTTTGGGTTTTTGGGTGCAGGGGTATTTTTAGGGTTCAGGGGTAGGTTTGGGTTTTGGTGTACAGAGGTATTTTAAGGGTTCAGGGCTAGGTTTAGGTTTTGGGGTACAGGGGTATTTTTAGGATTTAGGTATAGGTTTGGGTTTTGGGGTACAGGGTATATTTATAGGGTTAATATGGGTTAGTGTTTAAGGGTGTTGGGGTATTTTAAGGAGTAAGGGTGGGTTTTGATTATGGGGTGCAGGGGTATTTAAAGGGAGCAGGGTGGACACCCGAAGCTAGAATGTACAGAACATGGGAAGAAAAAATAATGAAATATTTGATACAACGCGCGCCTCGCACACTCCCACAGCACACGATATGAGACATGGCATGAAGGGCGGAATGTAAAAATAACAGTTGATGGACAGAATTCAAAACAATGTCATATATTCACCCCAATACAGAGATCTGGGCTTAAAGCCATAATTTTTTATGCACTCCAAACCACCCTAGTTCAGACATGGCCATATGCAAATCAGCCTCAACCCTGTGCCTCATGGGAACATTCCAGACCAAACTGCCAAGCCATGTCTTTCCTGGACCAGACTCAAACATCTTAAGACCAATTTCTGGCTATCAACTGTTTTTAGCCAGAATAGCTTGACTCCAGTGGTGTGGAGAGCATGGGACTCACGTCTGAGCATACCCATGCCACTCGGGGTGACAAATGCAAAAACAACAGTTGATGGACAGAATACAGAACAATGTCATACATTCACCCCAGTACAGAGATCTGGGCCTAAATACATCGTTTTTTTGCACTCCACACCACCCCAGTTCAGACATGGCTATATGCAAATCAGCCTTGACCCTGTGCCTCATGGGAACAGTCCAGCCCAAAGGGCGGAACGTACCACACGCCCCCAGCATTTGTCACGCCCCCCCAGCACAAGCTCACAGCACAATGCAGACACGCCCACAAGGGACTACTTTTCTGGCATGGTTCTTTTAATTTTTAAATGTATATGGTGGGTGTCTGCATAGCCTATGTCCTTCTGCTGCAACTGCCCTTTCCAACGCTGTATTGGGTGTTGTGATTGGTGCTGTGGTTCCCGAGTTTACCTGGCCAAAAGGTGCAAGTTCTCTTTTTATAATAGTAGTATAGATCAAGCTGCAGTTCACCTCGCCATCCCTAGATGTCCCTGAAGAGGCAAATGCAATAGCATTTAAAATATTATACATCAAGCTGCAGTTCACTTCGTCGCCCCAAGATGTCCCTGATGAATAAAATTCAAAAACATTGAAACCCTTTCATGAATGCTAAAAATTATGTTAAGCTTATCCCATAATGCTTTCCAGGGCCTTTTAGTTGTATTTTTGCCCATAACTGTGCTTGGGGTGGTTTTAAGAGAATGGGACCTCCACTGAATTACTATTTAAAGGGAGCAGGAATGTATAGAACCTGGGAAGAAAAAACAACACTCGTGACGGAATGCCCCCAGCGATTGTCACACCCCCAGCACACACCCACAGCACAATGCAGACACGCCCACAAGGGACTACTGTGCTGGCACGGTTCTTTTACATTTTAAATGTATATGGTGGGCGTCTGCATAGCCTATGTCCTTCTGCTGCAACTGCCCTTTCCAACGCTGTATTGGGTGTTGTGATGGGTGCTGTGGTTCCCGAGTTTACCTTGCCAAAAGGTGCACGTTCTCTCTTTATAATAGTAGTATAGATATATAGTTATATATATATCTATACTACTATTATAAAGGAAGAACTTTGAACCTTTGAGGCGGGTAAACTCGGGAACCACAGCGCCAATCCACACACCCGATACATCGTTGTAATCGTCAGGGTGTGCAGATGGACATAGGCTATATAAACGTAATAAATATACGTTATTTAAAAAATGTACCGGAAAAAAAGTAGTCCCTTGGAAGAAGCGCCAGCCTAGACATGCGTGCTGACGTGAGGAGTGCAGGGAGGAGCGGCGTCCAGGAGCGCGAGGAGGACCGGCAGACATGGAGCGGGGAGGAGCGGCGTACAGGCGGCGAGGAGCGGCGGACAGGCGGTGAGGAACGGCGGACAGGCCGGGAGGAACGGTGTGCGGCGGAAAAATTAAGCAAAAAATGACAATCGTGAGCAAGAGGAAGCAAACGGAGCATTACAAAAGTGAGCCAAACGGTGCATTACAGGAAGAAAAAGTTACGTGTGCAGGTTACAAAAGCGTCGAAAGTAAACATAGAGGTATAGGAGGAAAAATGGACGTGTGCAGGTTACAAAAGTAAACATAGAGGTATAATACTGCAATATATGGAGGAAGGCTCCGGGGGACCCACGGACAACGTCGGGGCGGGCGGGGGCTCTGAAGCCTAATTGCTCCCGGACAACGTGGGGACGGGCTGCTAGTCTGCATATAAAGCAGATTTTAAGGCTAGTTCTGCGATGTTAAAGAGTTTAATCAAAGGGTCTGATCTTAACTGGATAACAAAAGGTTCAATATACAAATTAAACAATAACGGGGAGAGGGGACACCCCTGCCTAGTGCCACGAGATATTCGGACCCAATCCGTAAGGAGACCATTCACGAGAATTTTAGCCTTAGGATTAGAGTAGAGTGCTCTTATCGACGATATGAAATTTATCGGAATACCAAATCCAGATAGTGCCTCCCCTAGATAAGACCAATTGACTTGGTCAAAGGCCTTGGCGGTGTCGATTGCTACAATGGTCAAAGGGAATTTCTTATTGGTAACAACATCTATAACAGCAATAGCCTGGAAGGTCATTTCATTCAACTGCCTCCCCTCTGATTCTCGTGTACCACAGATTTAATAACTTTAGCCAATCTCGCCGCCAAAACCCCTGCGAAGATTTTATAATCAGTATTTAGCAGCGAGATTGGCCTATAGGACTCAATGATCAGAGGGTCCTTATTAGGCTTCAAAATCAGAGTAACTGTGGCTTCTGACCAAGTTTGTGGAGTAGTCTCACCTGTCAGGTGTATTTTATTAAATAAGGTCGTGAGAACAGGGACGACTATATCAGAGCCTATTTGATATATTTCTACGGGAAGCCCATCTGGCCCGGCTGCTTTTCCCTTGGCCATTCTTTTTATCTGATTGTATACCTCTCCCTCTTTAATGGCTGAACTCAAAAAGGCACTAAGGGGCATATTATCAAGGGGGTTTATCTCCGCTTTTTTGGCTTTAAAAGCCAAGAAAGCGGAGATAAAATTATCTCCCTATTACCAAGCTGTCGCTAACACCAGTTAGCGACAGCTAGTAGGAGATAGCGACCATCTTGGGCCCCACTTTGCATGTCAGTGATATTTATCACTAATGAGATGCAAAGTGGGCGTGCCAAGATGTTAGAGACTGAAAACAGTCGCTAACATCGCTATCTCCTATTACCAACTTTTGGAGATATTCGCGCTAAGCGGGAATATCTCCAAAAGCTAACACCTGCCCTGAGCAGTTCTTAGCCATGTTATCCAATGGGAGGTGGATAACATGGCTAAGAGCATTTGCTCGATAATGCATGAATATTGCTGACTTTTCAGCGATATTCATGCATTTTGGCCGTTTTTTATCGCATTTGCGATAAACCTTGTTAATAGCAAGGTTTATCTGCGATAAAAATCGCCGATGTGCGGCGATAATTTTTGTCTCTAAACAAGTTAGAGACAAAAATTATCGCTAGTTGTTGGTAATATGCCCCTCAATGCCTCCGTTAACTGTGGTACATCATCCACTTTAACCAGTTTACTGCTCTTTGAGTTGAAGAATCATTATTCTCTGTATAGAGGTTTTGCATAAATAATTTAGGGGCATATTATCAAGGGGGTTTATCTCCGCTTTTTTGGCTTTAAAAGCCAAGAAAGCGGAGATAAAATTATCTCCCTATTACCAAGCTGTCGCTAACACCAGTTAGCGACAGCTAGTAGGAGATAGCGACCATCTTGGGCCCCACTTTGCATGTCAGTGATATTTATCACTAATGAGATGCAAAGTGGGCGTGCCAAGATGTTAGAGACTGAAAACAGTCGCTAACATCGCTATCTCCTATTACCAACTTTTGGAGATATTCGCGCTAAGCGGGAATATCTCCAAAAGCTAACACCTGCCCTGAGCAGTTCTTAGCCATGTTATCCAATGGGAGGTGGATAACATGGCTAAGAGCATTTGCTCGATAATGCATGAATATCGCTGACTTTTCAGCGATATTCATGCATTACGGCCGTTTTTTATCGCATTTGCGATAAACCTTGTTAATAGCAAGGTTTATCTGCGATAAAAATCGCCGATGTGCGGTGATAATTTTTGTCTCTAAACAAGTTAGAGACAAAAATTATCGCTAGTTGTTGGTAATATGCCCCTTAGCTTCTTCCGAGATCTGATCGTTATCATACCCCTGTATTGTGCATCTTTAATCCTCTGATTTGGTTTCTAACCCTATCCGACCTAGCCGTCCATGCAAGAAGGCGTCCACATTTTTCTCCATAAAAGAAGTTCTGCAGTTTACTTGCATCCCACCTATCTTTAATAGTTTTGTCGAGAGTAGCCTGATATTCGGCCTTTAAGCAATCTAACTCACTCTGTATAACAGACACATTAGTCTGCTGATCTAATGAGGCCTTCTGTAACTGCTGTTCCTTTTGTTTTATCTTGGAGAGAGCATCTTCATCCGTTTTTCTGCTAGCCTTATTTCTCTCGATCATAATAGTGGTAAAAAAAAACTCAAGTAAAACTTAAAGGCTTCCCAAACAATTTGATCGATGCAGTGCTACTGTTAAACCTAAAATATTCAACTGCCTGCTTCACAAGATCGTCTTTTACCTCCTTTTTTAGGAGCATGGCTCTGTCAAGGGTCCACCGTCTTACTTGCTCTCCCTGTGTGAGCTTAATCGTTAATTCTACCGTTGAGTGGTCCGATAACAGGGCTGGGGTGTATGATATAGAATCGACCGCAGAGAGTAATACTTGGTCTATGAGAAAAAAGTCGATTCGTGAGTGATGCCTGTATCTATGGCTATAAAACGAATAATCTCTAACTTTTACCATTTTTGAGCCTCCAAACATCCAATAGAATTTTTGAGCTCTCTGATTTTTTTTAAACTTAATTTATTGTATAGGTTTAATATCTAGTGGACTTTTTAAAATAATAGTAGTTTATTGTATGGAATAACTCATAAGCTCGTTTCTCTGGTAGGAACGCCGTGTCACTGTTACCGTTATGGTTTATAATATATGAATTCTTTTTGAAATGTACAGTCTTTTATGATATATTTGTCGAAATATGTGCTCATCATCTGGACCTTCGTTGGAGACCCTCATAACAGGCATACCATTTGTCATATTTTAATGTATGATCAACTCTTTTACAAGCAGCTATGAAATACGATTCTCACACTTTGGCATCATTCCTATTGGTTTGTGTGTTGTTGACTGTTTGCAATAGTTTCAAGTGTTTTGCTTATCGTGCTTTAAGTGATTGCACATTGGAGATGACAACATAATGTCTGATCTCTAGAACTAGAGCATCATGACACTGACATTCCAAAAACAACAATTGAAATATATTTAGAAAATCGTGTGAGTTGAATGCGTTTGCCATGAATAGGAAGTAATTGAAAAGGCAGCCATTTCCAACAGAAAAACGTATCTGTACACGGGCAACTTAGAGGCATTCAAAACATCAAGGCCCTTATTTACAATTGATTGTCTAGGTGCTAGTATGTAGAGTAACACACACTAACCTAAAAAATGGTTAGTAAATTGACATTACCCTATGCAACACGCCCAATGTGTGGCAAAGCAGCAGAGTTTAATAAGCCCAGGGTTAGTCACGTTGTGTGGCAAAGCAGCGGAGTTTAATAAGCCCAGGGTTAGTCACGTTGTGTGGCAAAGCAGCGGAGTTTAATAAGCCCAGGGTTAGTCACGTTGTGTGGCAAAGCAGCGGAGTTTAATAAGCCCAGGGTTAGTCACGTTGTGTGGCAAAGCAGCGGAGTTTAATAAGCCCAGGGTTAGTCACGTTGTGTGGCAAAGCAGCGGAGTTTAATAAGCCCAGGGTTAGTCACGTTGTGTGGCAAAGCAGCGGAGTTTAATAAGCCCAGGGTTAGTCACGTTGTGTGGCAAAGCAGCGGAGTTTAATAAGCCCAGGGTTAGTCACGTTGTGTGGCAAAGCAGTGGAGTTTAATAAGCCCAGGGTTAGTCACGTTGTGTGGCAAAGCAGCGGAGTTTAATAAGCCCAGGGTTAGTCACGTTGTGTGGCAAAGCAGCGGAGTTTAATAAGCCCAGGGTTAGTCACGTTGTGTGGCAAAGCAGCGGAGTTTAATAAGCCCAGGGTTAGTCACGTTGTGTGGCAAAGCAGCGGAGTTTAATAAGCCCAGGGTTAGTCACGTTGTGTGGCAAAGCAGCAGAGTTTAATAATATGACTGATCATCCAATCAAGGAGTCGACAGCTGTCCCAAGAGCGTTTAAATACTAAGGGCCTCATTTATGATTCCTCGCATCAGTTTTGTGCTTCCGATGTGTCACTTTTTGTGACGCATCGGCGGCGTAAAACATACCTTCTGTTGCGCACTATTTACAAAGTGACGCATCTAAGCAGATGCATCACTTTGTGAACCCTTGTGCTACATTATACCTGCGTCAGGTATAATGTATGTAGGGGGGCGTTCCCCCGCAAAAAGCCTTGGAGGTTTCACTGCATCACTTCTAGGATGCTGTTGCATCAACATCTTACGCCTGCCTCACAGCAGGCGTAAGACTGACGCAGGCCCTTTCACATGGGGCTTGCCCCATGTGAAAAGACACATGCAATGCGTCACTTTTGCGCCATACAGATACGTCAGAAATACTGACGTATCTGTAACTCCTTGCGCAATGATGCGTCATACTATAAATATGATGCATCATTGGTGTCGCAAGGAGGGCGCAATGAAAAGTGATGCATCGCTGTTTTCACGCAGCGATGCGTCACTTTTCATAAACGAGGCCCCTAGTAAGGACTAGTTGAAGGGCAACTCTTTGTAGAATTATTTTGATATTGGATACTATAATATTCACTTCCCACTGCTAATCTTGTACCATAATGCTTTGCAGGGCCTTTGGTTGGGATTGTATTTTTGCCCATAACTGTGCTTGGGGTGGTCCTAAGAGGATGGGACCACCACTGAATCGTTCAGCATGATATGCCCTTTGTGTTCAAGGCATCTGCATGGTCCTCTCCCTAGGTTAGGTGGGACCCCAAAATCATATGTATAGCATAGTAAACAAATTTCTGCAATCAGAGTGGAGTTTGTTGCCTAGATCTAAAATAATCTCATCGGACAAATTATTAAATTAGGTAAAAGGTTAACACAATAATACAGAATGAAAAAATCATTAGTTAGTCATTAGGTTTCAAAATGATAATACATTCTCAAATGCATGTATATGTAGTTAGCATACAGCTCAATCTCAAATGTAGCAATCATCAGCCAGAACCAAAACACATCTAGCACAAAGATTTTCACTGTAGTGAGAGGTTTGGCATAAGGTCTACCTCATTAATTTCTAAATTGTTTCTAAGTATGAAATGAACCAGTAAACTGGCCTAGAGTCTACTTAGTTAAATGCAAGAGGAAAAAAGTCTGAAAATGTTGTTATTTATCATGAGTTAGACTAATTTGGGGGCATAACATCAAGGGGCGCCAATAATATTATCGCCACTTTAGGGCCCGTTTTCTGGCAAAAAGCGGCGATAATATTATTGCATTATCATCAAGGACACGCTAGCGTGTGATTCCTTGACTCATCACCCGTTTTTCACACGAATCGCCTCGCATCGATAATGAGATGCAAAGGAGGCGTAGCTGAGAAAACAACATGGAATAATATCGCAAAGGCAGCTTCGCAATATTATCAAGGACGGTTAGCGATATATAAAATCGCGTTAAGTATGCCTTAACGCAGGAATTTAATGTCTGTTAAATTCCTGACAAAGGCAAACCTAACATGGGGTGGATTGTGTGGCTAGGAGCACAGGCCCTATCATCTAGGCTATCGCAGTTTTCCACCATGGAAAACGGCGATATCGCCACTATATCTGGAATTTATATCGCCTCTGCGATGCGCGTTGTTGATAACATGCTAACCGGGCAATACATTCCAGAGATAGCTGGCGATAAATATGCAAGCGCTAAGCGCGCTTTGCGATATTTAATGCCGGCCCTTGATAATATGCCCCTTGGAGTCTGCTCTCTATTTTCAAGGAAAAAGCTCTCTCTGTTAAAAAAAAAAATGGGTAACTGCCTCATAGGATTGTACAGAAATCTCTAACTCACACCCAAAACGCATGTCCTTATATAAGAAAATAAACAGCAAAATGATACAGTCAGCATTGAATGAATTTGCACATTAGGGCAATATTACACATAGAGCCATCTCTTGGACAACTCATAACACAAGGAAAGATGTTTAAACTGATCCGGCTACATCTGAGGGCATCCCTCTGTGTGCATATTAATGAATACTAATGAATCTCCTTTTTATCCTAGTAATTTATGAGACTGTACAATATTGTTATTTTGCGCGCAATGAGAAGCTTATGAAATAAAAAGACCCCTTGAATGTCTGCAGGAAAAGGCCTTGGAAATGTCATATTGATAGTGCATGGCTTTCTCTGATGTACACATAAGAAAACACATTCAAGATAAAATGAAAACAGCACCTTAAAGCATTTTGAATTAAACTTGGGGGCATATTATCAAGGACCGGTGTTAAAATTATCGCTGTTTTATCGGCAGGAAACTGCAGATAAAACAGAGATTATTTTATCACCGGTCCTTGATAATATGGCCCTTGGTTTTTGAGCAACTTTTTCCGCTCAAGTCAACAGAGACAGATCATACATTCACATTTTAAATCCAATGTTCATCTAATGCAGGAAAATTGAGTCAGGCCTATTCATATCAATTTTAAATGGCCTGTTATGTTAATCACATACTTTTCCATTTAATTGTAACCATTCATACTAACTCCATATACATTATTTTATGCATTAAAAACTCTAATGTGATGCTAGTGCCTATCAGTTCCAACCCCTGCATCTCAGATAGTAATGCCAGTACCTAACATGCTAGGGCCTCATTTATGAGAAATGACGCATCGCTGCGTGAAAGCAGCGATGCGCCACTTCTCAGTGCGCACTCCTTGCGACATACCTGATGCATCATATTTAATGTATGACGCATCATGTCGCAAGGAGTTACAGATACGTCAGTATTTCTGACGTATCTGTAAGCGCAAAAGTATCGCATTGCTGGAGTGTGTCACAAAAGTGACGCAACTCCAGCAATGCTTCCTTTCACATGGGGCATGCCCCATGTGAAAGGGCTTGCATCATTCTTACGCCTGCTGTGAGCCAGGCGCAAGATTTTGAAGCAACAGTGTCCTAGAAGTGACGCAGTGAAATCTCATAGATTTCACTGCGTCACTTCTACGAAGCTTAGATGCATCACTTTGTAAATAGAGCGCAACAGGAGGCATGTTTTACACCGCCCATGCGTCACAAAAAGTGACGCATCGGAAGCGCAAAACTGACGCAAGGCCTCATAAATGAGGCCCCAAGTGCCTAGCATATATAGGGGCAGATTTACAAGCCCCTTGTGCCTCTTTTACGCCGCCATTGCGTCACTTTTGTGACGCAGCGGCGGCGTGAAGCCAGCACTATGCTGCGGGGTATTTACAACGAGACGCATCTGGGAGATGCGTCATGCTGTAAAGCCCTGCGCCACATGTTTCACTCAGTCACTTTTAAGGCCATGCTGCGTCAAACCCCTGCATCTGCTTGAAGCCAGCGTAAGGATTAACACAGCATGTTAGGGATAGGGCACCCCAAGCCTTGCTGGAGCTGTGTTGCGCTTGTGACGCAACTCCAGCAATGTGCCACATTTCCGCCGGGGGATGCGTCACACATCTGCCCATCCGAGCACCCCGGTGCACCGAATTGTAAATGCGGCACATCAGTGGTGGTGCACAGGTGGGCAGATGTGTTGCAACTCTTCTGGCGCATCTCTGCTGATTATCAGAGATGCGCCAGAAGTCGTACATCTGCCCCATAGTCTCTGGGCGCTGCTTCATCTCTGTGCCACGGTTCAACCTGCCCTGGGGCAGAGTTGCAGTGTCGTCGGAGGTGTCTGAACGCTTCCACAGTGGGACCCCTTCTACCCCTGGTTATACATAAAAGTAGTGGTTCTTAACCTGTGGTAACAGGAATCAAAGTAGGATGAACTGTAGATTTAATATCCAGCACAGCATTAATAACTTCTCTGCTACAGGTCCAGGTCAGAACTGCCCTTCAGCCTTTTACACCTTCTAGAATACAGAGTCCTATTAGAATCATAACATGGTGTGAAGACAGGCATCTGAAGAACCTCATGATGTCATGCAAGCAGATATAAATAAATGTATAGGAGGCAAGATACAGAATGTAACACATCCCCCTTTTCCATAAAACAAACATAAGATTTAAACATAGTCTCTTAACTTGGTTGGTCTATTTTTAACACGAACATTTTGTTTGATCCTTGAGGC
Organism: Lissotriton vulgaris; assembly: GCF_964263255.1. Lineage (NCBI taxonomy): Eukaryota > Metazoa > Chordata > Amphibia > Caudata > Salamandridae > Lissotriton > Lissotriton vulgaris. The sequence goes on from NC_141685.1 coordinate 270,038,188, forward strand.
AACAGTGTCATAATCACTCTGTCCTGTAATATCAGAATTAGATTTATATCTAGAACCAACATCATGAACAACGTTATTACACTTGGCAATTCTCCTTACATTCCACAATTTTCCATCCTTAGTAATTACAGAATTGCTAAAAACTTTTTTGATCTGAATAGGTCTGCCAAACTTACATGAACCTTTAGTCATCAAACCTGGTCTCATAATTCTCACCCAATCCCCTTCAACAAAATTATGCGTTTTGACCTTCCATTTCTTATTACACCAACAGATAGTCTTATTTTGCTTTTCTTCAACTCTTCTAGCAGTGTCATGTACACATTCCTTAGTATCTAATTTATCTTGACATTTATTCTTAAACCACCATGGACAAATTTTAGACGCAGGGTCTCTTCCCTTTAGTAACTTGAAAGGACTAAGTCCAGTTGTCGAATGAGGCGTGATCCGATAAACCCACAACCTCTCTCTTAACTCATTCATCCATTCTCCACGTGTATTAATAACATCTGTAATATAAGACTTCAACACTCTGTTAAACCTTTCTACTTGTCCGTTTTCGTGTGGTTCGTACAATGATGTGCACTTGTGTATAATACCATGTCCCTTTAAGAAATTCTCCATCTCTATTGATTTCAATTGGACACCATTGTCTGTAACCAAGACAGAAGGACAGCCCTCACGAGCAAAAATCTCTTTAAAAAATATGATCACAGAATTAGTGGTGGCACTAGATACAAACTTTACTTCTGGCCATTTTGAGTGGAAATCAATCAACACTAATGCAAACCGTGAATTCTCCGGTAAGTTCTTGAATGGCCCCGCAATATCAAAGGCTAACTTTTGCCATGGCATTTCTGGCCACTTTACCACCTTTAAAGGTGGAGCATTGGTTCTAAGCATCTTTTCACTCGACACACATTCTGCACACTCCCTTACTGTTCTATCAATGTACTCATCCATTCCTGGCCACCAAAAGAAACTCCTAATCAACCTCTTCATGGAAGATATACCCGGATGTGTCCTATGAGCCAATTTAAGAATCACGTCTTGTATTCCTTGTGGTGAAACACATTTGCCTGATTTAAACAAAAAAATCATTCTCCATTTCCAATTCATCTGCTACCTTAGCAAACGGTAAAACCTCTTCCCTAATAAGATTTTTTTTGGTCATCCCTCCATCACATATTTTTTAAGGATGCTCCACTTATCATCTTCACCAATGCAACTGTCCCACTTCTCCTCTGTGATCTCTTGAAACTGATCACCTAACACATCAGCTATCGTTAGAGCAAAATCTTCCTCTCTAACCACATCCACTTTATCCTGTCCACACGGTAATTGAGAAAGAAAATCAGCTGTGACGTTTTTCTTCCCTGGAACATATTCCGTACTAAAATTGTACTCCTGCAATCTGGATGACAATCTCGCAATCCTGGCTGTAGAATGCCAACCACCACCTGTAGACAAGATATTAACTAGTGGTTTATGATCTGTTCTCAGAACAAACCTATAACCCCAGACATACAATCTAAAATGTTCAACCACCCTCACACACGCGAGTAACTCCCTCTCAATCGCTGCATATTTCCTCTCACAATCATTCAAAGTGCGTGAAGCGAAAGCTACATTCCACTCTTCTTTTCCTTCCATTTGAGACAACACTCCACCTAACCCGTATAAACTAGCATCAACTGTGATAATACACTCCTTCTTCATCCTGAAGGGTTTCAATGTGGGAGCATTAACAATATAATTCTTTATCAACTCAAAAGCTTCCTGTTGTTCCTTTGACCATATATATTTCACATTCTGTCTTGACAAAACCCGCAGAGGTTCCATTTTGGTCGCGAATCCTTCAACAAATTTACTGTAGTATTCACACATACCTGTGAATGATAACAATTGATCCCTGTTGACAGGTGATGGCACTTTAACTATAGCATCAACATTAGTTTTTTTAGGGATAATGCTATCTCCAGAAAGAGTTTGTCCTAAATATTCTACAGTATGTTGGAAAAGTTTGCATTTATGAGCTTTTAATGTGAGACCATGACTTTCTAATCTTTTGCATACCTCATACAGATGACCCACATGCTCATTTTTATTCCTTGAGGAAATCAAAAAGTCATCATGAAAACATTTGACATATTCGTCCAAATCTCTAAAAATTAAAAACATAACTCTTTGAAAAACTGACGCAGCTGACGCCAGGCCAAAAGGCATCCTTGTATACTGATATAAACCAAAAGGCGTGATAAACGCCGTGAGTTTTTTAGATTCCTCCTTAAGTTTTATTTGGTGATATGCTGAACGTAAGTCCAGCGTAGAAAAGATTTTGGCTCCTTCAAACATTGATACCACCTCATTAATATTTGGCAACGGGTGACAATCTATGACTATATTGGAGTTGAGAGCCCTGAGATCAAAACACACTCTTAACTTTTGATCAGGTTTGCGGACCAAAACTATGGGAGAAACCCTCTCAGCAGATTCAATGGTTTTAATTATACCCTCATCTGATAATTCTTTCAACATATCTTTAAGTTCTTGCCTTACACTAATAGGTACACCCCTTATTTTTTGTTTTACCGGTGTGGCATTTTCTTTCAGAACAATTTTGTGTGAAAAACTCTTCAGTTTTCCTAACCTGTCGCAAAAAACATTTTTGAAGGAGTTTATGAGTTTCTGTTCCTCACTATCATTCTTGACATTATCATCCACAGTAGCAACTTGACAATATAGTGCATCATCACATAACATAACTGGTTCTTTAGCTCTAGGATTTAATATAATGCCTAACTTATATTGGTCACGCCATCCTAGAACATTAACACCTTTTTTAGCAATGTAAAGTTTAATGTCAGCACATCTGTGCCTGAAATGAATGGAGACCTAAAAAAATCCTTCAACTTCAATTTGATTCTCTTCAAAGCTAACAGCCTTAATATCAGGTTGTACTAAGTTACTTAAACATAGCTGCTTATTCAACTTCTCCAGAAAATATTGTTGAGTAATGATTGTCCAGGGCGAACCTGAATCTACCATCAAAGTTATGTTAACTTGACAAATTTCAAAATCACTATTAGGTGACTTTTTGATGTGATCTGGAACTACATCAATAATAGAAACAACAAAACCCTTATCAATGATGTTTGTATCCTGTAGGGTACTACTGTGTGCAGTTTCATTACAAGCAAGATAAGATACTGCTCCCTTAGAGGGTGTTACATTGCGTTTGAGGTCCTTACAAACACGAGTGAAATGTCCTATTCTGCCGCAGTTTCTACATTCTTTGTTAAGTGCATGACAACCAGGAAAAGATGCTAAATGTGATCTATTGCCACATCTATAACAAACTGTCATGCCATCTGAAATTCCTTGAAGATTTCTATAGAATCCTCCTCTGTAATTTTGTTGAAAACGTAAAGGTTGTATTCGTTGATAGGTTTGCTGTGTTTGATTATCATTTTTTAGCTTAATATTACAAACTTCCTCCTCCGTTATTTTCTTACTAGAATTATCCTTAACAACTTCCATCCATTTCTCTGACTGTTCTAAAGCTTTTGCTTCTGAAATAGCTTCAGATAAAGTAGGATTACCTAAAACCCATAATCTTTCTTGTATTGTTTTGTTCTTGACATATACTATAATTTGATCTCTAATCATTTCATCTGTTAATAATCCAAAGTTGCAATGTAGAGATAAGGACCTTAAACCTGTAAGAAAGTCATCAAAATTTTCATCTCCCTTTTGTGCTCTGGTATAAAATTTAAATCGGTTCAGAGCAATACTAGTAACAGGTTTGAATCTTTTTTCAATGCGTAATAAAGCTTCATTATAAACATTTAGATTATCTCCACTTCCATTGTTCTGTAAAGTAATTTGGGGTAAAGATCTAAAAATAACTTGCCCTTCCGAACCTAAACAATGAAGGAAAATACTTTTCTTTCTTTCTGCCCCCATGCGTTCCCCATCAATCGCTTTCATATAGGTGATAAATTCTTCCTTCCATCTTGCCCATGGCATAGGAGGATCACCTTTTGTTTGTAAAAACTTGGCTGGGGGGTCAAACTGCATATTTCTAAATATGAATAAAAGAAAAACTGAAATAAATGAATAACTGTATATATAAATGTTAAACAAAACTTATCTGTAAATACACGTAACTATTGGTAAATATAGTTTCACTTGTCATAAGATATTGTGGAAAAATAATAACTAAACACACACATATCTATTCCTCGAAAACTAAGTCTGGCGTTTAATAATTTTAAAAATATCAAATACCACGCATTAATATGAAGAAATGTAATCTTCAAATTGTCCAAATCGTAAAAGTCTCACAAAGCTCCGTGGTTGTGAAGATGTTACGAAGCTTCGTGGTTGCGAAGGTGTTTGTAGTCGTTTCCTTGGTAACAAAATGGCAGCCGAAGACGTGACGCGTAGCGTACAACATGATGACGCTGGTAAACAAGGATCGAAGGCAGCGGAGAGGCAGCTCGCAGTCACAGATCGAGGCAGAAATGATGCTGATAGAACATGGACATCGCGTGAGTAAAACTTGAAAGATGCAAACTCAGATATGTGGGCAGGTTCAACTGGAAATGTCGAAAAAAAAAAAACTTCCACAATGAAAGCACAAACAAATCTCGAAGCGTCAATGAATCTCAAGCGCCTTCTTGTGTCAAAAATCACGATGTATTGCAGGTAGAGCAGCAATAAATACAAATTTTCTTTTCCAATCGTTAAAGTTTCATGAAGGTGACAAAGAAACAACGTAGATCTTTCCTCAGAAATGACAAGTAAACAAAACAGCCGCAGGTGCTATCAAGGCACAGTTATCATGAATTTGAAAGATTAACTGCCGCTGGTGCTATCAAAGCACAAAATTCATAAAAGTAATAAATCCTTAAACACTCCGTACCTGTGCTGGTAAAATGACAGGAGCGTAGTTTGGTTCTTTCCCTCGTCTCCAAATTATGTTGAAATCCAACAGGAATCAAAGTAGGATGAACTGTAGATTTAATATCCAGCAAAGCATTAACAACTTCTCTGCTACAGGTCCAGGTCAGAATTGCCCTTCAGCCTTTTACATCTTCTAGAATACAGAGTCCTATTAGAATCATAACATGGTGTGAAGACAGGCATCTGAAGAACCTCATGATGTCATGCAAGCAGATATAAATAAATATATAGGAGGCAAGATACAGAATGTCACACCCTGGTTATACATAAAAGCAGTGGTTCTTAACGTGTGGTAAGAGGACCCCTGGGGGTCCACGAGCCCTGCTCAGTGGGTCCGTCACTGTCTTACAATATCAAATAATACTACAACTAATACATTAAAATTAATAAAGTGTATATTATAAATAAAGGGAAATTGGAAATGTGAAAACCTTTTCTATATTTAACTAGCAGCCCGTCCCGACGTTGTCTGTGTATGAATTGCTGCCGGCCAGTAGTATATTGTTTTGTAGGATTTCGTTTTGATAGCATTTCTTATCTGTGACAGGCCTATGAAATGCTCCGATTCACAGTGCACTGCTGATGCACTTAAGAGTGCGCATTCAGTAGTGTGTGAACTCGAGTTTCCCTACTTTATTTTTCCTTGCAATATTATATAGCGTGAACTCGACAACATGGCATGAGCACAATTTACATTACAGAACAACACATTCATTTGTGGTAGGCACGGGGAGACAAAGCAATTTGCCTGGAATCACCGGATGTTGACCTGATGCCGAGATTCGAACGCAGTTTCCCAGCTCTAAAGTTCGCAATTCTAGAACTTGTGACGGGAGGTGTGTCTAAAAGTGTATGTCGGTGCTGGCCATCAATGAGAGAGACCTGTGCATTTTTCAAATCGGTGGTGAAAAAATATGAGTATGTTGCTGGAGATGTGGGCCGCCGTGCCACCAATGTACTTACCGGGGAGGGTAAACACCCATTATTCTGCAACTTTCTTTCCGCATACCATCACTCCTCATACTTTCATTACGAAAGTACCATGACTCCGCCATTATAACGCATAGCATTACATTTTATATGCTTTTACCACGCATACATTTACAACGAAATTCGTTGTAAATGCATGAATGGTAAAAGCATGTTTTTTTTAATGTTTGGATAAGGTAAGGATGGGTATAGGGGAATATGTTTTGGGGTACTGATGTATATGTTTTGGGGTGTTTGGGTATTTTAAGAGTTCAGATATGGTTTTGGGTTATGGGGTACAGGGGAAGTTTTAGCGTTTAGGGATAGGTATGGGTTTTGGGGTACAGGAGTATTTTTAGGGTTCATGGCTAGGTTTGGGTTTTGGGGTATAGGGGTATTTTTAGGGTTCAGGGGTAGTTTTGGGTTTTGGGGTACAGGGGTATTTTAAGGGTTCAGGGCTAGGTTTAAGTTTTGGGGTACCGGGTATTTTTAGGGTTCAGGGCTAGGTTTGGGTTTTGGGGTACAGGGGTATTTTAGGGTTCAGGGGTAGGTTGGGTTTTGGGGTACAGGGTTATGTTTATGGTTCAGGGCTAGGTTTGTGTTTTTTGGGTGCAGGGGTATTTTTAGGGCTGAGGGGTAGGTTTGGGTTTTGGGGTACATGGGTATTTTAAGGGTTCAGGGCTAGGTTTGGCTTTTGGGGTACAGGGGTATTTTAGGGTTCAGGGGTCGGTTTGGTTTTTTGGGTACAGGGGTATTTTTAGGATTTAGGTGTAGGTTTGGGTATTGGAGTACATGGTATATTTATAGGGTTAAGATTGGTTAGTGTTTAAGGGTGTTGGGGTATTTTAAGGAGTAAGGGTGGGGTTTGATTATGGAGTGCATGGGTATTTAAAGGGAGCAGGGTGGACACCCGGAGCTGGAATGTAAAGAACCTGGGAAGAAAAAACAATGAAATATTTGACACAACACGCGCCCCACACACGCCCACACCCCCAGCACACGATATGAGACATGGCATGAAGGGCGGAATGCAATAATAACAGTTGATGGACAGAATGCAGAACAATGTCATACATTCACCCCAACACAGAGATCTGGGCCTAAATCCATCATTTTTTTTGCACTCCACTCCTCCCCAGTTCAGACATGGCTATATGCAAATCAGCCTTGACCCTGTGCCTCATGGGAACATTACAGACCGAAAGGCGGAACGTACCACATGCCCCCAGCATTTGTCACGCCCCCCAGCACAACCCCACAGCACAACGCAGACACGCCCACAAGGGACAACTTTTCTGGCATGGTTCTTTTACTTTTTAAATGTATATGGTGGGCGTCTGCATAGCCTATGTCCTTCTGCTGCAACTGCCCTTTCCAACGCTGTATTGGGTGTTGTGATTGGTGCTGTGGTTCCTGAGATTACCCGCCTCAAAGGTTTGGGCTCTCTCTTTATTATATTAGTATGGATTGTGAAGGAAACAAAATATTTCAATTTTTTAGCATTCATTTAATGTATGCTTATTTTTGTGTATTGTTTTGAAAATCAAATCATAGAAAGTGCTTAGACCAGGTGTCCCCAAGTTTCCAATAATGATTCATTGGGGGTCCCCAGCTTTAAATAGTGACTGATTGGGGGTCCCAGCTTTAAATAGTGACTCAGTGGGAGTCCACAGAGGTCAGCAGGTTAAGAACCGCTGCCCTAATGAGCACAACGCCCTTCACTCATGCTTCACCACACCTCAGCAACACCAGAGAGTATCCAAAAATGTGTAGTAGAGCCTTCAGAAGAGAGCGCTTTCGGTGTTTAGGATAAATCTGTGAGTCTTTTTACACGTGCCAGCACTGCTTTTAAAACGTGATGTATTATTGCACTGTACCGAACATTACTTAAGATTTAGTCAGAAACTCTACAAGTCACTTTCTGACCTCACAGTCCATGCACTATTTCCAAACCATTGACTTTATTATAACAGCATAATAAATTTCTGAGTGTTCAGAAATTTCCAAAAATTGCCAAATATTCCATCACTAGCACACGCAGTATAGTGACTGAAATATAAAGCTGTGTTTTCATTCCAAATAACGAAGGAATCAAAGGAAAAACTAGACAAGGAAATATTTGACCACTCCAATGTTAGGGGTCCATTAACGCAGCCTTCATTGCCTCAAATGACAGAAAAAAGAATCAAAACCTGAACACTTAAACGTTGCGATTTATAGTCTTAATGAACATTTTTCTTTCTGTGAGAATGAAACAGAAGCTTCGTATGTCGCAAAGGCATGTGGGGGTCCGCAGGGTCGGATTGGCAAGGCGGGCATTCGGGAAACGGCCGAAGGGCCGTTGTCTCAGTGCCCTCTGTGGGCCGGTTTTTTTCTCCCCTTTTTCAGTTCACAGAGAGTGCTCTCTGCTATCTGCTCTCTGTGAACTTGGGAAGGGGAGAAAAAAAAACGGCCCACAGAGCGCACGGAAACAGAGACAGAAATGAAAGCGCTTCACTGTGTGCCATGCAGTGATTATTAGCTGTGGCCTCACTTCACCCCCTGCCCCTGAAAAGCAATCACGCCAAGGGTGGGCTGGGGAGCGGTGATTGTCTGCGAAAATCGGCCTCCCTGGGGGCCAGGTGTTGCTCAGGCCTTGAGCCATTTCCACCTCGGCCCCCCTGGGGCCCACGCAGCCGAGAAACGGTGTTAATCTTAACACCTCGCCCACAGCCCCTCAGATTCCGGGCACAGTGGGCGAGGAAGAATGGGTCTGGCTGTGGGGGCTAGGTGATGTTTTGAACTCCCACCATCTTCACCTCAGCCTTCCCCTGTCTACCATTGTGCTCCCCTGCCAAGACATTGCCCTGGGGCCTGGAGGGCTGGGGAGGGTTGATTAATTTACTAATTGCAGGGGCCATACTGCTGTTCATGTGCTCTTGAGCTAAGTAGGTTAGTAATAGCAGGGGCTTCCCTTCTTTTCAGGTGCTCCTGCACTGAAGTTCTTGAATAATTTTGTGACAGAAAGGGGCCTTGCTGTTTTTTTAGTTGCTCAGCATGTAGGCCATTGTCACCTTGGGCCTGTGTCCTGCGCAAGAACAGTATCCTCCCACTTTCATTCCTTATCTTTGCATAGGCATAGGTGGCCTAACGCCAGAGTTGCAGAGATGGGGATTCAAGTTTGAATCCCAGGGTCTGCTCAACAGCCTGTGATTCTGGGCAGATCACTTCCTCGCCCAGGCCCTTAAATAAAAAATCAGATCATGTGTACTGTAATTGGTACTCATGAATAGAACTCAAATAGCCTTTGTCTTGGGCTGAATTTACACTACATAAAACTGTCAAAGGTAAGAAAATTATAAAAAATAACCATTTGTTCATGCTTTATGATTCTGCAAAGGGACCATGATAATTAAAGAGGACACTTTATAAAAACATGTCCATATTTTTAACACAGCTTTTCCGATACAAAATTTCCATTTCATTCCCCTTAGTGCTTCACTGTCTGGTTGTCTTATGCTGTGGAGGCTGCGCTCTGACCCCTAAGTCATTCGGCACCTCTTGCTGAGTGCACCATTCTACTTCTATGTTCTTTTTGTTATTCTGGGAGAGTCTAAGCTTGCCCTAAGATAACATTTCATAGTATTCATAATTTCCAGTGACTCCCTCCTCAATGGGGGATCTTGTTGGCTGATGTTTATGGCCTTCCTTTAGTTGACCTTTACTTTCAACGGCCAACGCATGACCAGCTTTCTGCATTCTTTCACTATCACCCAATCCAATCTTCCAAAAGTCAACAGTTCAATGGGCAGTTGGCATTCATGAGGAAAGATGGGAGTACGCGACACTGGTTAAGCTTTTCAAAAATCCAAAAAGCTTTCTTTTGCACAGTTTGCTTGGCATTTAGCAAATGTGAAGAAAGTGGGCCTTTTATTCGAGGGGTGAAAAACTTTAGGCACGTGTACATGCGCATTACAGAGCATGAGGCATCCCAATTCCACAAAAGATGCACTGATTCGTATATGATGACAATTTCTGAAGTTGACATAACCACTCTCCTCTTCTCTCGGCAGACAACTCGTGCAGTACAAGTCAGAAAGAGGAGAGAAATATTGGAGCGTGTGGTTGAAGTTATTAAACTGATTGGTAAAAGGGGGCTTAGCTATCGGGGGAAATCAGAGTCTGTGTCTGAGTTGGATAATGATTTAATGGATCATGGGAACTTTCTGGAGCTCATCCTTCTGCTGTCAAAATATGACCAAACTCTTAAACAACACATTGAGTCTCTCACTTCCAAAGCAAAACAGAAAGGTGGTCGTGGTGCATCTGTGACATTCATGTCAAAGACCACAATTGGTTATGTAATAGAAACAATTTCCAAACTGATAAAAAGACACATTGCTAAAGAAAGAAACGATGCAGGTATGTACTCAATCCAGATAGACTCAACTCAAGATATAAGTATTACTGACCAGTGTTCCATTATCATCCGATATGTCACAGACACTGTACATGAACGCCTAATAGCAGTCAGAAATTGCACTTTGTCAACTGGAAAAGGATTGTTCGAGTTGGTACAAACTGCAATTCAACAAAATGGTCTTGACATAGCTAAGTGCATTGGAAATTCGACTGATGGTGCTTCCAACATGCAAGGCCAGTACAATGGACTCAGTACTTGGCTAAGCAAAGAATCTCCAAATCACATACACGCCTGGTGTTATGCACATGTGTTAAACCTTGTCCTTATTGAGGTGACCCAAGCATCTACAGCGTCCACCTCTCTCTTTGGACTGCTACACTCTTGTGCAGTCTTTCTCCGGGAGTCATATAAGCGGATGGATGTGTGGCGTGAGCTGGCAAAGGATAGCCGGACAGTCCAGATCATTGGAGAAACAAGATGGTGGGCAAAAGATGCTGCTCTCAAGAAAGTTTTTGGCTCTTTCAATAACCCTGCCAATGCTATGTTTATTGATTTGGTCAAAGTCCTTCATAAGATTTCATCTGACAATCTTAGATTTATTCCAAATGTACGGTGCCAAGCATTACAATTTGCTGAGGGACTATGTAAATTTCAAACAGTCCTAACAGCCCAATTGTATCTTCGCATTTTTGCTTCAACCACACCACTGTCTAAGTATCTCCAAACAAGTGGAATGGATATCCTGCAAGCACAGAGAATGGTGTCAGACACTGTAAAACTCCTTGCCACAGATTCCCGCAATTTTGATGCTGTGTACTCTGCTGCCACAACATTTTCAGAGTGGGCCAACAAAGGTTTAGCAGAAAGGAACTGTGACCAAGAAGTACAAACAACACTTCCAGAAGGGAGATTGTCCTTTAAAAAGATGCCTGGGATGAGCACAAAGGATGAGCCTATAACCCTAGCTAAAGATCGATTTCGTATTGGGGTGCATAATACAGTAATGGACCAAGTTATTCAAAGTCTGACCACTCGTTTCAAGACACACTTCACTTTGGCAGCAGATATAGCATGCCTAGACCCAAAGAACTTCAATCAGACTCTCCCAGGTAATGCTCTTGTGAGACTTTGCTCCTTGTTGCAAAACATAGATAGCTCAATAAATGTGCAGACTTTGCAGGAAGAACTTCAGGATTTTGCTGCTAAATGGTCAAATTTAAAAAGGACACTACCTGAAGAGTACGACAGAGAAGACCAGATTAATGAAGACAAACCACTTCAAGTAGAAGAATTTGACAAAAAACCTGAGGCTGGGCCAACAAAGTGCAATACTTGCCGTGACTGTGCTGTCTGTTGTTACTCTATCTTGAAAAAATACCTTCTTTTCAGCAGTGCCTATCGGCATTTGTATTTGGCATACAAATATGTCTTGACCTTATCCTGTACACAAGTAGCCTGTGAGAGAAGTTTTTCCAAACTGAAGTGCATCAAAACCCGCCTACGAAACCAAATTGGTCAGGAAAACCTTGAAGCCTTTATGCTCATGTCAGTTGAATGGAATGTGCTGTCTCAGTTGAAAACTGATGACATTATTGACTTCGTTGCAAAAAAAAGTGCATTGCTGCAGGATCTTTTGATTGAGTAATCCTCAGTCTCCCCATTGTCCAGACTTTAAGGCAGCAACAGATATGAATAAAACTGTGTTTTTTGTATATAGACATCACCTGCTGACTGTGAAATAAATGTATGACTAGATTGTACAGATACATTTTTTCAGCATTCTTTACACCCCAGACTGTCTTTTCCTCGTTTGTGAATTCTTACTTTTGTTATTACATGTTCTATTCCCAGAGATTCCAGTCTTACCCTTTCTCCTTGACTTTGTACTAGATTTCTGGTTTATGTGATGATTAGAGTCTAGGACATAGCTGGTTAGGAAAGAGTATCCAACGACATTGTGCAGGGCGTTAAGACTGCAAGTAAGTATTCAGTTATCTGAACTGCAGTGCTCCTAGTCTTTACCAATGTTACTTGCTCTGTAAGCTTTAAAAGGCTTAATTTACTAAATATTTGTCTACAAATTAGACCTCAAAGAGTAACCAAATGGTGTTTCATGAAAGGGCATGCCCCTCGAATGTGGGCCACGCCCCTTAAATATAGGCCACGCCCCTTAAATGTAGGCCCGCCCCTTAAATGTAGGCCACGCCCCCTTAATGTGGGCCACTTTTTCGTCAGTGCCCAGGCCAAATTGTGATCCCAATCCGACCCTGGGGGTCCGGATATTCCACTACAGTTTGTGCGCCTACCAACGTCATTTCCTTCACCGCCTCTCTGTCACACTGGCCCCGCATCTCCGCTGTCTGCGCATGCGCCGGATACTGTGAATGTGTCGTCTGTATTACAGTTTAGCAGGGACCCAGTGAAGCGGCTCTTTTGTGATTGCGTTTTTCTTTGCTGGGGTAGAAGTGCTTGTTTCTCATGATCTCTCGCATCCTGAAAACCTGCATTCATTTATTCGGGTCTTCGCAGATGGTGCGACCCCGCCCACAGACCCGAGGCGCCAGGGCCCATGGGGCATATTACCAACAACTAGCGATAATTATCGCTAGGTTGGCTTAGCAGGAATATTTCTATCGCCGCCCTTCACCTGTTTCTATCGCTGAGATAACTTGCTATCATCAAGGTTTATCTCAGGAGCGATAAAAAACAGGCGAAATGCGTGGATATCGCTGTCAATACAGCGATATTCAGGCATTAACGTGACAATGCTCTTAGCCACGTTATCCACCTCTCATTGGATAACATGGCTAACAACTGGTCAGGGCAGGCGTTAGCTTTTGGAGATATTTGCGCTTAGCGCGAATATTTCCAAAACTACGCCTTTGTTGATCATAGGCGATAGCGACTGCAGCGACTGTTTTCAGTCGCTGACATTTTGGCACGCCCACTTTGCATGTCATTAGTGATGATTATCGCTGACATGCAAAGTGTACCCCTAAATGCCCGCTATCGCCTACAAGCTGTCGCTAACTGGTGTTTGCGACAGCTTGGTAATAGGGCAATAAAATTATCGCTGCATTAGCGGGAAAAAGTACCGCTAAAGCGGCGATAATGGCCCTTGGTAATATGCCCCCATATTTCTAAGGACTTGTGTTGTCCTTGTGTCATGCAAATCAATGCAAGGCAGCGCGAGTCCTTAGGTGACATTTACCAAACCACACAAGGGGCGATTTGTATCAACACAACAGGAGTTTGCACTAACCTGTTCTACATTTGAAAGTGGTGGGAGTTTCATGGGTGGAGCATGGCATTTGTGCACCCACCAATGAAATTGTACATAAACTCTGACGTGTATGTGATTTATTATGCCAGTATTTAGGTTTGATAAGTGTCTTTCGCTTCTCTGCCTTTTGGCTAAGATCAAGTGTACACTTGACTTTCCCTAGAGGGAGGACGGTCAGCTGGGATGTAATCATTGCACTTTCTGTGGCAATAAACTCGAGAGCAGTGACGAGAGGAATGACGGTAACGTCATGCGTTTTTAGTAGCCGGATGGCTGGACTGCTGGGCGGCTCTCTGTGAAGGGGGCTGACTGGCAGGCTGGCTGGATGGTGATTTTTTTCGTAGGTCAGCAGGAATGGCTGGACTGCTGTGCAGGTCAGCCATGACTCACAGCCGGGCTGACGTCCTCAGTAGAACGGCGGCTACCGAACAGCATGAGCTGGAAGGCTAAGTCAACCCCCTGTCTGGCAAAGCCCTCCTGGGTCCGACCAGCGCAAGGCTGACCAGCTAATGGCTGACTGCGGATTGGTTCACCGCTTTCAGCTGGGCTGGTCAGCTGCTGGAGGGAGAGCCAACAGACCAGGGTGGCTGAAAAGATAAGCCATGCCTAGTACCCCCCACGCTAGTAGGCCGGGGGAGTCAGCCAGGACGAGAGGCGTGGCTGGCAGGTGTGGCAGACTGGCAGGACCTGCTGACCGAGGGCTAGATGGGTAGGACAAAAAAAAGTGTCTTTTAACAAAGTTGTTTCATATTAATTATAATCTCAACTAAGCACAATATATTATTTAGAAATGTTGCCTGTGAGAACTAACCACTGAAGGACGTAAGAATTATGGCCCTTATTTATGAAAAGTGATGCATCGCTGTGAGAAAACAGAGATGCGCCACTTTTCATTGTGACCCCGATGATGCGTCATATTTACAGTATGACTCGTCATGTGGCAAGGAGTTAGAAATACGTCAGCATTTCTGACGTATCTGTAGGCGGAAAAAAGACACATTGCTGGAGTGTGTCACAAAAGTGACGTAGCTCCAGCAATGGGCCATTACACATGAGCAAGTCCAATGTTAAATGTGCCTGCGTCAGTCTTATGCCAGCCATTAGGCAAGCATAAGATATTGACAAATTTGCATCCTAGAAGTGGCGCAGTAAAATCTTATAGATTTCACTGCGTCACTTCTACAACCCTTTCTTGCGTCAGAACACCCTTCTGCATACATTATACCTGGCACAGGTATAATGTTGCGCAGGGGTTTACAAAGTGGTGCATCTACCTAGATGCGTCACTTTGTAAATATGGTGCAACATGGTCATTTTTTACACCGCTGGTTTGCACAAAAAGTGACCCACCAGTGCTGCAAAAGTGACGCAAGTCCTCATAAATAAGGCCCTATGTGCCTACTTTCCCATGGGTTGGAGGGTTGCTCATGTAGTTACAATCCCGCTAGTCAGAAGCACAATGTGCAGTACCACAGTCATTACTAGATGTCCCTATAGAGCTAGCTGCACATAATGAAGTAGCATAAGTCATTACTAGATGTCTCCCTGGTGCCAGAAGCACAAGATGCAGTATCGCAGGTTGTTACTAGATGTCACTGTAGAGTCGGCATCACAAGCTGCGGGACCACAGGCTGTTACTTGATGTCCCTGTAGTAGAGTCAACAGCAAAGGTGCAGGACCACAGATCATTACCAGATGTACTTGTGGTGTCAGCAGCACAAAGTGCAGTGCAGCAGGTCATTACTAGATGTCCCTATAGACTCAGCAGCGCAAGGTGACGTACTCCAGGTCATTACTAGATGCTTCTGTAGAGTCAGCAGCATAAGAGGCAGCACTGCAAGTCATTACTAGATGTCTTTGTAGAATCAGCAGCACCCCAGGTGGATAAAAGATGTCCGTGTAGCGTCAGCAGCATAAGGTGCAGTATGGTATTTTATTGCAGTATTTATATAGCACAGGGTTCTCCAACATTTTCTATAATGAAAGCTACTTCTGTTCAATAAAACTAATTGAGAACTGCTAATATAATGTGTGTTGTAATAGAGTTCACATCAGACGAGATTACACTAGTGACCACCATAAGCAAGGTTACTACCAGCAATCATTTCAGTACATCAGGCATGGCTGTCAGCAGTAATGTAATAAAGGCTTTGTCCATATGGATTGCCTCTAGTTGGGTAATACATAACTGCCATAACTGCAGTACATCTGACATTCCTCGATAAACGTATTCAACCGGACCAATGTGGGTTTGTGACATTCCTCGATAAACGTATTCACCTGGACCAATGTAGGTTTGTCCCAGTCTGGAGCACTTCATTGAATATCCGTAGACTATAGCACATAATGTGGGCATCCAGGATCATTTTCCTAATGCTGGGTGTCTATCCCTAGATTTACGACAGGTTTTCGATACCCTCAGCTGGGAATATATGCTCTCCACCCTTACTAAATTTGGGAGCCCTGCATAGCTTATTAAGTGGGTGAAAATCTTACACACCTCTCTGACAGTGCAAGCTCGCACAGAGACTCACATTTCAAATCTGTATGCAAGATAAAGAGGGAGGAACACAACAGGAATGCCCATTGTCCCCAATATTATTCGTACTTGCACTCGAACCAATAACACAGAAGTTATGTGGTGATGTGATGGTGTGCAGATTACCAGCTCAGTTTACCATACTCACCTGGTCCCATAAATATACACACCATGAACAGGTAATCCAGCTTCTACCTTCCTGCCTATGTATTTAATTTAGGACTTTACCTGTACACCTCGATTTACCAATCCTTTTCACCTGTACGTAATGTCCTAAGGGATCAAAGGGAGTTAGAATAATAGGTAGCAATAAAACATTTGCCTTTCATAAAATAACCACAGACTCGAGAAAAGTTTAAACACTTTATCTATGTAAAGTCTTGTTGGCATGAGTCCATACAAGTGCAATTAAAGCCTTTTCAAGTAAGAAAATAATAATTAAAGCAATGATCCGAAGGAAGGTGATGAAATGTCTTTTAGGCATGAATACCTGGGAAGGGTGAGAAAGGGAAACAGTACAAGGACATACCCACTCAGAATATATTTACCTAGAATGGTGTGAAGACCAACCCTGGCCACGGGCTGAGACTAAGACAGGGCTCCTGACTAATCCGGTGCCAACAAGACAGGACAGGTGCAGATAAGGACAGAACAGGTACAGGTCAGGACAGGTTCCCTCAGCTCAGTGCAACACCAGGGTCACATCCCTCTCTCTGTCTGCGGCTAACACTCGGACCCCGATTGGGTCATCGATTCTTCTCCCTCAGCAAATTATCAATTCTTCTGACAGAGTGCTCAACTAGTACTCTGCTCGCGATCTCCTCCAGCATTGTTTTGGTCAGTGACAGGTCTGTGACAAGTCAGACAATCTAACTGACTAAACCTACCTCAGTTATACTATTTTCCAGGGCAATGTACCACCCCCCAGTGTTGCAAATTTGTATATTCCCTTCATTTGATTGGTCAGAAGGCGAGAAGAGGTCATCACACCATACCAGTATGAAGTAATTTTTCTTTCTATAATAATGATCAATGTTCCCGCCCATGAATTCTTTATTCCACCCAGCAATATTAGTTACAATTTATACAATGTTAAAACAATTTTGCAAGTTGTCTTCCTCTTGTAAGTTCACAAGGTTGAGTTCCCTGGCGCATCGCAGGCAAGACTGTCATTGGCATTAGTTCAAAGGCACTGCTCGAGGACTATTGGTATTTTGCTCATGCGCAGCCGTGGCTTCAATATGGCGTTACAAATCATTCTTCATGCCCAAATACGAGCTAATAGCAAAGTCAAAGAGAAACATCTTAGAATGCGAAAATAATGAATGCACTGTATACCACTTATCTCTACTCTATTCCCATTACTTTATTGTAACTATAACGTTAATAGTTAAGCAGAACAAACAAAGTTTAGTTTAAGCAGAAGCAGGTGTATTAGTGTGTGAGACATGAAGCGGCCATCTTGGCACTAGTGCGCAGCTGCAAAAAATTCCCACCAAAAGCAGAAAGTACATCACATCATGTGGATGTGGCAGACGCATGCGCAGATGATTTCCAGCGTTTTCGGCAGCCATATTAAGTCATTCGAGTTACTGTTAGTAAAAGCACATAAGAAAGCTTCCCCTAGATACAAAAAATGTCGTGTGGAGCAGTTATTAGTAATACAAACATGTTGATTAATACGTTATATATTATTTCGAGAGGGCTGAGTCCAAGCAAGTTTTGTTACGTATGAACCTTGCATCAATCCCCTCTTTGATGGTATTTTATACCATCACAAATGAAAGAACCAGATGCCAACTTCAACACTCTCCCAATTCAATTTCTTCTATTACTTTAGAATGTCCCTATTCTTCTGAAAACCCCTCATTCTTTTGTATATATCCCTTTTCATTTCTTCAAGCTGATTTTCATCGAACGTTCTCTTCTTTCATCTCTCATTTACTGCATACCACTTTTTAGGTTTTGCCTAGGGCACAGAGCTTTAGCTCCGCCCCCAGGAGAAATCTTTAGTTTTCAGTATGGGTGCCTTGAATACGCCCTCTGTTCCATTGGCTAGCTCCATATATGGAGGCTAGCCATTGGAACAGAGATCTGTCCGTCAAGGCCGGACCAGATTCGGGGGCGTTCCCGAGATTTTTTCCCTCTCCACCCTTTTTGCCTCGTCATCGGGCGGTGGGCGGGGTTTATTTATTTTTTTTGTCCACGTTTGTTTTGGCCATTCTGCGGCCGTAAGAAGTCCAGGTGAGTGCTTTGTTTTTTTCTTGTTTCTTGCCTTATGTCTTCCCGCCCCCCTCCCGCTCTCCGTGCCTGTCCGTGTGTCTGTTCCCGCTCCCCCCCACCCGATTGCTCGCAATGAAGCGTACCCCTGGCGTTAATATCTCCTTTTCACGAATTGTCCCCATCGCCGCCCGGCCTGCGACCAGGAAGTCAGGCAGGCTGGGGGCGGTACTGCGGGACACTCGTCATTCCCCGGGCCGCGCTCTGATTGGCTGCCGGCCCGGGACCTAAGTGGAGGAAGAAGCAGCCTGCAACCGGCGCCTTCTACGCCGCCGACCGGAGACCGAGGAGAGTCCCGAGGAGCGGGAGCTCTCCAGCCGCCGACGTGACCCGGTGAGTGCCTGAGAAGGAAGGGGGATGCGTCGGGGCACACTGCCGGTGCCCGACCCCCCCCCCCACGGCCGGTGCCAGCGAGAGAAGGAAAGAGGCCAGCGGAGACTACCATTTCACCCCAGGACGAGTCGTAGAGGAGCCCTCGCCAGCAGCCACCTGGTGAGTGCGGGCATCGGGGAGAGAAGGGCACCACTGTTCCATGAAGGCCCTGTCACCCGAGGCGACCCTCGGACAAACTTCACCCGCCTTGTTGGATGTTAAAATGGGAAAAAGGTAAAGGCAGGGGGCTGCTCCAGGGGGACAAGTTGGGATGGCAGAGTGGCGGAGAGGGGCGGCTGAGTCGGGTCTGGCTGCAGGAAGGGATGGCTGGTGTGCCTGGGAGGTTGTGTGCCCTGGATGTGTGTATTGTGCCTCTGCGCTGGCAATGTCTCCCTGTGTTTTGGGAGAGGGCAGCTCGCACCTTGGAGGGGCTCCACAGTGAGGGGAGGCAGGTCGTGAAAGTTGAGCTGGTGGGGAGCCTGAGCCGTGGATTGTTGCCCTCAGCAGCAAGAGCAGGTCCCCCGTCGCACTCCGGGGCTCTCCTGCGGCCGGAGCCTGCTCTTATCATGCCACAATGACCTTCATACAGCTATGAATGCCTGTGTCAAAGATGGCTGATTAAGTGTCACACATTGATACCTGAATGCCCCTCGGGTGTGTTTTTGGATTGCCACTTACAATGTTTACTGAAGGTTAGTAGCTGGGTTGTGAAGGACGCACTTGGCCTGATTCCACACAGTGCTCCGGGGCACAATAGGCATTTCCACCACATTTTGTGACCCCAGGCCACTTCTGTATCACACAAGGTACCACAAATTCTAGCTTGACCCCTCCCCCCTTTTTTAGTTTGGATCAGGTCAGTACAAAGTGTGCACCTTGGAATCCCAAGAGATAATTGCCTCATTTGCATACGTCTGCCCCCGAAGTAATAGAGGGTATGCTGTTGCTCTTGTGTCTGTGGCATATTACAGATGTGGGCTATGTGACAAAGAATTTGTTGGGAGGGGCGCTCATGCGCAATGTACCAGGTGGCACTCGTGCTTGCCTTGTTTGCACCATGACATATGGAAGTGTGGTCCCAGTGAACCCCACCCAACGCAGAGACGGATGAAGTTTCATACGGTGCCCACTTGCCCAGGGACCCCTCACGTCTCTTGAAACTAGGCTGGGTACACCACCCAAAGGGAACAGCTGATCCGAGGGTTCAAACAGTTGGTCCCCCTTGGTTTACATTCGCTCCTGCACTAACATATACACATTTTATGTGACAGATTTTCCCTTTCTTTTCAAAATCCAGAGACATAGCAGCATGAGGCTTGCCAGTTGCCATAAAATCTTCCCTCTCTGTTCCCTTGGGTATCCTGGGTTTTGGTTCAGTGGCTTTTCTATGGAAATCCTGTCTACATTTCTCTACTAAAATCAAACACACTTTTTCTTGTTCATATAGCTTGCATGTTAGATTTTCGTTATGTGCTTCAGCTATATCTATTGTTTTCATTGTTAAGAAAAATTCACCAAAGTACTGTGCATGTTTTGCACTAAAGATAGGGTTCATGTTTCTACGTATAGGGATCCCAGAAAAAATCACATCTATGTTAGAATATTAATACTGTAACTTTTCATTTCTGTAAAATAAACTAGCTAAAATACTACATGAAATACAAAAAGTCAGGGGTAAATGATGGTATGCCACCCCTTCTGCTACTGACGTGGGCAACTTCATGCACACGTAACAATCACTAATTTCCATAGTGTTTACATAATGCACTAATAGATTTGCAAATACATTTAGGTCTGTCTCCTTTCTATTTCTATTATAGTGTAATTCTATCTCATCTGGTGCTTCTAAGTCTTGCAATAGATTTTCTACGTTTTCATGTGTACTAGTGTCATTTCGCTGTATAGCAGCCATCAAGTAAGGTATTGCTACTGTCAGTGCTAACCATGCTATGAGTACTATCAATATACTACATATGCAAATCCTACAACATGTCTTTATACAATTTATTTTCGAGTTTCCAGGAACTCTATTATCAGCCATTTTGAATAAGGAGAGTCAGCCCCTCTCTGTAACTTTTACACAGAATAAACTGTGATTTAATTTTCAAGTTGGTCTCACTTCTTCGTCGACTGGATCAGTAATCAGTTCTTCATCACTTTCATCACTGATATCCAGATTTTCAAAGTCCTCAAGTCACATAAGTCCATTCGGGACCCCTGAATTTAATATTCAGGCTTTTCAAGATTGGACTTTTCCTTCTTGGTTGACTTGTAGAAGGTTCAGTTTGACTTTTTACTTCGTCTACTTGATCAGGCTCTTCATTTATTCTCTTAAGGTGATATTTTAGTCTTTTGACGAATCTTGGCCAAACATCACCTTTTCTGAGACTCTTAGCTGGCACTGTGCTCTGGTTTTCTTCAGATGTTCTTTTGTTTTCGTTTAGTTGTGGCACCATTTCTTTATGTTCATCTTCTGTTTTCCTCTCTATTTGACCTCGTCCAGGGCGTATGACCTCTGTTGTTTCTACCTGGATGAGTTCTTCTACAATAATCTGACCTTGTTCAGGATTTTTGCTGGATTTGGCTTTGACTTTGTTCACTTTCTTCTTCCTGAACACATTTTTCTATACCTGTCTGGGCCTGCTCAGGTCTTATAATCTCTTGATTGTCTTCTGCCTGAGTGTTTACTCTAGTACCTGTCTGTCCCTCCTCAGACTCAGGAGTGCTGTTGTTGTTTTCTTCTGTCAGAGTGTACTGTTCTTTCCTTATCTGGTCCTCCTCAGAATTACTATTGGCTTTGATTTCTGTAATCTGAGTGCGTTCTTCTATTCCTGACTCGTCCTCACTATCACTCTGTCTATCTAGATATGTTTGACTTCTGGTTCTCACAATCTCTTCAGGTATGTCAACTACTGGGATCCACTCATCCTGACTGGTGCTCGGTTGTTCCTCAGTAGCTACTTCAGGATTGACTTCTTGGGACCCGTCAGCTGTACAACCTGCAGCCCCTACTTCATCAGGTTCAATGAGCCTTTTGGTATGACTGGCATGAATCCAATTTGGAATTCCTATGTACTTTACAGCTGTGGTGGTAACCAATATGGTGGTTTTTCCCCATCTTGGTGCTAGGCACGATTCTTGAGTGAGTTCCTTTATCACTTCCCAATCACCTGGATTCAAATCATGTGCTGGAGTTGATTGTCTGGTTACAGAGTCTTCCCCAACCTGGTGAGAGACTGAATGCACTTGATCAGCCAGCTCTTTGCAGTACTCCAATACCAAATCATCAGTTATGTTTATCAGCTTGTGTCCTGGTACCTACGCCTGCCTCATTGCTCTTCCCATGAGTATCTCATTGGGACTCAAGCCTGTGTTTTTGTCTGGAATGCTTCTGAGTCCCATCAGAACAAGAGGTAAAGCATCAGGCCACTCCAATCGGGTAGATTCATACATCTTTCCCAATCTTGATTTGATTGTGCCATTCACTTGTTCGACCATGCACAGTGTAGCTTTTGCTCAATATTGAATGCTACATAGATTAGATGAATTATTTCATTATTAAAATGAGACCCTCGGTCTGATTCAGTCGTTACTGGAAAATCAAAATGAGGAATGAGTTCTCTCAACAGAAGCTTGGCCACAGTTAAGCTATCATTTCTCCTTGTGGGGTAAGCTTCCACCCATTTTAAAAACAGGCAGACAATGACAAGGACATATTTTAATCCTCGTCAAGCAGGTAATTGAATGAAGTCAACTTGTAATCTTATAAATGGGCCTTCTGCTTTTCCAATTTTCCCGGGGCAAACTACAGTTTTTCTACCAGGGTACATTTGTTGGCAAATTAGGCATCTCTGGCGAAGACTCTCTGCTACATTTCTGAACTTCGCATTAAACCAAGTTTGTCTGAACAATATTATCATAGCATCTCTACCCATGTGTGTCTCCCCTTGGTAAATCCTAGCCATAGGAGCAAGAATACAGTCTGGTAACATAGGTCTTTCATCTGAGTAAACAATGACACCATCTTCAGCACTTTTTTGACAACCTATTTTTGCCCATTCATCATTTTATTTTTGTTCTGCCTCATTCTGTAAGTCTCTCACTTCCTCCCACGTTCTCACACCTTCTAACAACATAAGTTGGCAGCTGATTCCACATGCATCGATTTTCTTGTTTACTGCTATTCGAAGTTTTGCACAATATTGGGTCACTTGGTCAGCATATCGGTTACCTGCTGTCACTTTGTCATTTCCAGATTGGTGAGCAGCACATTTGACCACGGCCACTTCTTTTGGCAATTGAATTGCTTCAAGTAATTCTTTTACAAATTGCCCATTTTTAATAGGAGTACCTGAAGAAGTCATGAACTCCCTTTGCATCCAAAGTTGGCCAAAGTTGTGCACAACCCCGTAACAATACTGACTATCAGTGTAAATGGTTACTTACCAATGTTGCCCAATTTTACAAGATTTTATTAAAGCAATCAATTTGGCTACTTGTGCAGACTTGACTCCTGGTAACTAGGATGCTTCGACTATACCGGCCAATGTGCACACAGCGTAAGCAGCACTCAGTCCTCCTTCCTCAGGTCTCATGCACAAGCCATCTACAAACAGCTCATATTCTGAATCTTTTAGTGGGTTTTCCTGTATGTCTGGACGTGGTTTAGTACTGTATTCTGTGAGGTCGACACAATCATGTTCAACTTCTTCCCTTACTTCCTCAAAATGTGAGTTAGGTAACAGGGCGGCTGGATTCAAACCAGTACATCTTGTTATTGTCACGTTTTCTACACCTACAATGATTCGCTCATACTTAGTCAGCTGACTAAGAGTTAGGTACTGAGTATGTGTTTGTGTCAACAGAATCACAACTGCATGTGGGACATATACGGTTACAGAATGTCCCATCACAATGTACTCACTTTGTTCTAGGCTCATGCAAGTTGCAGCTACTGCTTTCTTGGCAATGCAGATGCCACTGGGTCCAAAGTGGCAGAAAAATATGCCGCAGGACGTCGCATTAGACCATGGGTCTGGGTTAGGAGTCAAAGAGCACAATTGTCTCGTACATCACAGAATAATGCAAATTCCTTTGAATAATCAGGCATCCCTAATGCTGGAGCTGAGCACAGACTGTTTCGTAATTTTACGAAGGCAGTCATGCTTTCTTCATCCCATTCCACTGGATCTTTTGCTCGTTTCTTTGTCATTTCGATTAATGGCTTTGCTAAAACTGCAAATCCCACAATCCACTGCCTGCAATAACCTACAGCTCAGATAAACATTCTAATTTCTTTTTGTGTCAGGGGTAAGTTCATGTTTCTGATTATTTTAATTCTTTCTGATGTTACCCATCTGACTCCTCTTTCTATCTGGTGTTGCAGATGTTGTACTGATGTGGTACAATATTGCAGTTTCTCAGGTGACTCTGAGGTTCTTTGATTTCTGACTTCGTCCCTTATTTAGCCGCCATTTTATGGTTCGTCGCCATTTTGTGTTGCCCTCACTCAGGCAGCACAGCAAACGAAGAGTTTCTGCTTTTCTCAGCTGCTAGGCGTCTCTCCAGTTAAAGAGTAACTCCTTTACCCTTGTTTACGAAACTGATGTCAGGGTCTGGTCGAGTTCGTTAATCCATGTCTGGGTAGATTGATCCCTGTCTTGACTGACTATTTGCCTTCCCCTATTCTTTCCTTACATTATCTTATCCGACTGGCCTTCGCTATTCTCTCCTTGTGTTCTCTTGTTACACAGCTATCCTTTGAGGCATAGGAATACATCCTGCCACCTGATTTTTGGTCCTAGCACTGATTAATTTGTTGGGAGGGGTAACACACGCGGT
Source organism: Lissotriton vulgaris (assembly GCF_964263255.1). Lineage (NCBI taxonomy): Eukaryota > Metazoa > Chordata > Amphibia > Caudata > Salamandridae > Lissotriton > Lissotriton vulgaris. The sequence goes on from NC_141685.1 coordinate 270,062,842, forward strand.
CTGAGAAAGGGGCGTATTTGAGACACCTGATAACTTGTTTTCCAACTTTTCTCATTGGTCCGTCTTGTATGCGTAAGGAGTAAATGTTGTAAATATGTTCGTATAAAAGATTGTGCGCCAAGGATTTAAGTGGCAGTCTCCTCAGAATCCATCCTGTGTGTAACTTCTAGGATAACTGTGCTTAGCTGCAGCTAATAAACCTGGATTCCACGCCCAACGGATTGTCTCGTGTCTCTGTTCGACAAGGCAGGTGAATCCGGGGATTTAAGGCGTGTCCTGCGCCGCCAGGCCCATAAGGCCCGGTTCTCCAACACTTTATGTCCACCTACAGCCAAATGATTCAGTAATGAAATTTTATCAACAACGCAATCATTTCATGTTTTAGACGCCATCTTTTCAAAATCTGATTGAAAATCGATGGATTTTCTGTGTACCCTTGAGGAAAACGATTCCAGACATAGACATGCTTGTCAAACTTAAATGAGAATAAATATTTACTATCTGGATGCAATGGAATGAAGAAAAAGGTGTGACATATATCAATTACAGTGAACCATCAAGCACTCCACGGTACCTGATACAAAATCACTGCTGGATTTGGCACTACTGGGCAACATGGAAAAACAATTTTATTAATTTTGCGGGGGTCTTGCAAGACCCTATATTTTCCACTCGGTTTCTTTGTGCCAATTATAGGTGAATTACATGGACTTCTCATTACTTCTTTTAGAATGCCTTGTTCAACTAATCGCTCTGTTTCTGCTGTAACATCTGCCTTTATTTCTGGACTCATTTTGTACTGTTTTGTTTTGGGTAAACTGCACCTTTCCTTACTGTCACTTTTATTGGATCAACATTTGCCATTAATCCTACATCTTTTCCGGTAAAATCCCATATGTCAGGATTTACAGTATTTTGCAACCCGTCTGGTAAATCATTTAGGGCCATCTCTTTAACTTCAATTTCTTGCTTGGCTAACATTATTTTATAAATGCCATCTTCACCTGGTGTCTGAATTTCAAGACCGCTTGGGGTGCAAAAGATTGTGCAGTTCATTTTGCACAGTAAGTCCCTACCGAGCACGTTTACAGGACTGGAATCACACACTACAAACTTATGCATTTCTTTAAACTTTCCAAATTTACCTCCATTCGTTCTGTAACAGGGGTCCTAATCTATTTATTAGAAACGCCCACTACTTGGATCACTTCTCCCGAGAGGGGTAGGTTTGGGAGGTCTGGTGTTCTCACAGTAGAACGGGTAGCACCAGTGTCCAACAAGAAGGTGATGTCATTTCCCTTAACTTTGCCTTCTACAAAAGGTCCTGACTGGTCTACCAGTAAGGATGCGCCAATTACGCACTCCTCTTCGCCCCCGCTCAGGCACCGTCAGTAACTATCTTCTTTGAAAAATGTGTCTTGCAAAAGAAACTGTGCTGTCAGCGTATTTTTCTAACTCTTTCCCTCCCAATTAGTATCCACACTGTATTTGGCTTGACTCCCAAAATCTGGCATAGGGGCAGGTGGTAACTGGTTTTGTTTTACCAGTTGCTGTTGCTTTCTTCACACCTCATTCTGCATCTGTGGATTAAAATGTTCATTTGGACATTATTACTTTGTGCAGCTTTACACTCGTTCTTCCAATGCCCCAATTTTCCGCACCCAAGACAGGAAACTTTTTATTTGCCTCTTCTTTGCTCATTTTCCCCTTATATCTGCCCCCACTTCCGTCTCATTGACGATCTCCTTTTATTTGATTATTTCTTAGCTGACTTAACTAAATTTCCTGTTGCTCTGCTAATTTTACTTGTGCCCACTTTACCTTTTGTTCTAAATTCTTTAGCTTATTATCAATTTCATCCCCACAATACTTTGCATACTTAAGGATCTCGTCAACAGGTTTTGCCTGCCAATATATTTTATGGTCTTTAATCATTTGTGAAATCTCTGGCTTTAAATCTGACACAAAACGATAAATAAAATGTGTCATGTCCTTATTATCAATGGTTTCCAACCCACTGTACTGTAAACACTTGTAAAAGGCGCTGATAATATGCATGTGCTGATTCATCTTTATTTTGGGTTGTTCTGTCTATTTTTGTCCAATCTGTCTCTTTCAGGGGTACCTTTCTTTTCAAATAGGTTATTACCTGATGATCCTTTTTCATGCATTCTTCTGACGGAGTTCCTGTTTTTGGATCTCTAGGGTACTCATCATTAGGCCAATCTACAGAATTTTACATTCTGTCCACAAATCTGCAGGTACAACTATGTCGAATAAACCATCTAAGGGGCATATCAGCAAGACAATTATCGCCGCTTTAGCGGCCGTTTTCGGCCGGAAAGCGGCGATAATTGTATCGCCCTATTTGCAAGGTCATGCTATCGCGTGAATCCTTGCCTCAGCGCCCTTTCCCTTAATGCCCAGATGCAAAGTGGGCATTCCTCCCCAGAATAATGGGGGAAATGTCACTGAGGCTTGGTAAGCAACATTTCTCCTATTATCAAGCCACCCGCTAACCTGCAGAGCAATAAGAAAAGTAGTGCTAACCTAGGTTAGTGCTCCTTTCCTTACGCCTGCTTTTCATCTGACTTAGCCATGATATCCAATGGAAGGTGGACATCATTACTAAGTATGCCCTGTCCTATCACCAACGTAGCGCCAAAAGTTGTGCGATTATCGCTGGAATCCCAGCTATAATTGCACATTTGTAAGCTAACTTGGTTGTTTTTATCGCTCTGGAGATAAGCGTTGCTGATAGCGCGCTATCACCACGATAAAAACAAGCGATAGCTGGTGATAATTATCCTAGCGCTAAGTGCACTTAGCGATAATTATCACCAGTTGCTGGTGATATGCCCCTTGATCCTTTAACAATACTTTTGAAACTTTTACAAATCTCTCGACTTGCCTGTACCATTCTACAGGTTTTTCTCTGAGCTTTGGGAACTCATTTCTAATTGATAAAATATCCTGTCGAGTCCATGGACATGTACATACCCTCTTCCTGGAACTTCGATCATTGGGCACAACCTTTCAACCTTTCTGTTTCTTTTAGTATCACGCTACGCGTTGCTTCTGCGTAACCTCATTGCTATATAGACTTCCGGGTCACAACCGCGATCGAACCCGGTCACAGTTAAGAGTGTCGACGTTTGGGAATCTATCTTTGCACGTTTACGGTAAGCTACCCTGCGGCATAAGAGAATGGAATTAATTGCATGCATGTATTGTAATCAGAGCACGATGGCTTGAATCGTAGCACTTAAAATGCACCCGTTCGTTTTATCTATTCCCAGAGCGATCCTGCACAACTTAGATACCCACTTTTAAAAGGTTCACTGAAATGCATGATGCATGCACGAGTCGGTCGTGATACCATTCTCACGGAGCACAGTTTTCCAATATCCGGAGCTTTTCTTCATTTCCAGCATGTTTGATCTTTCACGCTTCCATTTCACAGTCCACTCACTTTATTATATAGTTGCTGAACACTACGAACTCGATGTTAAGTACAATTACTTTTTCTTCATTTATAGAATATATCCCCAGATGAAGGCATGATTTGAATGCCGAAATGCATTGGGATGATTTGAGTGCACTAATGGAATTTTGATGATGAAATACATTCTTGTGAATGCAACGAGAAGTGGAATAAATATTTGAATATCTTTCACGTTCAAAGTGTCATATTTACCTTTCAACTAATCACTCAAGAAACCTTCTTGTAAGGACTTTTTTGGAACCCGGAGGACACATCTCATGGTTGAGAGTGCTACCCCCTAGTATTTTCCACGCCTCCAGACAGAAGGCGATACTCTGGAGTTCCTCACAGACTATTTAAAATCACTAAAACAGCTGTGCGCCCAGTTCAAAACCCTTTGTTTCTTTTAGTAAGTACTCAGATGTAGTTCGATTTGCCTGAGCTTCCTCTTTTTTCTTTATCCATATAGCTTTCCATCTGTCTATGTCTCCCCATTTTTGCAATAACGACAATAAATCTTTTATTTGCAATTCCAGTCCTGACACATTCATGTTTTCTAAATCTTTGTCGGAAAGTTCAGCTCGATATGGTTTCTGAAATACTTTAGATTTACCTACGTCAATTGAATTCTCATGTCAGAGGCCAGATTCATTAATTTCTCTTGAAATATTTTGGTATTTCGAGTGATACTTCTGCATATAAATAACAATTCTTCTTCACTGAAAATGTTTAATCTTTCCAATCTTACATGTCCAGCTATCATTTCTTCTAGTTCGACTCTTAATTTAAAAATGTCCAACACCTTTGGCTGTGATTTTGGCTTATCTATGAGTCTGGACCACCTCTCTGTTCTTCTGGGGTTACTGCAGTAGCGTTAATATTTCTGGTAGACGTTTCAATTTGTACCTCTCTTGAATATCCAGGTGAACTTTTCCCAATTCAGTCACCCACTGGTTCTCTTATGGGTAAATCCATCAGGGAATTACTGACTCGCATTCACTTGCTTGATCATCGACTATTATGTTTTCTTTCATAGGTTGTACTACAGGTGTGGTCAGACATTAGTTTTAGGACTAGGTTGCTTATCTCCATACAACAGGACCTATAGTTACTGGTATCGTTAGGGCTTCAGGACTCGTATTCAATTGAGCGATTTTCTGAATTAACTCATTACGCTGTTTATTTGTAGCTTCCCTTTCTTTTTCTTGTAATGCTTTTTCTATACTGGCCTCCTGTACAATCTGTGGAAATTAAAGGTGGTTTTAAGAACGGAGCACTAGGGTTAACTCTATTTGTTTCCTCCTAAAAGGTGGCGGATTCTTCATTAATAAATCCTTAAGGTATTCATCTTCTGAATCACCACTAGTCATTAAGTTCTTTGTTTTCTCTGTACTCTTACTTCCTGTCGTTTCATCTGAGGTTAATACAGGATATAATCCTTCCACTAACATGGACTGTCTCCAGTGTTTCATCTGCTTATCTCTTGTTTCTTTAGGATATCTTGGTTAGAATCTACAAATACTTCTATCACACCTAGGTCTGTCTCTCTCAAAAGCCTCAGTCTCACACTCCTCTAAAGCTTTGTACTGCGTTAATCTTGGTCTGGGGTCTAATTCATTCATGCGAGTTCACAAATTGTGCACAATTCTACCATTAAAGGTACCATATCCAGGAAATGCCAATATACCATCATCTTTGGTGTACTCTAACCATACACATGTGTGGTAGCCCCTTTTTATCATCATATATATTATGCGGGCATATTGGGTGGCGGAATAATAATACCTTCTCTCGTTTTTACGTGTTTGTCTTTTTTTAAATAATTCATAATTTTCTGCAAGAATTACATGTTTCTTTTTTCTCCATACATGATATAGAGTCTTCCTATAATTTGCTGCTCTTTCGCAAACCCTAAGTATTTTCTATCAGGGTGATTTTCTATAAATGCTGGATCTAGATGCCACATATATTTACCGGGGTTCCAATTTTCACTTTTAATCACTTTTTTACTTTACTTAAATGCCTCTCCAATACTAGTGCAACTCTTATTATTCAATGACCAATCAACATTTAAGTTTCAAACCAATTTAACCAATTATTGCGCAGCTTTTCTGTGAGATGAGTTTCTCACGAGCTCCGCACTCACCCCCCCTTACAATTTTACCTCAGTCACACGCCCGCTGCCTCTACCAATCCCAGTGCTGCTCCTTGTGACGTCAGTGCAGCACCGGCGACTGACTCCCTCCTTTGCATGGTAATACAACCACTTAATTTCTTAATTTAAATGCATATTTCATTAATTAACAACATAGAAACATTCGCTAATGTGTCTGATTGACTAAATTCAAAGAAAAGACAATTCCTTTCACTGCGAGTAAAACCCTTCCGCTTACTCTTCACTCACTGCGAGTAAGACCGTTTCCGCTTACTCTTCACTAAAGCATAAAAGAACCTGTTACTCCTTCAGACTTATCTTTTCTAGGTGATATAAGACTAAAGTTTCACCAGTGAACCTCTGCTATCACTTATTCTCACAAATACACCAGAAAATATTCCCTAGCCAGTGCTTCAAGTTTTACCTAACTATCTGCACTTACTCCATCAAACCAGTAACCTCATTGCAGTGTGGCTTCCATTTACCACCCGCTATTCAATATCCCCGGCGCTTCCAGACAAACATGAAACAATACAAACGGGTTTTGGTTAATACATAAAATCAATACAAATCAATATAATCAATACACAACTAACTACCTATCTATACTACTATTATAAAGAGAGAACTTGCACCTTTTGGCCAGGTAAACTCAGGAACCACAGCACCAATCACAACACCCAATACAGCGTTGGAAAGGGCAGTTGCAGCAGTGTTTGAATTTACACGAGACCCCCCTGGTACACTCATTTCTATTAAACTGCCAGCAGGCCTGTTTTTTCTCACCGACCCCTTTGTCAGTCCAAAAGGACTGGCTCTGAGTTGAGGGTACCGGGGTAGGCGTCGAAGGGGTGGAATAGAAGACTGTATGCCACAAATTAATCTCCCGCTGGTCCCATGCTATACCCGGGTGAACTGCCTTCATCTGCCTGAACATTTTATCGTATTTCAGCCACCCCTGGCCTGGAAACTCTGTTGCCGCTCCATGTATCAAGGATATATAGCTCATCATTTGCGGGCCTAAAACCGGATATTTCTCAAGCATAACAGCGGCATATATTGCAAATCCCGTGATCCAATTCTTCATGGACCATTCTACCCATGATTTCTTCTGATTGTAATCTCCCTCCTTTCCGGCTTTGGGTTTTCCCGCCGCCACCCCCACATTGATAAGGTCGAACACTTCTATGTATTCGCCTCTGAGTATCCTGTCCTTCATATCTGCAGGCACATGCCAAGTTATCCCCGCGGATGGCGATAAGGTCATTGAGGAAGAACCGAACATTAGAGGGCTGAAAGCTAATAATGGGGAACCAGCTGGTTGCTCCCCAAACCCCCCATGCATCTGGCCATTAGAGGGACCCGCAACATCAACCACGGCATTCGCCATTGAGCCCTGACTTGGACCCCCTAGATTAGAGAAAGCAGTCATCGCTAAGGGGGACCCGTGAGCTGTGTAGGCAGGAAACATTGAGCTTACCGGGCTGCTACCTATCGCTTGACCATGCGACCCATATAATTGCATCCCTGGTAACTGAGCGACCCCCCCGGGCTGAACCAAAACTTGCGACACTCCGCTACCCGGCTGTGCCACTACTGGCGGTAACATACCGTGCGGACCGGACCCCCCCACAGAAGTGACGGGGAACCCTCCTATCTGCGTAGGCCTAGTCGCCTCATACTGCCCATCGGCGTCATCTGGGTCGTTATCTGCGCCTGAGTTCGAATCAATTGTCTCTGGCGCCTCCTCCTCACCTGGTGATACTGGTCGTGAATCCGTCGGCCTAGACCGCTTGCCTCTTGCCGAGCTTCTAAGCTTTTCTGGGGTCTGCTTCGCTCTTTTGCCTCTCCCCCTCTCCTCCTGAGAGTTCGCATCTGCTCTAGCCCCGTCTCTCATATTCTTTAGTACCCAATCCATGCCTTTTTCTCTTGTGAACTCCAGCAGTTCCGTGAAGGCAAGGAATTCCTCATTCTTGGCTGCGGGTTGTTTACCCTTCGGTACCTTCTTCGACGGCATCCTGCACTTAAAGAAAACAACGTTAAAAACTTATCGAGAAACGCAAACGACTTTTTTGGCCCACCGCGCCGCGGATGGGCCCGGACCCAGGGAATCAGATGATCGAGCGCCAGCGCTCGCCCTCCCCCTGGACACGAGGATTTACCGCGGCAACCCCCCCCCTGCAAACAATATTTAAATTAAGAAAAATAAGCACGAAAGCTGTAAAGATAAAGAAATCTAGCACACACTGCAAGGCCCGCTAACCTAGACCACGAGTCGGATTAACTCTCGCTGTACACTCCAACGCGATGCTCCCACGATGTCTTCTCTTGGAGACGTCCGACTCCTGGGTGATCAGCGGACAAAGAAGGGGCCTCTAGGCTGGTCGCGGGCTTTTAAGCCTCGCGCCCTACTAACACTTCCGGGGCGTACCTCGACCTTTGTTCCCATTGGTGCTGACGCGACGCTCACTTCCGGGTCACGCAAACCGGAAGTGATCCGGCTCCGGGTCGGCCCTTTGGCTGCCACTAACGACGCCATTCCCCGATGGGGTTGGCGCCTTCCAGGACATAGGCTATGCAGACGCCCACCATATACATTTAAAATGTAAAAGAACAGTGCCAGCAAAGTAGTCCCTTGTGGGTGTGTCTGCATTGTGCTGTGGTTGTGTGCTGGGGGCGTGACAATCGCTGGGGGCATTCCGTCACGAGTGTTGTTTTTTCTTCCCAGGTTCTATACATTCCTGCTCCCTTTAAATAGTAATTCAGTGGAGGTCCCATTCTCTTAGAACCACCCCAAGCACAGTTATGGGCAAAAATACAACTAAAAGGCCCTGCAAAGCATTATGGGATAAGCTTAGCATAATTTTTAGCATTCATGAAAGGGTTTCAATGTTTTTGAATTTTACTCATCAGAGACATCTTGGGACGACGAGGTGAACTGCAGCTTGATGTATAATATTTTAAATGCTATTGCATTTGCCTCATCAGGGACATCTAGGGAAGGCGAGGTGAACTGCAGCTTGATATATAATATTTTAAATGCTATTGCAGTTGCATCACCAGGGACATCTAGGGACATGAGGTGAACTGCAGCTTGATGTGTAATATTTGAAATGCTATTTCATTTGCCTCTTGGGGACAACTGGGGAGAACGAGGTGAACTGCAGCTCTTTGTAGAATTATTTGGATACTATAATATTCACTTCCCACTGCTAATCTCGTCCCATAATGGTTTGCAGGGCTTGATCTCAAAATCATCACCTCTCTCACTGCTTGCTGGAAGCTAATTTCACTTTTGTGAAATGACTATATGCATTTTAGCATGTAGAAATACTTGTTATTTTACCTTGAATATATGAGGTTTCTGTTTTAATAATTGGAAATCTGACGGAACGAAATATTGCAGATTTATTGTACCAAGTTCGCGCCAATTCCGCCCACCCCTACTTTAAATACCTCTGCACCCCATAATCATAGCCCACCCTTACTCTATAAAATACCCCAACACCCATAAACACTAACCCATCTTAACCATATAAATCTACCCTGTACCCTAAAACCCAAACCTATCCCTAAACCCTAAAAATACCCCTGTACCCCAAAACCAAAACCTAGCCCTGAACCCTATAAATACCCCTATACCTCAAAACCCAAATATACCCCTGAACCCTAAAAATACCCCTGTACCCCAAAACCCAAAACTGCCCCCTGAACCCTAAAATAGCCCTGTACCCCAAAACCCAAACCTAGCCCATAACCCTTAAAATACCCCTGTACCCCAAAACCCAAACCTACCCCTGAACCCTAAAATACCCCTGTACTCCAAAACCCAAACCTAGCCCAGAACCCTAAAATACCCCTGTATCCCAAAACCCAAACCTAGCCCTGAACCCTAAAAATACCCCTGTACCCCAATACCCAAACCTAGCCCTGAACCCTTAAAATACCCCTGTACCCCAAAACCCAAACCTACCTCTGAACCCTAAAAATACCCCTATACCCCAAAACCCAAACCTAGCCCTGAACCCTAAAAATACCCCTGTACCCCATAACCTAAAACTATGTCTGAACCATTAAAATACCCAAACACCCCAAAACATATACCTCAGTACCCCAAAACATATACCCCTATACCCATACTTGCCTTATCCAAACATTTTGAAAAATCATGCTTTTACCATTCATGCATTTACAACAAAATTCGTTGTAAATGTATGCGTGGTAAAAGCATAAAAAATGTAATGCCATGTGTTATAAAGGCACTGCGGAGTCATGGTACTTTCATAATGAAAGTATGCGGAGTGATGGTCTGCGGAAAGAAAGTTGCGGAATAATGGGTGTTTACCCTACCCCGGTAAGTACATTGGTGGCACGGCGGCCCACATCTCCAGCAACATACTCATATTTTTTCCCCACCGATTTGAAAAATGCACAGGTCTCTCTTATTGATGGCCAGCACCGACATACACTTTTAGACACACCTCCCGCCACAAGTTCTAGAATTGCGAACTTTAGAGCTGGGGAGCTACGGTCGAATCTCGGCATCAGGTCAACATCCTGTGATTCCAGCCAAATTGCTTTGTCTCCCCGTGCCTACCACAAATGAATGTGTTCTTCTGTAATGTAAATTGTGCTCATGCCATGTTGTCGAGTTCGCGCTATATAATATTGCAAGGAAAAATAAAGTAGGGAAACTGGAGTTCACACACTACTGAATGCGCACTCTTAAGTGCATCAGCAGTGCACTGTGAATCGGAGCGTTTCACAGGCCTGTCACAGTTAAGAAAAGCTATCAAAACGAAATCCTACAAAACAATATACTACTGGCCGGCAGCAATTCATACCCGGACAACGTCGGGACGGGCTGCTAGTCTTAAATAAACCCTAACCACTAATCTGCTACCAAAAAAATACTGATGGCGCGTGGATTACCAGCTCAGTTTACCATGCTCACCTGGGCCCATAAATATACCATGAACCAGTAATCCAGCTTCTACCTTCCTGCCTATCAGAAATGTATTTAATTTAGGACTTTACCTATACACCTTGACTTACCAATCCTTGTCACCTGTATTTCAAGTCCTAAGGGATCAAAGGGAGTTAGAATAATAGGTTACAATCAATGTTCCCTCTAATTTTTTTCCTCTGGGTGCGGCAGAGTAGGGTCTCTGTGCGCTGCAGCCACAGCTATGTGCGCCAACAACCCGATCGCTCTTGTAGACCATGCCTTTAACTGGGATGAAAAAACTGGGTGTCTCTCAAAGGGGCATGACCGATGCAATTAAGGGCATGGCTTAAAAGCAATTAAGCTAAAAATCTGTGCTTAGCATAGTGTGCCACCCGACTGATATTTGGCTTCTTCTGTCATTGCATCAGATATTTAATACAAGTAACATTACACCTACAAAAAGCCGGGACTATTAGCGTTGTCAACGGTTGTTTGTGGCATGAAGTTATATATAATATTGATAATGCTTCTGCTCCTGTGATAGAGGTTCTGGCTTAATGCTCGAGCTGCTGACTTAGGGGGTGAGATTTTGAGTCTCGGGTCAGATTAGCATCCTGTGATCCTCTGCAAATCAATGAATCTCCCCATGAATACAAATAATGAAATAAATCATGTAAATAGCTCCAATACCTTTGGGGTGAGTTAGCACTATATAAAACTTGCTGAATTTCTTATCTAAATGCAGGGCTGGTAGTTTGCCTTTAGAAAGAATTTATGTTAAATGCAGCCAATGACGGACGCTGTGATCAGGGGAGCAACTAGACCCAAACTTGTGTGGAAATACATGGGGTGTTTGTGTGGAAACTAGTGCCCTAGCCTTGTGCTGCACCTGCCTCCCCCTGCTATGCAGAGGTTAGCTGCTGTTCTAAAAGAACTAGGGCGCCAGTCATGCTCTGCTGACTTTTGGGAAACAGAGGTAGTGAAAGCTAGGGCTCTGGTCTTGCGTTACACTTGCCTCGCTCTAGTGTGAAAGGGTTAGCTGCTGCCCAGGGTCTAGCTTTTGTGCAGAGTTTAGCTGCTGTGCTAAAGAGAGAAGGGCACTAGTTGTGCTCAGTCGACTTGTGTGGAAAAGCAGGTGGTGAAAACTAGTGCTCGGTCTTGCATTGTACCTCTCTCGCACTGCTGTGCAGTGCTGAGTTGCTGTGCAGGTTTTAGCTGCTGTGCTAATGGGACCGGGGTGCTAATAGTGCTCTGTAGGCTAGTGTGGAAACAGAGGTAGTGGAAAATAGGGCTCCGGCCTTTCGCTGCACCTACCGCACTCTGCTATGCAGTGCATGGGATAGCTGCTGTGCAGGAGTTAGCTGCTGTGCGAAGGAGGCCAGTGCACCAATCATGTTCTGCAGACTTGTGTGTAAACAGGTAGTTAAAACTATTTCTCAGCTTTGTACTGCACCTACCTGGCTTTGCTGTGCAGGAGTTAGTTGCTGTGCTATGGGGACCAGGCCGCTAGTCGTGCTCACAGACGTGCATGGAAATAATGAAGGAGTGCTTGTGTGTCAAAAGAGAGGTGCCCAATACCCAACCACTGACCCCCTGATCCCAGCCCTTCCAGTGAACTAGAGTTGCACCTACACTTTGTGCTACTGAAGGGGTTAACTATTGAAGGGCTTTTATCCCTATGGGCCTTTCAGCAAGTTTTAAAGCATAACACGTGTTTCAGGATCCAGGATCATCTGAAAGCTCTTGTTCGTGCTTTTAAATTTGCTGCATTTCTTTTCTTTTTTTTGTAAATACACTGTTTGAATGTATTTGCCTCCCTCTTATGAGAATCAAAAGAAGAACACAATCGATTTGTCTTTGACTCCACGTTCTCTCCTCCTCCCAAGTCCCTTCTGTTGAAAGCCAGGCGATGCTTGGGTTTTGTAGACAACCTCAGTGAGGATGACAAGTAAAAGACGAAAAACAGCAGAGTCCTGAACAGTAATAATATTAACATTTATAAGTTCCTTGTGACTCTGCGGGCTCCTGCTCAGGGATTTAGATGGAGATGAAAGGCTTTATATAGGCATCTGCACCACCGCGTTGTAACCAACTGCATATGGCGCCAAATAATGAAGCATTTGCGTGCTGAGGTGGTGTGCTTGGGACGTTTTACTTAGGCGGCCTATATTCAATCTTCCTGCTCTTCAATACGGACCACTTGTCTCTTCAAAAAGTACTCCATGGAAATAAGGATTGCACCTTCAGTCCCATGCGCTTGCGCTGGTCATGTTCTGGCTCAGCTGCCCACCTAAGGAATGTGCATACGTCCTTAGCGACCTGAGACATGGTAGCTGTAGTGCCATCATCAAACTCCAGGATCTCATTGTAAATAGGCGTTGCCATGCCAATAGCCTGGCCAGGAAATTAGGGGTTGTAATACAAGCCATTTTTTTTGGTGACCTCTGTGGGAGCATCACAGTAGACAGTCAAAAGAGAGAAAACGTAATCCTCACCACCGTGACTAGCATTGACAATGTAACTTAGATAAGGGGGCAATGCACCATTGTTCGCAGTCCGTGATGCCTTCGCATTAGGATATGACTTGGGGAAGTAATCAGACAGCATGCCTGGCCGGGTAAACCTATCTCCATTTTTATCAGGGTCGTCTATCACTTCACACTCCTCTGCTTAAGCCTTTGCTTCCGCTTCTGTGTGACTGACTTCCACCAGATTTCGGAAGGCCACTTATTCCATGCTGTGGCAGGCAGCACACACCTGTTTGTATACCTGATAACCACGACGAGCACTGCTGTGATCCAAGGCGGAAAAAAAGGACAGTTGTGGCTCCAAGGATACTTTGGAGGACGCAGCTCTAAATCACTGGCTTTTAACGATCTGTGTACAGCCAGGGCTAAGCCCGCCCCTCCAGCAACAAGCACGCCCAGCGTGGACAGGGCCACCTTTCGGCCTCTGGACAGACTGGAAAATGACATGGAAGCCCGGGGCTGCGAAGACCAAGCCACCTCGCCCCCAGTGACCCTCTGAACCGAGCTCCGCGCTGCTAGGCCACCACCCTCATCTTTGGCTTTCCCGGGACGTAAGGACTCTCACCTTGTATTTCTTTTCTTAATGCAGTGCAACTGCGGGGCTGATTGCAGGCCTTTTGAAAGTATTTATCACAGCTCCCATCAAGGGCTGCATTTAACAAATACTTTCAAAAGGCAAACAATCAGCCCCACAGCTGCGCTTTCTTTAGAAAAGAAATGCAGCAAGTTTAAAAGCGCGAACTTGTGCTTTCAGATGATTTTTGTAGACCTGTTACATTTTCTAAAGAGGGCGCAGCTGTGGGGCTGTTTGTTTGCTGGTTGAAAGTATTTATGTTAAAAGCATCCCTTGATGGGCGCTGTGATTCACATAAATACTTTTGAAGGTACCACAATCTGCCCGGCAGCAGTGCTCTAATTGGAATAGAAATGCCACGGGATAAGCATTTTCTTCCTTTCGGCGCAGAAATGCTCTTCCGGGATGTGCTATGTGTGTGCGCGCTTCACACACAGCACTGCACACTCGGGAGAAGAGAGGTGCGCGGCCGCCTAGCCGCGCACCTTGCTGGGAACAATGGTTACAATAAAACATTTGCCTTTCATAAAATAACCACAGACTCGAGAAAAGTTTTAAACACTTTATCTATGTAAAGTCTTGTTAGCATGAGTCCATACAAGTGCAATTAAAGCCTTTTCAAGTAAGAAAATAATAATTAAAGCAATGATCTGAAGGAAAGTTATGAAATTTCTTTTAGACATGAATACCTGGGAAGGGTGAGAAAGGGAAACAGTACAAGGACATACCCACAAAGATTATATTTACCTAGAATGGTGTGAATACCAACCCTGGCCACGGGCTGGGACAAAGACAGGGTTCCCGACTAATCCGGTGCCAATGGGACAGGACAGGTGCAGATCAGGACAGAACAGGTACAGGTCAGGACAGGTTCCCTCAGCTAAGTGCAATGCCAGCGTCACACCTCTCTCTCTCTCTGCGGCTAACACTCGGACCCCGATTGTGTCATCGATTCTTCTCCCTCAGCAAATTATCGATTCTTCTGTCAGAGTGCTCGACTAGTACTCTGCTCTCGATCTCCTCCAGCATACGTTGGGTCAGTCACAGGTCTGTGACAAGTCGGACAATCTAACTGACTAAACCTACCTTAACTATACTATTTTCCACGGCAATGTACCACCCCCCCAGTGTTGCACATTCATATATTCCCTTCATTTGATTGGTCAGAAGGCAAGGAGAGGTCATCACACCATACCAGTATGAAGTTATTTTTCTTTCAATAATAATAATCAATGTTCCCGCCCATAATTTACTTTCCCATGAATTCTTTATTCTACCCAGCAATATTAGTCTCAATTTATACAATGTTAAAACAATTTTACAAGTTGTCTTTCTCTTGGAAGTTCACGAGGTTGAGTTTCCAGTCACATCGCATATACGACTGTCATTGGTATTAGTTCAATGTCACTGCTCGAGGACTCTTGGTATTTTTCTCATGCGCAGTCGTGGCTTCAATATGGAGTTACAAATCATTCTTCAGGACCAAATACGAGATAATAGCAAAGTCAAAGAGAAACACCTTAGAATGCAAAAATAATACCGAATCGGTAATGCCCATTCATTCCTATGGGCATTAAAGCCCATAGGAATGAATGGGCATTACCGATTCGGTATTTACCGAATTGGTAAATACCGATTTTCACAAGGGTGCAGGGGGTGTCACTTTGACACCCTCTGGCACCCCCAAAACAGGCTCGGTGCCATGTGGCAGGCATACATGCCCTAAGGGCAGGTCTGCCTGTCACATGGCATTGGTGTGCATGCACACATGTGCATGCACACATGTGCATGCACACCGGAATCGGTATTTTACCATCAAATTGGATTTGATGGTAAAATACCGATTCGGTAAGGCCTCTGGGACTCTGAAGAGTCCTACCTGCATCTGGATGCCTCAGAATCGGTAAAATTACCGCATTTTTATTTTACCGAATCAGTAAAATTACCGAATCGGTAATTTTACCGATTCGGTAAAATAATGCCCCCTACATACCTGTCACCCATTTACCGATCGGTAACGGCCAAAATCGGCCGTTACCGCTCGGTAAATGGCCTCAAACAGCCACCTACATCTGGCCCTCTATGTAGTAATTTGATATTTTTAGCAATTATGGTAATATATATTTCTGATAAAGACACAATTCAGGGGGAAACAAATACGAAAGTAAAGATTTGGCCACTCCAAAATTAGGGGGCATAAACCCAGCCTTCATTGCCTCAAATGACAGACACAAGAATCCGAATCTAAAAACTTGAATGTTGTGATTTATACTCTTAATGAACATGTTTCTTTCTGTGAGAATGAAACAGAAGCTTTGTATGGCGTAAAGGCATGTGGGGGGTCCGAATATTCCACGAAAGATTGTGAGCCCACCAACGTCATTTCCAGCGCCGCCGCCCTGTAGCACTGGCCCGCATCTCCACGCAACGCCTATTGGACTCACAGGTTTTTCGTCCTGGATGAGACAGCTTCCCAGGCACACACACAGCCGCACCGAGTACTTCACAGGTCTTTTAAAGACCTTTTCCTCGTTAATGAGACTTTGATGTCCCCCCCTGCTTAGAGCCCATACTGGCTGTCCGTAGTTTCTGTCAATCAGTAGGCTTCACAGGCAGTTCTGGGAAGAAACTCTTAGAACATGGAGCATTATTTTCCCACTGCTGCAAATCATGTGCGGGCCACTGCCTATATAAACAATGTTTTGTGCCCTCTCACTTTTCTGCTAAGCCCATCTTCCTGCAATAGATCCCTGGGGCCTCATTTATGAGTCACAAATGGCTCCAGAAAAATCCCATCAGACCACCCTTACGGCGGAGTATCGTCATGTGGGAGTTGGTCGAATGATCCAAACACCGCCTGGACCATCTGGTAATGGTGCGGATAAACATCCTGTAGCCAAATTGTTGCTCAAGGAGTGGTGCTTATATGGTGCAGTGCTTAAATAATAGTGAGGGATAAAACTAACTACTTAGGCAGACCATGTTCTACTTGAGATCTATCTAAGTGTCAGGGTTAAAACTACGCCTAGTAGCTGAAGAATTGGGCTACACTATGGCGCTGTGCAGATCGGTCGACATGTTTCAGCCAATAAGAGAATTGCTCTGGCTTTCTTCAGGACCTTAAAAAATGTGTGGCTACTGCAACTAAAAAATTATAAGTGCAGACATTGCAAAAATGATATATATAGTGATACATATAACTACCAGTAACTTGGGACACCAATGTGCACTGGAGAAAGAGAAAAATCTTCCTCCTGGAAAGAGACAATAGACAACAAACATTTGTTTAACACGCATGCACACCCCACCTCCATATAAACTGCATAGACAAAAACACCTGCAAGACCTCCCTGCTTCTTAGACACTAGTATAGCTTAACACCACCTTGACCTGGTCTTCTCTTTTGTGTTTCACTAGTATGACATTAAGGGAGTGAGTTGACAGGTCGGTAAATATTTCCCTTTGAACCCCCACACATTTTTTTGATTAGCCTCATTTATGAGCCCTTGCGTCACTTTTACGCCGCCAGTGCGTCACTTTTTGTGACGCACCAGTGGCGTAAAAAATGCGCCTTGTTGCGTCATATTTACAAAGTAACGCATCTAGGTAGATGTGTCACTTTGTGAACCCCTGCGCCACATTATACCTGCGCCAGGTATAATGTATGCAAGGGGGGCGTATTGACGCAAGGAAGGGTCGTAGAAGTGATGCAGTGATGCAACCTCCTGGGGTATCCCACTGGGGCAGACAATACATGCCTTCTCTCTGTATGCGGATGACATGACACTCTATGCCAGGGATATCTGGTGTGAGTTCCAAACAGTCGCTCAATTATTTGTACAAATCCACATTATTTCGGGGTTAGCCATTAACTTTGACAAGTCACTTGCGTTCCCCTGCAAAGAAAACCCTATGCCCAAAACGATCCATTTTGGAAAAGAGAAACTGACAGTGGCCTAAGTTACCGACAAATACGTGGGAGTGCGAATATACAGAGGGCAGCACGACACCCTTGATGGAAATGTACAAAGAGGGATTACCTTCCTGCGGTTGCAGACTGCCTTCTGGATATCGCTTCCGTTGTCAATGGCAAGGCGCCTGGCCAAAGCAAAAATGGTTATGGTGCCATGGATCCTATACTATTTCCCTACACTTTCAATAGTGATACATAATGCGGTGTTTAAACTATTGAATACCATATTGACAGAATTGATATGCAGCACAGGGAGAAGCTGAGTCAGTCAGGAAAAACTTCAGCTACTAGTAGATGCAGGAAGAATGGGTCCCCCTGATTTCAAGGCCTATTGCATGGCATGCCAACTGCTGTGGCTCGCATATTGGCTAGCAGGACGTAACCTACATGAGGTAGCATACACCCCTGCCATGAGTGGGGTAGGCACGAGGCGCGCTGCACACCCTGTTGTGTCCTGGAAGGGATGCACTACCTGCAACCCCACCGCTCTTGAGAGAAGCGTTAACCTACTGGAAGCAAGCCTCACACTACACAGCATCCAACGTGCCATACGCACCTAATATTCAATTTCTGGGGCTTACTACCCCTGCTGGAGTGTTGACGCCACTGGCTCGCCAGATGAGAATGAGATGGAGTGACTGAGGTTGGAGCATTATTTGGAGAGGGATCCCTGATGAGTGAAATGGATTTTTTTACATGAGCAAGGCTTCACTAGTGCTCTGTTTTTTTTTTTTTTACAAGCTAGCATAACACAGTATATTAAAGAAGTATGGGCTCGAGGGGTCTGAGTCACCATTCTACAAACTAGTGCACTTGATGGGTACTGGCAGACACCTGACAAAGTGGCTATATCAGGGGATAAGTAGACGCATATATCCCCTACCCTCCCTAACCATGCTACGCGTGAAGTGGGAGGCAGACATAGGTAACGACCTTTTAGATAAGTACTGGACATCTCTACTGGCCAATCCTAGGGTGGTCTCTCGCAAATCACGCTTTAAATTCATACAATATGTGGTCACACAATAAGCATTCCTCACACCACATCTATTGCATATAATGTTCCCAGCGGTAGTGGTGAACTGCCCTAGATGTGTAGAACAAGATGCTGATTTTTTGCATATGATGTGGTCAGGTCCCACCCTCTCCACTTATTGGACACAGAAAGCACACTCAGGGGTATATTTACAAGAGTTGCTGCTAACCATTTTTTGTGTTAGTTAGCATTAATTGAATTTTCTTAACGCTGTCTATCGCTGAAAACTATCGCCCTGTTATCGACGTATTACTATTTACAATAAGACGCTACATGGCAATACTCAATAGTATCAGCTAACTGCGGCGAAAACTGTCACTAACACTAGCGGCAAGGCGATAACATTTTTTACTTTAGCGAGAGAAAAGTGATGAAAGTGACGAAAGGCCAATTAGCCTAAAAAAAATTGTTAGTCAGCCCAACATCAAATTACTATAAATACACACCTAATAAAAAAAAGAAAAATAATGCAATGCTGAAAGGAGCAGCCACGGCCAAGGTTAGCACAACAACAACAACAACAACCCCATAAACCCCTCAACAGCCAGAATGACCAGCTGAGGAAAAAGTGATGCAGCACTTTGCATAGCGCCATTCTTGCCACACTATGGCAGCCGAAGCCTGGAAGCGCGGACAGTCTCCAGAGCCCGGAGGCCTCGCTGGGCCTTCACCTGAGACCTGGGGTGGGAGGCAGCTAACTTGTGGAGTTACTACGGCCTGGCGTTGGAGGCGGGCCACATCGGTTCAAGCCTGTGTGCTGTGGCGGTAGACACTAAGGTGTCGGCGATCGCCCTTACCTGGTGGCGAAGTCTGGCAGGTCGCATGAAGACATGTTGCTGACCCTTGTGAGAAGACCACCTGGTGCCCCTTGCAGCTGTGATCGGTAAAGGCACTACTGCGCACTAACATAGGGACATCTGCATTGCATAACGCGCCACCGCTACACCGCGGTGCAAGGAGGAGATTGTCAATGGTGGACCGCGCCTCTCTGCATTACAGGCGGGAGGATGTGGTGCTGCCCGGATGCTGTGGAGGGTGAGGACCCTGAGCCGCCCTGAACTTGTATGGTGGGATCACTGCAACTTCACGCCTAAGGGGGCCATGTTGTATCAGCTGCATTGGAAGGTTCCTCAGTGGACTTGGTGGCGACTCCTGTACCCAGGCTTGTGAAATCCCACCTGGCTGAGGCTCCTGCTGGGTGAGTCACAGTATCGGAGAGAGCGTGGTGGATTGAGCCCCGGTGTCACTGTCCAGGTAAGGAGAAAGTGGGACTAACCCCGGGCCGAGTACTTTGCTCTGCCAGCGGAGTTTTACCAACTCCGCGTTCCGCTGGGAACGCGGAGTTGTGGCAAAACACCGACTCTGTGGCGGAGCGGAGTACGCCTCTCAGCCCGCCCAGCTGCACTTACATTTTGTTTTTTAAAACCACTTACATTCTCTGCGGGCCGACCTCCTCCTCGCCGCAGTTCACGCAAGTCGTAATACCTATAGGGACGCGAGGAGGAGGACGACCGAAAGAAGGAGACACGGCTGCGGGGAGGAGGGCAGCCACAGTGAAGGTTAGTTAGTGATTGATACCTAGCGTGTTTCCTGAGGCGAAAAGCCGGGAAATTTGTATTTGATTATTGTTTGTGCTACTGATGTATTTTTAATTCTGATTTTAATTTTGCTCAATTTGCACATTTGCACGTTGCTTCCGCTACCCACCTCAGACCGCACAGCCGATTTCTCGCTGTCGCGGATCCAGCCGGGGGTCAGCCGCCATCTTAGGGAGGTGCAGGGATCGCGGTCTAGGCTCTCAGACCCTCCCGCCCTCCCGGGGTATTTAAACTGCTCATTCAGCACGGCTCGGTTGATTGATACCTAGCGTGTTTCCTGAGGCGAAAAGCCGGGAAATTTGTATTTGATTATTGTTTGTGCTACTGATGTATTTTTAATTCCGATTTTAATTTTGCTCAATTTGCACATTTGCACGTTGCTTCCGCTACCCACCTCAGACCGCACAGCCGATTTCTCGCTGTCGCGGATCCAGCCGGGGGTCAGCCGCCATCTTAGGGAGGTGCAGGGATCGCGGTCTAGGCTCTCAGACCCTCCCGCCCTCCCGGGGTATTTAAACTGCTCATTCAGCACGGCTCGGTTGATTGATACCTAGCGTGTTTCCTGAGGCGAAAAGCCGGGAAATTTGTATTTGATTATTGTTTGTGCTACTGATGTATTTTTAATTCCGATTTTAATTTTGCTCAATTTGCACATTTGCACGTTGCTTCCGCTACCCACCTCAGACCGCACAGCCGATTTCTCGCTGTCGCGGATCCAGCCGGGGGTCAGCCGCCATCTTAGGGAGGTGCAGGGATCGCGGTCTAGGCTCTCAGACCCTCCCACCCTCCTCCTGTATAAATGTGTGTCATTTCCCGTCCGCGCAGCGGGCGGGCGCAGCGGGCGCGCCGATGGCGCGCCGAAGGCGCGCCAAAGGCGTGCCCGTCTGCGCCCGTCCGCGCCCAACCGGGCCCCGGGGCCAAAACCCCTGGCTCTTTTTCTATGGTGTCTCATTCGTATTCTAGCAGACAATTACTCGACTTAAGACCTTCTAGTACGCATGAAATGCATTCACTTGATATGCTTGACCGTTTTCCTCAGCACTGCCCCGAATGTCCATTTCTGCTAAATACTCCTTTATTATGCAATAGTCAACGTCAATTAGTGACCACTCCTCCTGGATTTTCATTTATTAGTCATAATTGTCGTTCTTTGCCAAAACATAAGCGTAACATTTTCGATCTACTTCAAGATGAAGCGCCTGACGTATTATTCATCACTGAATCCTGGCTTCATGAGAGCTCCGGCCCTGACATCGCCGAAGCGCTGCCCACTGACTACGCCATTGTTCGAAATGACCGTCCTAAAAGGACGGGGGGCGGTGTGGCGATTATTTTTAATAAAAAATATCAGTGTCACTCGGACCCTATCACCTTAAACGGATGTTATGCTTTGTCTTTTAAGCTTACTTTAAATCCCAAGTTTACTCTTACAGGGCTTTTACTGTATTGCCGGTAAATTCTTGGTATACCCAGTTCTTGGACTACTTATCATCTGTGCTTATTTCTTCCAGTAACTTTCTGGTTATCGGCGATTTAAATTTACATTTGGACAACCCTAATGATCACTCCGCTGACAATTGCATTACTGACCTTGCTGCTATGAATTTAATTTTACTCAACAAGGGCCCTACCCATAAGGGTGGACATCTATTGGACCCCGTTTTCTCAAATTTTTCACAGATAACATGTTTTCCTGCTCTGCCCGTCTCCTGGTCTGACCATTACCTCGTGAAATTTACTATAACATATAACAAAACACAGACGATACCTATTTCTGCGATGAATCTTAAAAAGAGAGTTTGGAAAAATCTGGACATAGCTGCCTTCAATAAAACACTGTATGATCTTATGTCCAAATACCCATTCAGTCTAGACAACATAAATGCTTTTGCCGACTCGGTAAATTCTTGGCTCTCCGAGGCTATAAATATTTGCCTCCCTCTCTCAAATAAGAAAAATATTGTCCACAATTCCCCTGCTCCATGGTACAATGAAACCCTTCGTGTTCATAAATCTCAATGTAAAAAACTTGAGAGAACTTGGAGAAAAGATTATTCTATCACTGCTGGGCTTGCGTATAAAGCTGAACTAAAACTTTACCATAAGGCCTGTGCTCTCACCAGAGCCACCTATGTCAACAACCTGATCACAGGAGCCATAAATAAGTCCAACGTCCTATTCAAGGTGGTAAAAGACCTTGCGGGTTCTCAGACAGTTGCTACACCCCCTCCTCTCTCCAACACGAAATGTGATGAACTGGCACAGTACTTTACATCTAAAATTGATAAAATGTATAAAGACATAGCAGCCCAGGAGAAATCCGTCATTAGCGTATTTCCATCCTTTGTTACTCCTTGTCCTCAGGCTTCAATAACGACTTGGCCTAATCTTGTACCCGCTACCCTCCTGGAAATTTTAAACAACATTAAGTCTGGCTCACCGATGGATCCCTTACCCATTTCGGTTTTACGTCAATTTGAGCTTCCTCAATTAGAGGCAATTTGTACCTTGTTAAATGCTTCTCTTGATTCAGCCACGGTCCCTCAGAGCTGGAAGCATGCAATGGTGACCCCACTTCTTAAGAAACCCAATGCGGACCCTAATGTTGCTGCCAACTTCCGTCCAATCTCGTTGCTGCCGGCTTTTTCGAAAATTTTAGAACGGCATATTCATCTACACCTATCTCGTTTTGTTGTCACCAATAATCTCCTTCATCCCTCCCAGTCTGGCTTTCGTCAAGGCTTCTCCACTGAATCCACTCTTTTAGGAGTAACTGAGAATATTCGCCAACTACTCGATCGAGGCGAAACGGCTGCACTGATATTGCTCGATCTCAGTGCAGCCTTCGATACTGTCTCGCACAGTATCCTTCTCAGTAGCCTTGCCTCCTTTGGTATCTGTGACAAAGCCTTACATTGGCTTTCGTCCTTTCTTACCGATCGGACTTTTCAAATTTTTTCCAACACCTCCACTTCCAACACTTATCCTTCTCCTTATGGTGTTCCCCAGGGTTCTATTCTAAGTCCTCTTCTTTTTAATCTATATGTTGTTCCTTTAGCACATGTTGCTTATCACTCTGGTCTTGAACTTTTCACTTATGCTGATGATTCACAGATTGTGTTTTCCCTATCTCAAGCTGACCCTTCATCACCTTCCTCTTTACAATCTGGTCTTAGCGACATCTCCCGCTGGATGAGCTGTAACTTTCTTAAGCTCAACAGCGATAAGACGGAGGTGCTTGTCTTCGGTAACAAGCCTGACCTATGGAGTTTGAGACATTGGCCATCAACTATGGGAGATTTACCCATTCCATCGGAACGAGCGAGAAATCTCGGGGTCATTATCGATAGGGAGCTATCGATGAAGGATCAGGCAAATAAGGTTGCAGCCACCTGTTTTACTATTCTTAGGTGGCTGCGTAAAATCTTTTGGATCCTGCCTTCTGACACCCAGAGATCCGTTGTAACGGCTCTGGTGACCTCCAGATTGGACTACAGATATGTGCTCTATCTGGGGGCGACCAGGGAGGTTATGCGCCGTCTCCAATTAGTCCAGAATGCCGCTGCTCGGCTTCTGTGTGGATGTCGGAAATATGACCCAATTTCCGAACGCATAAAACAACTCCACTGGCTCAACCTTGATAAACGAGTGAAGTTCAAGACACTATGCTTTGTGCATAAGATAAAGATTGAAGCTGCCCCCGCCTATCTCCAGTCTCTCGTCAAACCCTATGTTCCTGCACGCCCTCTTCGCTCCTCCTCCCAACATTTTTTCTGTGTGCCTAAGTTTAGGCTCACTAGAATGGGCGGTCGTTCCTTTTCTGTACTAGGACCCAGACTTTGGAATTCTCTTCCTTTAGACCTTCGAGTGGAGCACTGCCATCTTCGCTTCCGCAAAGCCGTTAAGACCTGGCTTTTTGCCCAATAATTCCCTTCGGAAAGCTGTTAACCTTTAAGACCTGGTCTGTTGCCCTTTAGTTCCCTCTGGATTATTATGCTATAATGTCAATTAGCGCCGGGAAACCCTCACGGGTAGCTGTTCGCGCTCTACAAGACTAATAATAAATAAATAAATAAATAAATAAAATAAATTAGTGGTTTTAAAAAAAAAATTGAAAACTTTCGGAGGGCCAAGGGCGTAGCATAGTTCGACTGAGTTTTTAAAAAACTATGTGGAACTACGTGGAGCACCACTCTGCATACTCCGTCCAGGGTTGGGTGGGACGCGGAGCAGAGGAGGCCTGCGAGTACAGTCGAGCCAGGTCTAGTGCCTATGGGTGGCAGGCACACACCATGCCCTCAGCAATCCCTGCACTGCGGCTGACCTTCATCACCGAGAGCACCGCACTAGATTGGCGGAGGACTCCACTAACTTTCTCTAGTCGCTGATATTGGTTGTTGGTAGTGGCGGGTTCCAGGGGCAGAGGGGTCAGTTCAGGCCCAGGTCCTTGGGCACGGTGCTTGATCTGCCATCACTCACTGGGTACTGGGGAACACGGAATCTGGTCACCACTGTTAGAAGGGAGGAGGTGACCGTGTGGTGCTGCCTTTCCTCAAGTCCTGGTAGTGAGCTCTTGGGTGCTTGGCTGTTTTCCATTGGTGCCGCCCAAACGAAGATTTTTGGCTAGCATACACCTGACTGGAGGAGAGGGGCCGGCTGGCTACACTACACTGCACCGCCTGCCATACATAGTGCCTGGGTGTCTAGCGCAATGATGGCCCGCCTGCAGATGGGGCGGCATCAACATTTGGCCGCTCCTCCTTGTCGGTGAACTGAACTACTGGTTATCGCTGACCGCCGGGGTGGGTGACAGTGGTTATCCTGTAATCCAAACTAGACTCTGTACTCGCAGTGGGTACCTCCCTCAAACAAACGGGCACATAGACAAAATCACAGTCCACTTCATCCAGGAGTACACAGATCATCACAAGCTGACTTACAAGGTACACGACATTGAGCAAGAACTGGCCAAAGTACCCCCAAGTACCATGAGCGAAGCCTTGGAGGTGTATCAGCTAATGTCACATGTGAAGTCTCTAGCAAGAACAGCTGAGGATGTGGATGGTCGCTCCCAGTGTAACAACGTGAGGGTGTTAGGGGTTGATTGAGGGAGCAGAAGAGGCTGATGCAGTGGCATATACTGAGACATGGTAGCATGACCTACTGCCAGCAGGTGCACTCTCCCCATTCTTTGTTGTGGAGCAGGCCCATCGAGTGGCGGTGAGCTTCCGGTTGTCGGGTACATATCCTAGACCCTTTCTTATCCTTCTCCTACAGGGATCATGATGCTGTCCTTACGGAGGTACGCAAGCTGGGGAAGGTGAAAGTGGATAAAGCCAGGGGTGGGTGACAGTGGTTAGCCTGTACTCCAAACTAGACTCTGTACTCACAGCCCTCGAACAAACGGGCACTTCCTTTGAGGGCTACATAGACAAAATCAGAGTCCACTTCATCCAGGAGTACACAGATCATCACAAGCTGACTTACAAGGTACACGACATTGAGCACGAACTGGCCAAAGTACCCCCAAGTACCCTGAGCGAAGCGTTGGAGCTGTCTCAGCTAATGTCACATGTGAAGTCACTAGGAAGAACAGCTGAGGATGTGGATGGTCGCTCCCAGTGTAACAGCATGAGGGTGTTGGGGGTTGCCTGAGGGTGCAGAAGGGGCTGATGCAGTGGCATATACTGAGACATGGTAGCATGACCTACGGCCAGCAGGTCTACTCTCCCCATTCTTTGTTGTGGAGTAGGTCCATCGAGTGTAGGTGAGCCTCCAGTTGTCAGGTACATAACCTAGACCCATTCTTAGAGGGGATCAGGTCCAGTTGTCACCCAAAGGAAATGGAGCAGTTGTTTAGGTGAGCGATGCATGTCAGGGGTGATAGTGGTGGTCTCCTTGATGCTTCGAGCTGCAATGGCAGGAGGTCCATGGCATCATTGACCTTGCCAAGGATGACTTGTGGGAGTTCTTCTATTATCCAAGGGCCTCATTGCAATGCTGTGACATCATGTGTTTGACGATCCAGTTGCGCAATGTGCCACAGCATGTTTACAAGGCCACGCAAAGCCAGTTTATATGGCTTTACATGGACTTGTAAATATGTGCCCTTTCACACATTAAACAGTGTAAAGGGGTCTTCAATGTGTGTTGCTGTGGATGTTCTCACACCAAACCCAGGGAATCTAAAGCATTCACAGGTTTATGAGAAACCATAAACCTTCGGAATGCATCAGAATCTAATACCACCCCAAGGGTGACTTTGGGAGGCGCTGAGGATACATGCTTTTGTTTCTCCTCTTTCTTTCACTTTTTCTATGTGTGCAGAATTCTGCAGCACATGGAGAAAGGGGAAATATCCTGGATTGACAGGTTTGTGCAGGTAGATGTCCCTTCCTGCACAGCATCAATCAACTCCGCAACACAGTCACCCTTGCACCATGGCACAAGGTGCCTGCATTAGTGCATGGGAGCCATTGTACGTCAACGTAGAGGAAAAATATAGGGGGGCTTATTCATGAGCCCCTTCGGATAGTTTAACTCCGCCGGTGTGTCATTTTCTTGACGGACTTGCAGCGTGAATTTTTCACCCCATTGCGCCATATTTACAAAGTGACGCATCTAGGCATATGCGTGACCTTGCGAAGCCCTGTGCCACCTTATACCTGCGTCAGGTATGATGTATGCAGGGTGGGCGTTCCCACACACCAAAGCCTCTTAGGAGAAGCGCAGTGGAATCTATCAGATTTCACTGCAACAATTCTAGGACGTCACTGCGTCAAAACCTTACACCTGCCTCATGGCAGGCAAAAGGGTGATGCAGTACCATAGGGATAGACACAATGCATTACTGGAGTTGTGTCATGCTTGCAACACAACTGCAGCAATGCATGACTTTAGCACTGACAGATATGTCAGGATTCCAGACATATCTGTCATTGATTGCGACATGGAGCGCCGTACAGTAAACAGGGCGCAGACATGGTGTCGCAAGTAGGGCGCATTGAAACGTGTCCAAGCGCTGTTTTATCACACTGATGCGATACTTTTCATGAATGGGGCACAGGAACGCGCCCTATCTTATTGATAGGGCACATTCCTGACCTTTTGTTTTGGCGCAGGGCACTGCAGCAATATTCCTTGCATTGCTGTCCAGCACCCAGACATCTTATATGTGGGCCCAAATGTTAGGACCAGCTATCTTCTGGCCTTAAAAAACTACCTCTAATAGGACATAGCAGCATTGTTTATGGTTCATTGACGTACTGGGACTTCCTTGTAAATATTGCGTCATGGGTTTAGCAGCAGTTTTTTCAAGGGACCGCCTAATTTGCATTTAATTTTCGCTATTTCCCACGAACAGAACTGGCGATCTTAAAAATTTCCGTTTACACCGGAAAATTGCCTCTAACTGAAGTTAGCCGCAACTTGTAAATATGGCAATTGAAAAAAGCTGATGTAACATGAAAAAATTGATGCTACAGCGGCGTTAGGTTCTTGTAAATATGCCCCTCAATACTGGAAGTTGTTGGAGGCAATGCATGGACCATGGTAGAGGAGTGTATCCTAGGTCACTATTCGTGCCCTAAGGGATACAAGGTACAGGTGCTGTTTGCCTACCTAGCACTCATAACAGCGAAATGCTTCTGTACCAGGCGTTAGAAATCAGCGAGACCGCCAACAGAATGGTCTGGAGGGAGGAAGTGGTATACTGGGGATGGGGGGAAAGCGGTGCAAGACGTAGGGAGGAACAAAGAGGGCTACGCAAAATACCTATCGCTATGTCCTGGGATGGGCTAATGGAATCGTTCAAAGCTCTGGATATAGAGGAACCCCGTAGGCCAGTAGATGACACACCTGAAAATGCCCTTGCGAATTAGTGCTGCTGTTAGAAATGGGATTTCTGGTTGGCTAATGCTTGCGCCTAAGCCAGGCAGAAACCACCACTCCAGTCAGGGCAAGGGAGTTACACGCCAAAGATAACCCCTGCTCACCCCCTTGGTAGCTTGGCACGACTAGGCACACCACAAAAGGAACTCCACACAAGGTTATATCAAAAATAGCCTTTGTACTATCATAGAACACATTAGAATAGTAATCACACAATATATACTGTGCAAACTGGCACTGGACAATATTTACAGGGGATTATATACACATGGCAGGGCCACTTGGACCACTGTCAGAAACATCACTTAGTAAAGATAGTAAATGGAGAATATATGATAGGCATAGAACACAACCAGTAATTACTGGCAAACACTGGACTCAGCCTCATCCTGTAACATAAACCATATTATGCACAGTATCACATTAGGCGGGAAATATATCCTGCGCCAACCTCATTAGCCTTAACATATTAGACCATAACCTCCTAAGCATAACTCACCTTAGGAAATAATCTCACTAGCATAAACCACAGTAGGGGATAACTCACAAACATAAATACAGTATGCAAAACTTCATAATCATAAACCACATTTCGAGGCATAAAACAGGGTGCGTAAATCATACTACATAAATCACATTTCCTAGCACCACATCCATCACATTAGGGTCTCGCGCCCTACAAACCTAACAGTCCCCATGGCCAACTGGCCTTCTCAAAGGGGCTCAAAATGTCCTCTGTCCAAAGTGTCTAGACGGCTGCTAATGCAGCAGAAGCCATGTGTGCAATTGCGCAGACCTAAACGTTGCGGCTGGAACTAAGTGCCGCACAGCTGTAAAATTACAGGGCTTAAAGGCGGGCACTCAGCGGCACAGCTCCTCAGTTACTGCAGCCTACAACAGCGATAGCGATGATTTTCGTAGTACGGCAAATGCGGGTACCCAGCGGCACAACTCCTCTGCTGCAGCAGCCCACAATAGCGGTAGCGATGATTCTCGTAGGACGGCATATGCGGGCACTCAGCAGCACAGCTCCTCAGCTGCAACGGCCCACAATAGCGATAGCGATGATTCTTGTAGGATGGCAAATGCAGGCATTCTGCGGCCACAGCTCTTCAGCGGCAGCCGCCCACAATAGCGATAGCGATGATTCTCGTAGGACGGCAAATGAGGGCACTCAGTGGCCACAGCTCCCCAGCTGCAGCGGTCCACAATAGCAATAGCGATGACTTTGGTAACACAGGAAAATGTGGGCTCTCAGCGGCCATAGCTCCTCAGCTGCGGCGGCCCACAATAGCGATAACAATGACTTTAGTAACACAGGCAAATGCGGGCTCTCAGTGGCAACTGCTCCTCAGCTGTGGCGGCCCACAATAGTGATAAAAATGACTTTGGTAACACAGGCTAATGCGGTCTCTCAGCGGCAACAGCTCCTCAGCTGCGGCGTCCCACAATAGCGATAATGATGACTTTCAGTCTACGTTCCCCGCAGTAGAACCAGAGGCTCTGGAATTCTCAACAGAGGCCTCAACTGCGAAGAGAATTCCCCTCAAATAGGAATACGGACGGCTGATGGGTGAAGTCTAATGACCCTGAGACTTCAGCAGGAGGCAAGCTCAAATCAGGCCCTTGGGTGGTTGCTTCAGCAAGATGGATGAAAGTTTCAAAGTACTTTCCCTCTAGTTACATGGACAGAGGTTCGACTTGGCATCCAGGAGTAACACATTCTTCCTCCAGGAAAAAATTTAAATATAGTGTTCGCAGGGTGCAAGGAACTATAGCTCCAAAAGCAAAAATCCACAGCAATCAAGGGGGTAATGCAGGACCGAGGGAGGCAAGCCCTCATGGCAGTTCCACCTGGGCCCCAGCAGCAGGATGCCCCAGCAGGATCAGGAACAGCAACATGGAACTGAACAATTTTTTGAAGTCACAGCCCCTTTACTTATACCGCCAAAAGACTTTGGGGCATATTTACAAGGGCTTTATGTCCACTTTTTTGGCTTAAAAAGCCAAAAAAGCCAAGATAAAACAATCACCCTATTTACAAGAGGGTGCTGACATGCATAATCACATGTTAGCACCCTTTTTCCCAGCGCCTCCCTTTGCATCTCTAATGAGATGCAAAGTGGGCGTCACTGGCTGTACACTGGATGGACAACCTTGCAAATATCGCTGATGTTCACATCGTGATATTTACAAGGCTGCCCCAGCATTTTATCAGACGTTAGTTTTTGGAGAAAACCACAGTTTTCTCCAAAAACTAACGTCTGCTAAAATGCAGACTTACCTATCCATAACATTGGGGTGGATTATGCTGATACAACCTTGTGGGTCATATCAGCAAGGTTATCGCCATTTTGCAGGGAACATTGCTGGATCGCTGGTGTTCCCTGTAAAACAGCGATAACCCCACTATCTCTGGAATTTTTATCGCCCTGGGGATACGCGTTGTTAATAAAGCGATAAATTCCAGAGATAGCCTGCGATAATAAAATTATTGCTAACCACGGCCAGTGATAATTTTTGCAGGCCGTTGATAATATGCCCCTTTGCTCTCAAAAGTTACAAGTTACTGAACCCAGCCACAACCAGTTTGGTGTGGTCCAGGAGTACTTTGTTTACAAGGCTGCATCCTGCCTTTTAGGAAGAGGGGGTCTGCTTTCAGACACACAGTGGGAGGTGGAGCCATCATTCACCTTGCCAGGCACAGCCCTGGTCAGATCAAAGGGTCACCCCTCCCCATAGTGCAACTGCAGATCTCTCTGTTCAACCCACGTCTGGCTCAGCCTGCCCTGTCCCTCTAAAACCAGACATGCATTTCACATCAGGCAGGCAGACACATAGCACACCGAAAGGACAACTTCTAAAAGTGGAATTTCTAACATAGTCATAATAAATCTGCTCTCACAATTGCATAGCATTTATTTTCACAATTTCATACATATCAGAGTTGACCATACTGCTACTCTCATAACAGGAATTACCACTGACACACAATGTGCAGGGAATCCCACATGCATTCCTATGGGAGGGCAGGCCACTCTCACTCCCACTAAATGTAACACAGAGCGCACGCACTTTACACTGGACCACAGGGCTAAAGTGCCCAGCGGCCTAAAACCACTAACAGTACACAGAGAAAAAGGCTGGGAAAATGCAAAAAGTTTAGGGGTGAACCTGCAAAAAGGACCAAGTCCAACAGCTGCCCTAAGAAATGTGTCGCAGTATAACAAAACACTTGATAAAGGGTGGAGAGAGTCACAAATAAATGGAAAAATAGGGAGGGAGAACAGAGACATTCCTGACACACAGAATTGATGCCTCCCTTGGTTGCCATGCTTATATGTGAGAAATAATAATAGACCATCTTGTGATCCCTTGTACGTATGGATGTTATTAATGCTGCACCGATTGTTAAATGAGTGGGGAGGTGGGGTAGTTACGCTTTTAATATTCTCGCTCACTAGAGTTGCAAGTTATAAAAATCCTTATGAGGGACAAGGCTGTTTGAACTAGATCTTGAGGATTATATTAACTATCAGATGCACTGAAAGTCAAAATGTACTGACCCAGATATACTATTATGTAATGTGCACAATACCTTGTACAACAGATGAAATTATATTTTTTATGTACCTTCTGCAATATACTGCACTGCTTGTAAAACTCAATAAAATGTGTTTAAAAAAACTACAATACATCTGGGACCAATGTAATAACATTTGTAAAACGGCTCCTCAATTACACAAGATTTAGCACTCAAATGTAAGTGGACATAATATAGATTTTTTAGTATCGACATGATTTAATAGCGAGTTTAGTACATTGACAGTACTAAATATCGATGTTAAGTATATCAATGTTAAAACTATCGATTTTTTGTGTTGTAAAAAATATTGATGTGTGAAATATAGTCTGTTAAAATACCGATATGTCAAAATATCGTTGAAGTCATTGTAAAATGTTATATGTTTATTTTGGGTATAATATGACTTAATTAATGTTATAACATTTTTAATTTGAATTAGAATTTTTAGTAGTGGGATAATGGGTTCATAGGGGATAAGGGTGGGGAGTGTTTTAAAAATGTAAGGGCCGATTAGATGGTGGGCGGCTCGCCCCCGCAAGGCCAGCGGTGGTCACTGCCTGCCCGGTGGGGGCGATCCACCCACCATCCTGACAGCAAATACCCCCCTCCATATTATGATGGCTGGTGTTCAGCGGCGGACGGAAAGACCGTGTTTCACATGGTGGCGTTTCTGGAAGACACCTCCATCCATATTACAATGCAGGCTCAGAGCAGCCTTTCCATGGCTGCATTGCCGTCATGGAAAGGCTGGCGGTTCCTGCTGTTGGGGGCCCGTTGTGGGCCCCCAGGGTGTTGGGGGGTGGGGGTGCACATATGGGTTATCTATGGTACCCCCCTGCATTTACATGTACAATGTGGCAGGCACCGCGCGGTGCCTGTCACATGTAAAAGCACAACATGTATATTTTACAGTGCAGCGGGGGCTCCTTGCAGCATCGCCCGCCACATTTTAAACAGGATGCGCACGCCAGTGTGGCGGTTGCATCGTAATTTGTATAGCGGGACTGCCGCACCTATTGCGGGCGGTCCCTTTTGCCAATGCGATGGCGGGCGGACAAAGTCGTAATTGGCCCCATAGTTCGGAAATTAAAAATATTAGATATTAATACATTTATTTTCAAATTGTTGTTTTCGGAGTAGGATGGTGGGTTTATAGGGGATAAGGGTGGGGAGTGCTTTAAAAATGTAGTTTTTAAATTTTTTAAATTTTAGAAATGTTTATTTTTAATTTTAAATTGTTGTTTTAGGAGTGGGATGTTGGGTTCATAGGGGATAAGGGTGGAGTGTGTTTAAAAAGTTTTTCTAAAATGTAAAAAAATATATACATTTATAAATGTAATTGCTAATTGTTGTTTTAGGAGCAGAATGTTGGAATTATAGAGGATAAGGGTGGGGAATGTTTTAAATAATTTGTTTTAATTTTTTTATAAATTTAGAAATTTTTACATTTAATTTAAAAATTGTTGTTTTATGAGTGGTATGTTGGGTTTATAGGTATTAAGGGTGGGGAGTGTTTATTTTTGTATGAAATAAAAAAATGGAAATTTATAATTTTTATTATTGTTATGTTGTCTTCATTTTGAATAAAAGTGTGCATTTCCATTTATTTTGTTTACATTTTATATAAAATTTAAAAAAGTACTACTAAAATAGTAGATGACTTTTATTAATTTGTTTACAAAAAACGCATTCCTAGTATTTTTAAATATTTAATATTTTCAAATATTTCAACATTGTTTAGTGTCCAGCACCTTTTTTAATTTAATATTAACTGGAGTGAAAATAGAAAATAATATAAGTTTAGTGTCCAGCACCTTCTCTGATTTAATACTAACTGGAGTGGGTATAGTAAATTATATATGCTTAGTGACCAGCATCTTTTTTTAATTTAATACTAACTGGAGTGGGGATAGAAAATAATATATGTTTAGTGTCCAGCACCTTTTTTAAATTTAATACTAACTGGAGTGGGGATAGTAAATAATATATGTTTAGTGTCCAGCACCTTCCCTGATTTAATGCTAACTTGAGAGGGAATAGTAAATTATACATGTTTTGTGTCCAGCACCTTCCTGATTTAATATTAACAGGAGTGGGAATAGTACATTATATATGTTTAGTGTCCAGCACCTTTTTTAAATTAATACTAGCAGCCCGTCCCGACGTTGTCCGGATATGAATTGCTGCCGGCCAGTAGTATATTGTTTTGTAGGATTTCGTTTTGATAGCATTTTTTATCTGTGACAGGCCTGTGAAACACTCCGATTCACAGTGCACTGCTGATGCACTTAAGAATGCGCGTTCAGGTGTCTGTGAACTCGAGTTTCCCTACTTTATTTTTCCTTGCAATATTATATAGCGCAAACTCGACAACATGGCATAAGCACAATTTACATTACAGAAGAACACATTCATTTGTGGTAGGCACAGGGAGACAAAGCGATTTGCCTGGAATCACAGGATGTTGAGCTGATGCCGAGATTCGAACGTAGCTCCCCAGCTCTAAAGTTCGCAATTCTAGAACTTGTGGCGGGAGGTGTGTCTAAAAGTGTATGTCGATGCTGGCCATCAATGAGAGAGACCTGTGCATTTTTCAAATGGGTGGTGAAAAAATATGAGTATGTTGCTGGAGATGTTGGCCGCCGTGCCACCAATGTACTTACTGGGGGAGGGTAAACACCCATTGTTCTGCAACTTTCTTTTCGCATACCATCACTAAGCAAACTTTCATTACGAAATTACCATGACTCCGCAATGCCATTATAACGCATGGCATTACATTTTATATGCTTTTACCACAAATACATTTACAACGAAATTGGTTGTAAATGCCTGAATGGTAAAAGCATGTTTTTTTTTAATGTTTGGATAAGGTAAGTATGGGTGTAGGGGTATATGTTTTGGGGTACTGAGGTATATGTTTTGGGGTGTTTGGGTATTTTAAGGGTTCAGATATAGTTTTGGGTTATGGGGTACAGGGGTAGTTTTAGGGTTAAGGGATAGGTATGGGTTTTGGGGTACAGGGGTATTTTTAGGGTTCAGTGCTAGGTTTGGGTTTTTGGGTATAGGGGTATTATTAGGGTTCAGGGGTAAGTTTGGGTTTTGGGGTACAGGGGTATTTTAAGGGTTCAGGACTAGGTTTGGGTTTTGGGGTACAGGGGTATTTTTAGGGTTCAGGGCTAGATTTGGGTTTTGGGTACAGGGGTATTTTAGGGTTCAGGCGTAGGTTTGGGTTTTGGGGTGCAGGGTTATTTTTAGGGTTCAGGGCTAAGTTTGGGTTTTGGGGTACAGGGGTATTTCTAGGGTTCAGGGGTAGGTTTGGGTTTTGGGGTACAGGGGTATTTTGAGGGTTCAGGGATAGGTTTGGGTTTTGAGGTGCCGGGGTATTTTAGGGTTCAGGGGTAGGTTTGGGTTTTGGGGTACAGGGGTATTTTTAGGGTTGAGGGCTAGTTTGGGGTTTTGGGGTGCAGGGGTATTTTTACGGTACAAGCGTAGGTTTGGGGTTTGAGGTACAGGGGTATTTATAGGGTTCGGGGTTAGGTTTGGGTTTTGGGGTACAGGGGTATTTTTAGGGTTTAGGGATAGGTTTGGGTTTTGGGGTACAGGCTATATTTGTAGGGTTAGGTTGGGTTAGTGTCTAAGGGTGTTGGGGTATTTTAAGGAGTAAGGGTGGGTTATGATTAAGGGGTGCAGGGGTATTTAAAGGGTGCAGGGTGGGATTAGCACACAATATGAGACATGGCATGAAGGGCGGAATGTAACAAACGCCCCCAGTATTTGTCCCGCCCCCAGCACACGCCCATAGCACAACACAGACACGCCCACAAGGGACTACTTTACTGGCACGGTTCTTTTACCTTTTAAATGTATATGGTGGGCATCTGCGTAGCCTATGTCCTTCTGCTGCAACTGCCCTTTCCAACGCTGTATTGGGTGTTGTGATTGGTGCGGTCGTTCCTGAAATTACCCGCCTCAAAAGTTTGGGCTCTCTCTTTATTATATTAGTATGGATTAACTGGAGTGGGAATAGTAAATTATATATGTTTAGTGTCCAGCACCTTCCCTGATTTAATACTAACTGGAAAGGAAATAGTAAATGATATATGTTTTGTGTCCAGCACCTTCCTGATTTAATATTAACTGGAGTGGGAATAGTACATTATATATGTTTAGTGTCCAGCACCTTTTTTAAATTAATATTAACTGGAGTGAGGATAGTAAATTATATATGTTTAATGTCCAGCATCTTCCCTGATGTAATAATAACTGGAGTGGGAATAAACAATTATATATGTTTAATGTCCAGTACCTTCCCTGATTTATTTGAACACAAAGAGCACATTATTCTGAACGATTTGTGGTGGTCCCATCCTCCTAGGACCACCCCAAGCACAGTAATGGGCAAAAATGCAAACCCAACCAAAGGCCCTGCACAGCATTATGGGAGGAGATTCCAGAGTGCCGTGAATATTACAGTATCCAATATCAAAACATTCCTCAAGGGGCCGGCTCTCCCCGGTCAGCTGAGAGCTAATACTATAATATTCACTGCGCTCTAGAATCTCGCCCCATAATGCTTTGCTGGGCCTTTGGTTGGCATTGCATTTTTGCCCATAACTTTGCTTGGGATGGTCCTAGGAGGATGAGACCATCACCGAATCGTTCAGCCTGATATGTTCTTTGTGTTCAAGGCATTTGCTTGCCCCCCCCCCCTAGGTTGGGGGGACCCCAAACTCACAACTTCTCTCATTGCCCAATATTTTTCAAAGTTCACTTTTGTCAATTTGTTATGTGTTTGTTTTAGCATGTGAAAGTTAAGTTGTTTTATCAAAGGGTTATGGGTGCATGGCTAATTTTACTACGTGTTGCTGTTTTCATTTTCAATGTAATGTGTAGTTAACAAATTTAAGCAGAGTCAAATTTAGCATTGATCTTTTTTCTGTTTAGGTTGACTTATGTCGTTCACCTTCTGGAGATTTCTAGCAGCAGAGCCATTGGTCTTAATTGACACGTATTTCTCACTGGCATGTATGGAACATACAAATGTATTCCAGTAGATATGTTTTCCAGGGGGTCCCCAATAGAACCTGTCACATTCACGGCCGTATCAGTCGGGCTACTGCTTCCATCACCATGGAGTACTGAAATTGAAGGCAGTGGTCAAAAGTTTAAGAAACCCAACAAAATAAATTCAGCATCACAAATTAGTAGATGAAGAATATCACACCAGAAGATACAGGGCTCTGGATAAACCTCCTGCTGCGCAAGAGTCAAAAATAGATGTCCCCCTCTCTCAGGGACCTTAGGAATCACATTACTCATATGATGCCAACAAAGATTGTAATGGATATGGGATGGACAATGTTGCACCGATTCAGGCATCGTACTCAAAGTGCATGAGATCTAGGGAACTGATAGCATCCATGTTTTGAGGAAGGCTCCATACACTTCCAGCGGGTATATCAACCACTGCAACCAGACGTTAGATAGGAGGCACCACTCCTGCCCATGGACCGGCAGCCACACATCAATTGCTAACACACTATATTCATATATTCATATAATATAATTTCGAGTTGATTTCTGGTTGCTCGCGTTCAAACACTACTGCTCACATTTGGATTTGTAGTTTTGTGCTAAAAATGTACTTGTCTGCTCGGGTAAAATATTTACCTAACATATTTGTTGACCACCCATATTAAAGGTACTGCCTCTCAGATTAAGAACACTGCAGTTTGTGTCCGGATTTGTAGTGTTGTGCTCACAAATTACCCGAATGGCCGGCTTGGGACACAAAATCTTCCTGGAATGCCACCCTCATTCCAAAATTACCCGAGTAGTAGAACTTGCGGTTAAAATATATCCCCACAATGACATGAAGGGTGTAATGGCGTAATCTTGGTAATTTCGCATAGTTTTTGTGGACCACAATTATGCCAATTATTAAAGCATAATTAAAATATCGCCCTGGCCTTCACATGATTTGAGCAAAAGACACACAATTGATGGACGAAATGCAGAACAAATCAAAACATTCACCCTCAGTCAAGAGATCTGGGTTAAATCCATCTTTCTTTTGCTCACCATGCCACCCCTGTTTAGACCTGGCCGCATGCATATCAGTCTTGACCCTGTGCCTCATGGGAACAGTGCAGCCCGAATGCCAAGCCAGGTCCTCCCTGAACCGGAAACAAGCATCCTAGGACCGGTTTTGGGGTTTCACCCCTCTTCAGCCAGGATAGCTTGATTCCAGTGACAGCTCGGGCTGGACTGTTCCCATGAGGCACAGGGTCAAGACTGATTTGCATATGGCTGGGTTCAACCTGGAACAGCATGGTGAGCAAAAAAACGATGGATTTAGGCCCAGATCTCTGTACTAGGGTTAATGTATAACATTGTTCTGCATTCTGTCCATCAACTGTTGTTTTTGCATTGTTCACATGAATTGAGGCATTGGAATAAGGGCCTGGGGTTCAGCAGCGACATCTCCCTGTGACCTCAACAGGCCATAGGTCCAGAAGGGAAGAGGCCACACTGCATCCACTAAGGCTGAACTGTGCAACAGCGCCCAATCCCTGCCAGCCACTTCTTCACAACTGCTCTGGGTGATATTACAGTGCTGCCAGTGGGCTAGGGTGAGGGGGTAGTCCAGTTGACCAATGGCGCCCTCAGCAGGTGATGATTGGGATATATTTGGGAAATGGGGCTCAGGGGTCCGAGTCAGATTACCACCGTCTTGGCTATCATAGCCTCACCCCATTTGCAGCTCTTTTCATACAATGAATCAGCATTGTATCGATTAAAATAACACAGTGACAGTATGTAAATACCCTTCTGTAAAGCTTATTGTCAGTATCTACAACCTGGTTAGTGATATTTATCTCCTGTGTGTTTGGTGGGTTGTGTTTAGTTTCGTTTGAGTTCTATATTTTTTGATAAGCCAAGTATAAACTAATTAAAACTTTAAACGAAAAACAAATGCTCTTCTCTTTTCAGTAGATGCATCTACTTCAACAAGATAAAATGAAGAAGGGTGTCCAAGAGAACAAGGTAATCTCATACGTAGCTATAGCAGTCCACAACTGCTGGTGCCTCCACACGGTCATCCAACACAGGTTACGGTACAGCACATTTGTTTCTGCCTCCACAGGGTCATCTAACGCAGTACGGGACAGCACCAGTGTTTCTGCCTCCACAGGGTCATCTAACGCAGTACGGGACAGCACCAGTGCTTCTGCCTCCACAAGGCGATATGACACAGGACAGTAGAGCACCTTTGCTTCTGCCTCCACAGGATCATCTAACGCAGTTCGGTACAGCACCTTTGCTTCTGCCTCCACAGGGTCATTTTATGAACTACAGTACAGCACCTTTGCTTCTGCCTCCACAGGGTCATCTGACGCAGGACGGTACAGCACATTTGCTTCTGCCTCCACAGGATCATCTAATGAAGTACGGTACAGCACCTTTGCTTCTGCCTACACAGGGTCATCTAATGAAATACGATACAGCACCTTTGCTTCTGCCTCCACAGGGTCATCTGATGCAGGACAGTACAGCACCTTTGCTTCTGCCTCCACAGGGTCATTTTATGAACTACGGTACAGCGCCTTTGCTTCTGCCTCCACAGGGTCATCTGACGCAGGACGGTACAGCACATTTGCTTCTGCCTCCACAGGATCATCTAATGAAGTACGGTACAGCACCTTTGCTTCTGCCTACACAGGGTCATCTAATGAAATACGGTACAGCACCTTTGCTTCTGCCTCCACAGGGTCATCTGACACAGGACGGTACAGCACCTTTGCTTCTGCCTCCACAGGGTCATATGATGCAGGACGGTACAGCACCTTCGCTTCTGCCTCCACAGGGTCATCTGATGCAGGACCGTACAGCACCTTTGCTTCTGCCTCCACAGGGTCATTTAAAGCATTATGGCACAGCACCTTTCCTTCTGCCTCCACAGGGTCATCTAACGCAGGACGCTACAGCACCTTTGCTTCTGCCTCCACAGGCAGAAGGGGGTCGTGATGGACGGAACATCTGAATCAATCAAACACTCACACCCAGTCAAAAGATCTGGGTTTAATCCAACACCGTTCTGTAGCCCACTCTGCCACCCCAGCTCAGACATGGCTATATGCAAATCAGTCTGACCCTGTGCCTCATGGGAACAGTCCAGCCCGAACTGCCAAGCCATGTCTTCCCTCGACCGGAAACAAGCTTCCAAGGACCGGTTTCTGGCATTCCAGCCATCTTCAGCCCGGCTTGCTTGAATCCAGTGGCAAAGTGAGCAAGGGACTCACATCTGAGCATGCCCTGCCACACTTATGGCGGCCAAAAGCGGTACAAAAGGGGGTGGTGATGGACGGAGCATCTGAATCAATCAAACACTCACACTCAGTCAAAAGATCTGGGTTTAATCCAACACCGTTCTTTAGCCCACTCTGCCACCCCAGTTCAGACATGGCTATATGCAAATCAGTCTGACCCTGCGCCTCATGGGAACAGTCCAGCCTGAACTGCCAAGCCATGTCTTCCCTGGACTGGAAACGAGCTTCCGAGGACCGGTTCTGGCATTCCAGCCGTCCTCAGCTCACTTTGCCAATGGATTCAAGCAAGCCGGGCTGAAGGCGGCTGGAATGCCAGAAACCGGTCCTCGGAAGCTTGTTTCCGGTCCAGGGAAGACATGGCTTGTCAGTTCGGGCTGGACTGTTCCCATGAGGCACAGGGTCAGACTGATTTGCATATAGCCATGTCTGAACTGGGGTGGCAGAGTGGGCTAAAGAACGGTGTTGGATTAAACCCAGATCTTTTGACTGGGTGTGAGTGTTTGATTGATTCAGATGCTCTGTCCATCACCACCCCCTTCTGTACCGCTTTTGACCGCCATAAGTGTGGATGGGTGTGCTCAGACTTGAGTCCCTTGCTCACTTTGCCATTGGATTTAAGTAAGCCGGGCTGAAGACGGCTGTAATGCCAGAAACCGGTCCTCGGAAGCTTGTTTCCGGTCCAGGGAAGACATGGCTTGTCAGTTCGGGCTGGACTGTTCCCATGAGGCACAGGGTCAGACTGATTTGCATATAGCCATGTCTGAACTGGGGTGGCAGAGTGGGCTAAAGAACGGTGTTGGATTAAACCCAGATCTTTTGACTGGGTGTGAGTGTTTGATCGATTCAGATGCTCTGTCCATCACCACCCCCTTTTGTACCGCTTTTGACCGCCATAAGTGTGGATGGGTGTGCTCAGACTTGAGTCCCTTGCTCACTTTGCCATTGGATTTAAGCAAGCCGGGCTGAAGACGGCTGTAATGCCAGAAACCGGTCCTCGGAAGCTTGTTTTCGGTCCAGGAAAGACATGGCTTGGCAGTTCGGGCTGGACTGTTCCCATGAGGCACAGGGTCAGACTGATTTGCATATTGCCATGTCTGAACTGGGGTTGCAGAGTGGGCTAAAGAATGGTGATGGATTAAACCCAGATCTTTTGACTGGGTGTAAGTGTTTGATTGATTCAGATGCTCCGTCCATCACCACCCCCTTTCATACCGCTTTTGGCAGACACAAGTGTTTCAGGGTATGCTCTGACGTGAGTCCCTTGCTCACTTTGCCACTGGATTCAAGCAAGAAGGGATGAAGACGGCTGGAATGCCAGAAACCGGTCCTCAGAAGCTTGTTTCCGGTCCAGGGAAGACATCGCTTGGCAGTTCGGGCTGGACTGTTCCCATGAGGCACAGGGTCAGACTGATTTGCATATAGCTATGTCTGAACTGGGGTGGCAGAGTGGGCTAAAGAACGGTGATGGATTAAACCCAGATCTTTTGACTGGGTGTGAGTGTTTGATTGATTCAGATGCTCCATCCATCACCACCCCCTTTTATTCCGCTTTTGGCCGCCACAAGTGTGGCAGGGTATGCTCAGACATGAGTCCCTTGCTCACTTTGCCACTGGATTCAAGCAAGCCGGGCTGAAGACTGCTGGAATGCCAGAAACTGGTCCTCTGAAGCTTGTTTCCGGTCCAGGGAAGACATGGCTTGGCAGTTCGGGCAGGACTGTTCCCATGAGGCACAGGGTCAGATTGATTTGCATATAGCCATGTCTGAACTGGGGTGGCAGAGTGGGCTAAAGAACGGTGATGGATTAAACCCAGATCTTTTGACTGGGTGTGAGTGTTTGATTGATTCAGATGCTCCGTCCATCACCACCCCCTTTTATACCGCTTT
The DNA here is from genome assembly GCF_964263255.1 of Lissotriton vulgaris. Classification (NCBI taxonomy): domain Eukaryota; kingdom Metazoa; phylum Chordata; class Amphibia; order Caudata; family Salamandridae; genus Lissotriton; species Lissotriton vulgaris. The sequence continues at coordinate 270,104,833 of NC_141685.1, forward strand.
TGGCAGCCACAATTGTGGCAGGGTATGCTCAGACGTGAGTCCCTTGCTCACTTTGCCACTGGATTCAAGCAAGCCGGGCTGAAGACGGCTGGAATGCCAGAAACCGGTCCTCGGAAGCTTGTTTTCGGTCCAGAGAAGACATGGCTTGGCAGTTCGGGCTGGACTGTTCCCATGAGGCAAAGGGTCAGACGGATTTGCATATAGCCAAGTCTGAACTGGGGTGGCAGAGTGGGCTAAAGAACGGTGATGGATTAAACCCAGGTCTTTTGACTGGGTGTGAGTGTTTGATTGATTCAGATGCTCCCTCCATCACCACCCCCTTTTATACCGCTTTTGGCCGCCACAAGTGTGGCAGGATATGCTCAGACGTGAGTCCCTTGCTCACTTTGCCACTGGATTCAAGCAAGCCGGGCTGAAGAAGGCTGGAATGCCAGAAACCGGTCCTCGGAAGCTTGTTTCCGGTCCAGAGAAGGCTTGGCTAGGCAGTTCGGGCTGGACTGTTCCCATGAGGCACAGGGTCCGACTGATTTGCCTATAGCCATGTCTGAACTGGGGTGGCAGAGTGGGCTAAAGAACGGTGATGGATTAAACCCAGATCTTTTGACTGGGTGTGAGTGTTTGATTGATTCAGATGCTCCGTCCATCACCACCCCCTTTTATACCGCTTTTGGCCGCCACAAGTGTGGCAGGGTATGCTCAGACGTGAGTCCCTTGCTCACTTTGCCACTGGATTCAAGCAAGCCGGGCTGAAGACTTCCGGAATGCCAGAAACCGGTCCTCTGAAGCTTGTTTCGGGTCCAGGGAAGACATGGCTTGGCAGTTCGGGCTGGAATGTTCCCATGAGGCACAGGGTCTGACTGATTTGCATATAGCCATGTCTGAACTGGGGTGGCAGAGTGGGCTAAAGAACGGTGATGGATTAAACCCAGATCTTTTGACTGGGTGTGAGTGTTTGATTGATTCAGATGCTCCGTCCATCACCATCCCCTTTTATACCGTTTTTGGCCACCACAAGTGTGGCAGGGTATTCTCAGACTTGAGTCCCTTAATCACTTTGCCACTGGATTCAAGCAAGCTAGGCTGAAGACGGCTGGAATGCCAGAAACCAGTCCTCGGAAGCTTGTTTCCGGTCCAGGGAAGACATGGCTTGGCAGTTCGGGTTGGACTGTTCCCATGAGGCACAGGGTCAGACTGATTTGCATATAGCCATGTCTGAACTGGGGTGGCTGAGTGGGCTAAAGAACGGTGATGGATTAAACCCAGATCTTTTGACTGGGTGTGAGTGTTTGATTGATTCAGATGCTCCGTCCATCACCACCCCCTTTTATACCGCTTTTGGCCGCCACAAGTGTGGCAGGATATGCTCAGACGTGAGTCCCTTGCTCACTTTGCCATTGGATTCAAGCAAGCCGGGCTGAAGATGGCTGGAATGCCAGAAACCGGTCCTCGGAAGCTTGTTTCCGGTCCAGAGAAGACATGGCTTGGCAGTTCGGGCTAGACTGTTCCCATGAGGCACAGGGTCCGACTGATTTGCATATTGCCATGTCGGAACTGGGGTGGCAGAGTGGGCTAAAGAACGGTGATGGATTAAACCCAGATCTTTTGACTGGGTGTGAGTGTTTGATTGATTCAGATGCTCCGTCCATCACCACCCCCTTTCATAACGCTTTTGGCCGCCACAAGTGTGGCAGGGTATGCTCAGACGTGAGTTCCTGGCTCACTTTGCCACTGGATTCAAGCAAGCCAGGCTGAAGACGGCTGGAATGCCAGAAACCGGTCCTCTGAAGCTTGTTTCCGGTCCAGGAAAGACATGGCTTGGCAGTTCGGGCTGGACTGTTCCCATGAGGCACAGGGTCTGACCGATTTGCATATAACCATGTCTGAACTGGGGTGGCAGAGTGGGCTAAAGAACGGTGATCGATTAAACCCAGATCTTTTGACTGGGTGTGAGTGTTTGATTGATTCAGATGCTCCGTCGATCACCACCCCCTTTTATACCGCTTTTGGCCGCCACAAGTGTGGCAGGGTATGCTCAGACTTGAGTCGCTTGCTCACTTTGCCACTGGATTCAAGCAAGCCGGGCTGAAGACGGCTGGAATGCCAGAAACCGGTCCTCGAAAGCTTGTTTCCGGTCCAGGGAAGACATGGCTTGGCAGTTCGGGCTGGACTGTTCCCATGAGGTACAGGGTCAGACTGATTTGCATATAGCCATGTCTGAACTGGGGTGGCAGAGTGGGCTAAAGAACAGTGATGAATTAAACCCAGATCTTTTGACTGGGTGTGAGTGGTTGATTGAGTCAGATGCTCCGTCCATCACCACCCCTTTTTATACCGCTTTCTGCCTCCACAGGGTCATCTGACACAGGACGGTGCAGCACCTTTGCTTCTGCCTCCACAGGGTCATCTAATGAAGTACGGTACAGCACCTTTGCTTCTGCCTCCACAGGGTCATCTGGCACAGAACGGTACAGCACCTTTGCTTCTGCCTTCACAGGGTCATCTGATGCAGTACGGTACAGCTCCTTTGCTTCTGCCCCCACAGGTTCATCTAAAGCATTATGGTACAGCACCTTTGCTTCTGCCACCACTGGATCATCTGATGCAGGATGGTACAGCACCTTTGCTTCTGCCTCCACAGGGTCATATAATGAAGTATGGTACAGCACCTTTGCTTCTGCCACCACAGGGTCATCTGACTCAGGACAGTACAGCACCTTTGCTTCTGCCTCCACTGGATCATCTGACGCAAGATGGTACAGCATATTTGCTTCTGCCTCCACAGGGTTATCTGACACAGGACGGTACAGCACCTTTGCTTCTGCCTCCACAGGTTCATCTGTTGAAGTACGGTACAGCACTTTTGCTTATGCCTCCACTGGATCATCTGAAGCAGGATGGAAAGCACCTTTGTTTCTGCCTCCACAGGGTTATCTGACACAGGACGGTACAGCACCTTTGCTTCTGCCTCCACAGGGTCATCTAATGCAGGTTACGGTAAAGCACCTTTGATTCTGTCTCCACAGGATCATCTAACGTAGGTTACGGTACAGTACCTTTGCTTCTGTTTCCACAGGGTCATCTAACGTAGGTTACGGTACAGCACCCTTGATTCTGTCTCCACAGGGTCATCTAACGCAGGATATGGTACAGCACCTTTTTGCTGCTTCCTCCACTGGGTCATATAATCCGCAGGGTCATATAACACAGGTCACAGTACAGCACCTTTGATTCTGTCTCCACGGGGTCATCTAACTCAGGTTACGGCACTGCACCTTTGCTTCTGCCTCCACAGTGTCATATAATCCACAGAGTCATATAACACAAGTCACAGTACAGCATCTTTGCTTCTGTCTCCACAGGGTCATCAGCAGGTTACGGTAAAGCACCTTTGATTCTGTCTCCACAGGGTCATCTTACATAGGTTACGGTACAGCACCTTTGCTTCTGTCTCCACAGGGTCATCTAACGTAGGTTACGGTATAGCACCTTTGCTTCTGTTTCTACAGGGTCATCTAACGTAGGTTACGGTACAGCACCTTTGATTCTGTCTCCACAGGGTCATCTAACGTAGGTTACGGTACAGCACCTTTGCTTCTGCCGCCACTGGGCCTTCCTACGCAGTTTGGCATACTGCACCTTTGCTTCTGCCTCCACAGTGGTAATCTAATGCATGTTACGGTACGGCACCTTTGCTTCTGCCTCCAAAGGGTCATCTAATGCAGCCTATGGTACAGCGCCTTTGCTTCTGCATCCACAGGGCCATCATGTAGCAGGCTATGATACTACCTCCAGTGGCACAGCTTAGCACTGATTATGAATCTGCACCTTTGCTGGTTGAAGATTATGCATTTATATTTGCATAATTAACACATTCACTAGTAAAATTTGATTTTTCCATAGTAAAATAGTATGTGCATAATAAATTAGCCATTTGAAGCAGCACCCGACTTAACATGCGGTGTAACTTAAGTTAGCTATAATTTTACCGCCATTTTGAATATTGTCTCTTACAAGCTGAAAGGCCTGCTCATTTCATTCGTGCTTGTTTTGCACTTTAGGGCCCTCAGGTACAAACTTTTGACATTCTGCAGCACAGCAGGCCTTGCGTCAATAGAAAAGGGCAGGAATGCACCATAGCTATAAGATACAGCGCATTCCTGTCCTTTTCCCCTGCCCCAATGCAAAACAGGAGCTGTGCGCCAACGCAGACACCCTCCCTTGCGTCATTTTGCAAGGGTGCCAGCGCTGAGGGGATTATTGTTTTTTTGCAGGAAGGGACCCCTTCCTACACAAAAACAATAGTTGAAGGCATTTTCCTCTTCTTTAAAGTCCCCGCTGAATGCAGCACGCTTAGAAAGCAGAAAAGAAGCCGAGAAATAAAAGTATTTATCTTTGTTGCGTTGTATTTCCCTTCATTGCGCCATTCCTATGCCTTTCCTGGGGCAGTGTAGGAATGTGACGCATTCCCAGGTTTACGATTCCTCGTAAATCTGGGAATGCTTCAGAGTCTATGGGTGTTGCGTAGGAACAGTGGGCGCAGTGTTCTGTGTAAAAGAGACACATATTTAAAAGGCCATGAAAAGCAACATAAAGTTGCTTTGTGTGGCCTTGGAAACAAGATGTGGCACATTGCACCTTTGGAGCGTATCAAAAGTCACGCTCTGGCAGCGCAAAAGTGCCTATAGGGCGTCGTAAAGGAGGCCACATGTGTTTTCCACTAAAGATGCTGTTTTCCACACCCCTTGGTTAGCTAGTGAGTAGTTTTGAGAAGATGTGCCAGGGTGGGAGAGCAACTCATGGGAAGAACTCCCTTGAGCCAGCAAGCTGACGAGCTTTGGAGATGCACCTGTGTGTCTGTGAGTGGTACTGTGACCTGAGAGGAACTTGGCAGCCTTTCCAGCAACCCCAGATGATTTTTCTTTGCTCTCTGAAACTGCTGCTCTCTACTGATGAAGGGCTCAACCCAGAAACACGTGTCTAGAGATATACAGAAATGTCTGCACCCACTTTGGTTGGTGAAAAACTCCAGCTATTTTTGTAGTAAGTTTGAACTGTGTACTGCATTTAGCAGGATGCAAAGGGGCGAACTGTGCTGGGACTGTGAGGCAGTGTGCTCCAACCCCCATCATGGGAAGAGCTAACTGTACTATACAGTCTTTCTGCAATAACATCTCAAGGACGTTGTAATGCATGGACAATTGTGTTGTTCTGAGAAAGAGGGAAGTTCACCTATTTACAGGTGGGGAAAAGCTCATATTGATCATCAGGTGTGGAATGATTGTGGCAGAAAATGATTGAAAACCTTTTGTTTCCTGAGACTAAATCGGAGAAGCTAATTGACTTTAAGATGAGAAGACCTTTCTTGCCTCTGCTCGTCTCCACTGTCCGAGTATAAAGGCTTCATGCCTTAGCATTTACTTGGGTTCTCCAACTGACACCGTAACTTATTTGTCTAACCAATTAACCATTTCTGACCTATACCTACTTTATTTAAACTAGGTAAATTTCCTTTATTTACAAGCCCCTTTCGTAATTTTTGCACTGGTGTTGCATCACTTATGTGACACAGCAGCGGTGTAAAAATGCGGCCCATTTACAACGTGACACATCGTGTCACGTTGTAAAGTCATGCATCACATTATACCTGCGTGCAGAGTGGGCGTTCCCACGCAAAAAAAGCTTAAAAAAGCCTCGCAGAAGTGGCGGTGTGAAAACTACAAATTATCACGGTGCCATTTTCTGGACGCCACTGCGTCAAAACCTTACGCCTGCTTGGAGCAGGCGTAAGGAGTGACGCAGCACAATGAGGATAGGCCTCCCCATGCATTGCTGGATTTGGGTCATGCTTGTGGCACAGCTCCAGCAATGCATGACGTTTCACCAACAGATGCATCAGAATTTCTGATGCATGTGTCAATCCGGCACATTCATGGTGGTGCAAGGGTTCCTCAGGGTGGCGCAGGGAAAGTAACGCATCTCTACAGATGCGTCACTTTCTTGTAAATCTGCCCCATTGTTTATATTAAAAGCTATTTTCATTTAAATTTACTAATTGATTCGGACATTATAAAAGACACTTTTATGTAAGTCACTATATTCTTTCATCATTTTAAATAGAGGGGTTTGGAGATGGCTGTGCATCATTAAGTGTGTTTTCGACATTAAAAAAAAATATATACACCTTTTTGGCATCAAGTGCAGTCCGGGAAAATGGATGTGCATATGTTTGGCATTGATGAATGTATAACAAAGGACCTGTCATAGCTACTAGGCAGCAGTGAGTGAGTTATCTTTACACCGTAGCGCCGATAGACACTATTAGGCAACAGTGAGTAAATAATAAATCACTTTCACACAGTAGCCCCTAGAAGCACTGATGGGCAGCAGTGAGTGAACAATAACTCAGAGGTACTGAATATGTGTCAACCAGTGAATAGTAAATTTCACACCGCCGCACTAGCAGCCACCAACAGAACCTAGTTCTAGGACACCCCCGCGCCGCACGGCCACCAGCTGCTGCGTGTGCCTCCCCGCCTGACTGCCTCACTGACGCTGCGTGACCACGCCCCCTGCCTTCGAGATGCGTGGTCCGTGCTCGCCTGACCTGCCCCTGTTGTCATTGCTGTTTTAGAATTGTATTTTGTCTTTCTGTATTGCCTGTTTTCCAGTTAATTGTAGTTTCCTTCCTGTATTGCCTGTTTATTAGCTGCCCTTCGTCCTCCCTCCCGCTCCCCGCTTCCCGCCACCGCCGCTAACCCCGCCCCTTTTTTCCTTCTGTACCCTCCCCGCTCCCGCCTCCCAGCTGCTCCGCCCCCTTTTGCACTTGGCCATATATGGCGACCGTGCGACGCAGGTGAGTGTGACCTAGTTCTAGGACACCCCCGCGCCGCACGGCCACCAGCTGCTGCGTGTGCCTCCCCGCCTGACTGCCTCGCTGACGCCGCGTGACCACGCCCCCTGCCTTCTAGCGGCGTGGTCCATGCTCGCCTGACCTGCCCCTGTTGTCATTGCTGTTTTAGAATTGTATTTTGTCTTTCTGTATTGCCTGTTTTCCAGTTAATTGTATTTTCCTTCCTGTATTGCCTGTTTATTAGCTGCCCTTCGTCCTCCCTCCCCGCTCCCCGCTTCCCGCCACCGCCGCTAACCACGCCCCTTTTTTCCTTCTGTACCCTCCCCGCTCCCGCCTCCCAGCTGCTCCGACCCCGCGCACTTCGCCATATATGGCGACCGCGCGAACGCGCAGCGGTCACGCGCAGCGGGCGCGCCGTTTGTGCGCCGAAGGCGCGCCCCGCGCCTGGACCGCGCCCAGTGCCAGGACCCCTGGCCCTCGAGGACCCCCGCCCACCCGCCTGACGTACACCGCCGCCACCCTCATTGAACTCAACACCGGCCGAATCCCAGGATGCTACCGAGCCACCCCACGACGCTCCCACGGACCCTTCAGCTGCCTCGCCTGCAAGTTCACCTGCATCCGGACCTGCCCGGCACCAGCACCTGCCAAGCCGAACACCAGCAGCAACCACCTCAAGTGCATCCTGCTCAACACCCGCTCCATCCACAGACACGCCATCGAACTCTGGAACCTCCTCGACACCACAGCCCCTGACGTTGCCTTCCTCACGGAGACCTGGATGAACGCCTCTTCAGCTCCCGACATCGCCATCGCCATCCCAGAGGACTACAAGATCACCCGGAGGGACCGCACCGCCAACCAGATGGGAGGAGGCATCGCCATCATCCACAGGAACACCATCCGCATCACGAGCAGCACCGACGACACCCTAACCACCGCCGAACACCTGCACTTCCAGATCCACACCGACCCGAAGACCACCCTCAGAGGCACCCTGATCTAACGACCCCCGGGGCCACGCACACAATTCAGCGAGGACATCGCTGACTTCGTCAGCCCGCATGCCCTCCCCTCCGCTGACTACATCCTCCTGGGGGACCTCAAATTCCACCTGGAGAACAACAACGACCGCAACACCACCACCCTGCTCGACAACCTCACCAACCTTGGACTCAAGCAACTGGTGAGCACCCCCACTCACCTTGCCGGACACACACTCGACGCCATCTTCTCATCCAGCAAGGACATCGCCTTCAGCCACGCCACAGAACTCCACTGGACGGACCACAGCTGTGTCCACTTCACCTTTGATAGAACGACGATCCACCACCACCAGCAACAGGTTGCCCGCAGAAGCTGGAACAAGATCACGGCCGACCAGCTCGCCACCTCCCTGAGCCAGCACCCTCCTGCCAGCTCAGCGAACCCCAGCCAGGCCGCCGACAACCTCGCGAAGTGGATCAGCAACTGCGCGGACGAACTCGCCCCCCTGAGGACCCCGCCCAGCAGACCCGGCAGCAAGAAAGCCCCATGGTTCACCGACGAACTCAAGAGCTCCAAGAAGAACTGCCGAGCCCTCGAGAAAGTCTGGAGAAGGGAACCAACACCGGACAACATGACCACCCTCAAGCTCGCCACCCGGAAGCACCACCAACTGATCCGCACCGCCAAGAAAACTGCATTCAAGGACCGGCTGGACAACAACGCACACAACTGCAAGGAACTCTTCAACATCGTGAAAGAGCTCTCCAACCCCAAGGCAGGAAACAACGACATCACCCCATCGCAAGACCTCTGCAACTCCCTCGCCTCCTACTTCCACAACAAGATCGCGGACATACACAACAGCTTCAGCATTCAACCGACGCACGCCACGACCGCACCAACGCCGCCCACCACCACCCTCCACGCCTGGACTCCGGTCAGCACCGAAGACACCTTCCGCATGATGAACTCCGTCCATTCCGGATCTCCGACCGACCCCTGCCCTCACCACGTCTTCAACAAGGCCGACGCTGTCATCGCACCCCACCTGCGGGACATTATCAACACCTCCTTCGACACCGCCACCTTCCCTGAGAGCTGGAAGCACGCCAAACTCAGCGCTCTACTCAAGAAACCCACAGCGGACCCCACCGAACTCAAGAACTACCGCCCCATCTCACTACTCCCGTTTCCAGCCAAAGTCATCGAGAAGACCGTCAACAAACAGCTGGCCGCCTTCCTCGAGACGAATGGATCCCTCGACCCCTCACAGTCTGGTTTCCGAGCCAACCATAGCACCGAGACCGCCCTCATCGCTGCCACCGACGACATCCGAGCCCTGATGGACAATGGAGATACAGCGGCCCTCATCCTCCTAGACCTCTTCGCGGCATTCAACACTGTCTGCCACCGCACCCTAGTGCAGCGACTCAACAACGTCGGAATCCAGGAGAAGGCACTGGAATGGATCATCTCCTTCCTCGACGGAAGAACTCAGAGAGTCCGCGTACCACCGTTCAAGTCAGTGGCCACCGAAGTCATCTACGGCGTCCCTCAAGGATCCTTGCTGAGCCCCACCCTCTTCAACGTCTACATGAGCCCCCTCGCGGCCATCGCACGCCAACACAACCTCAACATAATCTCCTACGCCGACGACACCCAGCTGATCCTCTCCCTGACCAACGACCCCGCCGCCGCCAGAGCCAATCTGCACGAAGGGATGAACGACGTAGCCGAGTGGATGACGACCAGCCGCCTGAAACTGAACTCGGATAAGACGGAAGTCCTCATCCTGGGCTCCTCGCCGTCCGCCTGGGATGACTCCTGGTGGCCCCCTGCCCTGGGCACCGCACCCAAACCGACGGACCACGCACGCAACCTGGGCTTCATCCTGGACTCCTCCCTCTCCATGACCAGGCAAGTCAACGCCGTCTCCTCGTCATGCTTCAACATCCTACGCATGCTACGGAAGATCTTCTGGTGGATCCCCACCGAGACCAGGAAGACCGTCACCCAGGCCCTCGTCACCAGCCGACTGGACTACGGCAACGCCCTCTAAGCCGGTACCACCGCCAAGCTCCAGAAAAGACTCCAGCGGATCCAGAACGCCTCAGCCAGACTCATCCTTGACATCCCACGAACCAGCCACATCTCCGGACATCTGAGAGACCTGCACTGGCTCCCCGTCAACAAAAGAATCACCTTCCGTCTCCTCACCCACGCACACAAAGCCCTTCACGATCAAGGCCACTGCTACCTCAACAACCGAATCAACTTCTACGCTCCCAAACGCTACCTCCGATCAGCCAACCACGCCCTCGCCGCCGTCCCCCGCATCCGAAAAGCGACAACAGGAGGAAGGTCCTTCTCCTACCTGGCCGCCAAGACCTGGAACTCCCTCCCTACCGACCTGCGCCTGACCCAAGACCACCTCTCCTTCAGGAAGAAGCTCAAGACCTGGCTGTTCGAGCAGTAACGCCCCCCCCACCCCCCGCCCAAGCGCCTTGAGACCCTACGGGTAAGTAGTGCGCTCTATAAATGTCTTGATTGATTGATTGATTGATTGTCAGTGAGTGATTAATAAATAACTCAGAGACGCTGAATATGTAGCAGTCGGTGAATAGCACACTTTCAATACTAAGGGTCTTATGTACAAGGAGCTTGTGCCTATAATGTGTCAAGGATTTTGACGCATTGGCGGTGCAATCACTGCTCCATATTTACAAATTGATGTATCTCTGAGGATATGTTACTCTCCGGACCCATGCAAAAAGAAGAGCCTGCATTGGATTTGCCTATGTCACATAAGTATTGAAATATGCAAGGTAGGCGTTCCGTCGTAAATTCCAGCGTAAAAATGACACATTGTTTTTTATAATATTTTCTAAAAGTGACGCAGCAGCTGCAAAAGTGGTGCAGTATCTTCAAAATTTCTGCCCCTGTGGAACCCACGCACAGGAAATGATGCCACCTACTTTGCAATATAAAGAGAAGCTGGATGGGACCATTTTGCAAACCGATTTTCACTATGGAGGTCGTTTTCTTGCAACTGAGAGCTGCAGTGAGACAACCACCAGAATCCACTCCACTCCAACCACCCACTCCACCGCTCACCACCATGAGGGCAACTCAGGAGGAGAGAACGCATTTATTACCAAGGGACCACTCTGATTAGACTCAGGGAGGAGGAGGTCATCACTCTTTATTGGCTGAGGAGGCAGTCCATAGTAGATCTGCTACACCTGATTGCCCCAAGGCTACAGCATACAACTGACAAGGCAAACAACATACCTCCACAGGTTAAGCTCATGGCGGTACTATATATGCTGGTGTCTGGATCATTCCAGACATCTGTCACAGTGACTTGAATATCCCAGTCATCTTTCTCCTCATTCCTGCCCTCCGTCCTGGATGCCATCATCTGGCTGACACTCCGCTACCGTCTCTTCTCCAGCACACAGGACCTGCAGTTGGAGATCAAGCAGGGAATTTATACCATTGCTGGGTTTCTACACATGCTGGGAGCCATGTACCGCACACATGTGCAACTGGTATCTCCTGCAGCCAGTGCACATCTCTACAGGAACGGGAAGCACACATACTCCATAAATGTCCAGGTGATTGTGGACCATCAGGGCCTCTTTACCAACGCGCTGGCCAAATACTCCGGCAGTGTGCATGATGCCTACATATTTTGACACTGCATTATTAATGAGCGATTTCAGAATGGTCAATATGGGAATGACCTACTTGTAGGTAATCTAAACTCCAATATCTACACACACACCAACAGGTAGAAATGGATGGCATAATATCCATGAGTGTGTCTGTTGACGCAGTTGAAAAATGTAGTAAGAAGTGTGTGGCTCATACATGCACCATGTATCTGGTACATGTATCAGGCAAACACACACGCTAACAATGTCAAGATACTCAACTTCACTATGGCTTACATTTAATGGTGGAGGGGTACTAAGAAATGAATTTGCTGGCCAAATTGCAGTGTACCATTGTTGTGTGTAAGGAAGGTTGCAATTGTGGTTGTGAGGATGTCTACATGCCACTTCCAGTGGTCACCAGGCATGTCATGTATCCCAACACCAACATCTGTAGGTTACCATGCACATATGCATGTGTCAGTGTAATATATGTCAATGATGTCAACATCTACCTACGGAGAACCAAGTTACGAAATATGTACCACCATCGGAAGGCCCGGCTTTAGGGTGGTGCAGAAGCTGCAGTTGCATTACCTGCTGACCTGGAGGGGGCACTCACCTCAAGGTGATTGCAGTGTTTAGCAATGACTTACAATGTAAACAGACAGATGCTGCAGTGCAGAGTTCCTTGTTGGACCATCTGTTAGGCAGCAAAACAAATGTCAAGATAACTATTGGGACTAATGTTCCTGCTGGAGAGAGAGCTGGGATATTTATTCAGTGAAAGTATCTATTCGCCCTAAAGTAAAGCAGAGACTCAAATGAGTGCTGTAAAGAACAGATCTGTATTATGTCTGGATATCTGGTTGATTAAGGCAAGCCAGCCTCTACCAGCGAGTTAACACAAAATAAATGTATGTGAGAGAGGGGCCATGGAGAGATCATGAGGGGCACTTTTTCTTGGTGATAGGTTGGATTCTGAGGAGAATTTCATGGGGGTGGGGAGAGCATACAAATGAGTTTTACCAGCGCACACCAGCCCTAAAGCCAAAGCGGACAATCGGCAAGTACACACATCTTGTATGAGTACATAACATAGAGTGGTCGCCAGCTACTCCAAATATACATCCCAGAAAACAACAACAGGATCAACATCACAGACATGATGCAAAAGTTTACGATCTATCAGTCCATGCTCAGTATTTCCTATAACACAGAGCAATGGAAGAGGAATGTGTCAAGCTAACACCAAAAGAAAGACTAACACATACTGTGAAAACAATGTTCGAGATATGTATGACTATGTAACTAGATGCATTGCACATGGCCTGCAATGTATCAGTAACAGTTCTCTAAAGTATTAACACTTGACCGTTGCTTCTCTTTCAGCTGACCAGGGATATGGCGTCCAGCCATGGGTTATGACACCCCACGCACACCCCAGATTGAGCGAGAGAAGGCCTATAACCAGGCTCACAGCAGGAGCCGACACATAGTTGAAAGAACCTTTGGACTGCTGAAGGCCAGGTTCAGCTGCATTGACATATCAGGGGTTAGATTGCTCGACTTCACCCAATGGCATGCAAGATAATACTGGTCTGCATAATTCTGTAAGTTTTTTGAGTGCAGACAAATGTCCCATGGGACCTTGAGATAGAACTACCCAACTTGCTGGAGGATGATGAAGAGGACGATGCTGAGGCTCGGTACCACCAGGACACAGCTGCAGGCAATCGCAGACGTGAACAGATTGTGCAAAATATTTTCACATTAAACAAATGTATGTGAATGGACACTTAAATCTAATGAATGAACGTTTATACTTGATAAATGACACAACCTTTTACTTGTCATTAGGTCTATGTCACATTTTGCGTAAATATCAACTGCAACACATTCTGTCAACTAGGACTAGCCTTCAGAAAAGTAGATTCTTGTCGTGTGCCAGGCATCAACATCACACACCCATGAACAATGCACCATGCTGTGTCACGTGTTGGGTGGAACTTGCACTTTGACCAATTCCATAGTACTGTGTCAGTGGACAAAGATGTATTAACAAACAATATATATTCCCCCTTGACCTCTATAATTTTAATGGAATAAAGCCAACAATTTAGTTTTTGTATTTTAACACATAAGGGCAAAAATCATGAAAAGAGTTTTTTTTGGGAATTTATCCTTTTATTATTTTTTTCTTTTAGTTATATTTCTTAGTACAAAAGTTTTTTCATTTATCAATATATCGCATCAGTTTATATGATTTTCAAAAAACACATAGTATAAAACACATCATATTATAATACCATCAGTAAAAGGCTATTACATGCAAGGAAAACAATATACAAAACAATAAACATTCTCACAAGTACATACACCCCTTTCTTCTCATACATACTGCATTCATTCTTAATTCTGCGTCTGAGGGATCGCAGATGAAATTGCAGATTAATACGCAAGGACAAAGATGTTTCATTTGTGAAGTCGACAACCTATTAGGAAAGATAACACCTCACAGTGAAAGCTGACACTATCGTATGAAAGGTAAGATTTCTGTAGTGAATGTGACCGTTTGTCATGCAAAGTCATGCATGGCCATTAACACTGATGTAGAACTCTGTAAAATAAAGGAATCAAGGGAATAAAAGTTGCCTTCATGGTGATAATAATAATTCCTTCTTTATTTGGAAGGCAACACATCCATAAAAGGATACAATAATCCGATCATACAATATAAAAGTCACTATAGACAAATAAAACAACATGACTGATTAAAACATAACAGGATACTAAAACCCCAGAAATGTATGGCTATATACCCTATCACACCAATAGTAACCCCATGAATACAAAGAAGTGGGAGATCAATCAATTCTTGATAAATTGGACCTGTAAACTGCCTGCAAAAAAACTAATCACAGCAAGGAGGGGATAGGGCACTATCCCCTGTAGGTGCAAAAGTGCCACTTTTGCCTACCTGAACTTCAAAATCTTTAGTAAGGGCCGGAGGAATCGTGTTCTTAGCACTGAGAACAATTTACACAATAAAACAAAATGAAGCATGTCCTGGGAAGATATAAGATCACAGCCACAGTAGCCTCCTTGGGATAAGGGAAGCAATCCAGCTGGTGCTGCTAAAAGGTGGTGAAGTTGATTAAATCTGAAGCGCGAAATTAAAAATCTATCATGGGCGCTAGAGAGTGCAAAAATATATGTTTCCATACCCGGCACAGACTGTAGCATTACATAAGCCCTCACTGTAGGTTTACTGAGCTCATTATTTTCGCGCTGGGCAGTGACAAATTTATGATGCAACTCTTTTGTGATGCTAAGATCCCCAGGGCATGAAGCGTCATGTGCAAAAAAAAGGTGTGGCCTTCCTATAGCCTGTACGGATTCCTTAATATAACATACCCAGGGGTAGTGCCCTGATCCTGGGCCTGACAATCCTCTAAAATCAAGTGGTTTTGAAATGACCTCTGGTGCCCATGAGCCCAGTCTGCTGGGAAAGCTGGTACTCAATCAATCAATCAATCAATCAAGCATTTATAAAGCGTGCTACATACCCGGAAGGGTTCCAAGGCGCTGGGGGAGGAGGGATGGGTGGGGGGGGGGTTGCACTAGTGGTCGAAGAGCCAGGTCTTGAGTAGTCACCTGAAGGTCTGAGGGTCTTCGGTCTGCCGAAGGTGGAGAGGGAGGGTGTTCCATGTCTTGGTGGCGCGCTAGGTGAAGGACCTGCCTCCGGAGGTGGTCTTGTGGATGCTTGGGACGGCAGCCAGGGAGAGGTCGGCGGAGCGGAGTCTCCTGTTGGGTGCCTAGAATGACAGTCGGTTGTTGAGGTATGCTGGGCCGGTGTTGTGAAGGGCCTTGTGTGCGTGGGTTAGGAGCTTGAAGGTGATGGTCCCCACGGACAGATTCCTACGCCTTCCCAGGGTATGCGTAAGGGAGACTCAACAAAGGGAAATACCTAAATGTTTGCTTTTTATTTAACTACTAGCAGCCCGTCCCGACGTTGTCCGGTAGCAAAAGGCTGCTTCTAGGCCCCTGCCCGCCCCGACGTTAAGGCTGCTTCTGGGCCCCCGCCCGCCCGACGTTAAGGCTGCTTCAGGGCCCCGCCCGCCCAACGTTAAGGCTGCTTCAGGGCCCCTGAGCAGTGGGAGTCTTTCTTACCTGCTCCTGAGTTCTCCGCTCGGCCGCTCCTTGCCGGTCATCACCCCACCCGCCCCGACGTTAAGGCTGCTTCAGGGCCCCGCCCGCCCTGACGTTAAGCCTGCTTCAGGGCCCCTGAGCAGTGAGAGTCTTTCTTACCTGCTCCTCAGTTCCCCGCTCTGCCGCTCCTCACCGGTCGTTACCGCTCCTCCCCGCTTGTCTGCCAGTCCTCTCCGATCCTCCCCGCGCTCACGTCCCCCGCTCTTCCTCTTGCTCCTGTACGCCGCTCCTCCCCGCGCTCGTGATGTCAGCACGCATGTCGCGGCCGGCGCTTCTTCCTAGAGACTACTTTTTTTTATATTAATTTTTTAAAGAACGTTTTTTTTTTTTAATATAGCCTATGTCCATCTGCTTGCCCTGACGTTTTCAAAGATGTTTTGGGTGTTTGGATTGGTGGTGTAGTTTTCGAGTTTACCTGGCTCAAAGGACACACTTCTCTCTTTATAATAGTAGTATAGATAATCCCCCCTAGAAGTTATCCACTGTGGTCACTATAGTCGCTGAAATTTCATTACTTTCTCAGTAGTGAAGGGAAGATCAAATATTTCTTACAAACACCTATGGGTATTGTCTTGGGAGAGCAGTGTGGATGAGGGAGGTGTTATGTTTTGAATATGTGAAATCATGGTCTGAGGGTTTTTTCGTATGAGGCTTTACAGAAAGATGTTAACAGGATATTATAACACATCCTAGCTTTCTTTTCTGTGAACATTTTTTATTTGATTAAGAACATCGAAACATGGCTTATGCCTCAGTGATATTTAGTCATCATGTTCTGTTCCGTTGCTTATTTTGTTCTGCTGTTTACATGGCTGCTGAGAATGCAAAATAATGAAATCAGAGCTGTGTGAATAATAACTGCGTCAGCCCCGTGCTGAGGTGCATCATCAGAGCTGTGTGAATAATAACAGCTGTGAGCCCGTGCCTGAGGTGCATCATCAGAGCTGTGTGAATAATAACAGCTGTGAGCCCGTGCCTAAGGTGCATCATCAGAGCTGTGTGAATAATAACTGTGTCAGCCCCGTGCGTGAGGTGCATCATCAGAGCTGTGTGAATAATAACAGCTGTGAGCCCGTGCGTGAGGTGCATCATCAGAGCTGTGTGAATTATAACTGCGTCAGCCCCGTGCGTGAGGTGCATCATCAGAGCTGTGTGAATAATAACAGCTGTGAGAAACAGCATACTCTTGCACACACTCTCACTGCTCACCAATTGAAATTTTGCTAAAAAAATTATGCAACGCATTGTCATACACAATACCAATAACTCAAACTTTAATGCTGCGAGACTTATTGCATTGTAAATGCTTGTTTTGTTTTTGTTATTCTGCTTCAAAGTACTGTCACTGTTGTACTGGGAACGCAGAGTTCAATAGCTATTTTGTGAAAGTGTGTTAGAGTTTCAAAATCGGCAAATGTGACCTGTTTAATGAAGATGCTATTTTCTGGAAGGGTCTTTCCTTCTTTTACGTTTTGTATCCCTTGAATAATGTTTCCGTTTCGTTTTTCTAATTCTGTGCGCAAGTACTGGGACTGTTCCAGTGATTAGGGCCAGTTGTGTTAATTGTGGAAATTGTATTTTTTTGGTTAAGCTTTTAATATTTTCCGCAACATCCGTAATTAGTCGGGGGCGTGGCCAGCCGGGCAACATGGCGTACGCCACTTGCTAGAGCTCTGCCAGTGAGGCACCGACTTATCCTGCATTTCCCCGGACGGAGTGACCTGTGCTTACCAGTGCGAGGCGGAGCGGTTGCGGGATCGCCAGGGGACCTCATCGGTGTGTCCAAAATCGTGAGGCACGGCCGAGGAGCCGGGAACACGCCGCTGTCTAAGCACTGCGGGCAAACGTGGCGAGGGCGCGAAGGTCGCCTGGATCTCGGAAAAGAGAGGAGGGGCCCTGACTCCGGCAACGCGGAAGCAGCGGGGGAACCCCGGCCGCAGCTGCGGGCTACGGAGCCCTCTGGGGAGGCACTGAGGAGCCCCCGGACAGGGTGATCGGTTGGTCTGCTTAGCCGCCGGCAGGATAGGAGGAGGAGCCCGGAGCAGTACGTACAGGGAGCCGGAAGGAGAGCGGCTGAGCGGCGGCATCGCTGTGGGCCGGAGCGAGCTGGGGAGGTGCAGCCTCGGCCACTGGCGGGGCCCCGGGGACGAGCGGCGAAGGGGGAGAGTCCCGCTCCTCTACTGACGGTCCGGCGCGAGTAGCAGCCCGCGCTTGCTGCAGTCCCTGAGGTGAGCTGCGGGGCCCAGAGGCGGGCGATCGGGAGGCGACCCAGCGCTGTTGCGGAGCCGTGACCGGTGGGAGCTGTGAGGTGCCTAGGGACACAGAACCAGCCGAGAGGCACGGCAAGGCAGCGGTGGACGGAAGGGGCAATGCTGGGGTGAGCTGGCCACTGGACTGCGTCAAAGAGGCGACATTTTGTTTTAGGCGCCATTTTGGGAGCCCACGTAGTGAGAGGCCCCTGCCCCCTTGCTGATCCAACGTTGGGCTCTCCGACCACGAGCGCCGGTCCAGCTCAGACAGAGGGCAATCACTGCAGGGCAGCAGAGCCTGCATGTACTGCTGCCTCAGGGAGCTTCCAGTGAGACGTTACTGCCTGCAGCCCGCAACGGTTTTACAGCACATTCGCCCACGACTGGAGACCCCAAGCGTTCATCAGCGCACGACCCCGGATGCAGAGGTGTGGATTACACGCTTGCCTCTAGTCTGGCTGAGGAACATTTGAGAGTAGCAGAGGTGCGGTGGGTGCGGTAGGTGCAGCGAAGGCCAAGGCAGAGCGGCGAAGTAGTCGAGGCTGGCAGCTGAGCGCGCCGCCCTGCCCCGGGAACCACCTTGGCCGCCCACAGGAGGTGAGGCCCCCGCCTACGGACCGCACCCCTCTGTGTATGTCGCCTGTTGACACATCAGGACACCCAGGCTGAGTCGGTGGCGAGGACCCGAGAGGTGGGGACCCCTCTGCATTGCTGCAGTGGCGAGCCGCCTGCTAGAACCGCCTGCACACCCCCTGGGAGTGAGGCACACAATCTGAGACTCGACGCTGGACTGCCCTCCAAAGTCACAACGACGCGCTTTGCTGAGGTGGGTGCGCTTGGGCCCGCTAATCACTGGTTGCCACGTTACATTGGCCCTCCGGCGAGTGCAGAGAGCCTAGTGGGTTCGTGAGCCCCGCCGTCGCTGCTGCTGGTCCACCGCCGGGAGTGTTGATGCCCACGGTGCAGCAGCTCGCAATGGGCAGGCTTAGAGATAAACCGCAGTCGAAGCTACTGGGCCCGGGCTGCCCCGACCCGCCACAGGCTCAGCGGCAGATGGAGATGGAGCCTGTAACAGCTCTCGCAGCCAAGATGGACACGGTCTTGGCGGCGGTGGTGCGCATTGGGAATACTCTACTACAAACCAAGACTTCCCTGGAAGCGCGACTCGACAAAGTCACCTCCGACTTCACGCTACTGCATGCGGACCATCGTAAACTTTCGGAGTCAGTTGCCGCGCAGCGCCAAACAGTCCAGGAACTGCAGCCGGTGGTGCATAGCCATGCCTCTACTTTGCAGGACCTAATTGACAGAGTTCACGTGTTGGCGGATTACGCCGAGGATGCGGAAGGGCGCTCCCGGCGCAGCAACGTTCGGTAGTGGGTCTACCGGAGGGGGAAGAAGGGAAGAGCCCTGAACAGTACATGGAAGACTGGCTGCGGGCTCTTCTGCCAGTTGGGACACTATCGGCGCAATTCGTAGTGGAAAGGGCACATAGGGTGCCAGCGCAAGCCCAGAGGCCTGGAACTCGGCCCCGTCCGTTCCTATTTAAACTCCTCAACTATCGAGACCGCGATGCGGTGCTCCGCAAGACTTGGAAGATGGGAGACCTCAAAGTGGGCAACAACCAAGTCTTGTTCTTCCCGGACTATACGGCGACAGTACAGAAGAGGCGTGGCTCGTATCTGGCAGTGAAGAAGCATCTGAGGGAGCTAGACCTGCCCTATTCGCTGCTCTTCCCCTCCCGCTTGAGAGTGGTCACCAAGGAGGGCTCGCTCTTCTTCGAGGCCCCATCAGAGGTTTGGGACTGGCTAGAGGAAACGGGACAATGGTCGGGGCCACGACCGACAGGCCCAGATGAAGGTGGCTGGCAGGAGCAGCACTCCAGGAGGCGGCGGAGGAAGAGGGGGACCCGGCGGAGCGCAGGCTTAGGACAGGCTGCCCCAAGCCCGGCAAAAATGCGGCAGGAGCGACAGGAGGCCCTAGAGGCGGTTGCAACGCTGGATGCAGGGAACACAAGCAACAACCTGGACCATGGACAGTTGAGTGAAGCACAAGCCAGCGGACCGTCGTCGCCGTCCACGGTGCTGTCGGATGATATTGTTATGAAAGCAAGGCTTCACACTTATTTTTGAGTTAAAGCAAAAAGGATGTCACAGTGGACACAGAATTCAAAGTCCATGAGCGAAGATGTGGAGCATCAGTATTTCGGTTCCTCTTTCATTATTCAAGTGAGCCAGCCGACACGTGTTTCGTCGCTAGAAAGCACAGTTTCCGTGACTCCTCAGGGCTGGGGAGGATACAAAATAATGGATGGAGTACATGGCAACAGTGTATGGGCTCCAAAGGTGACTTAATACGGTGACAAACTGTGTAGGGTGAGTGTGGTGTGAGTTAAGAAAACTAATACAGTAGTGGATGCACACAACACCATCCAGGTACCTGTGAACATTGTCCTAACAAGTGCAAGGAGGGGAGTGGGTCATAGGTGAATAAATCGTGGATCCATCCAGGATACAAAACATATTCTAAGCCTTCTCTCCGATCTACAGTGGCAACCAGGCAACTTTTTAGTAACTATGGATGTGGTGGCACTCTACACCAGCATCAAACCAGAACTGGGGCTAGACACGATAACCAAAGTCCTACAGAATCGACCTGCCACTATGTGGCAACACACAAATATGTTGGTCTCCATGATGGAACTCATTCTCAAGAATAATGTATTTTTGTTCAACAACTCACGGTACAAACAAATAAGAGGTGTAGCCATGGGCTCTAAATTCCCCCCTTCTTTTGCAAATTTGTTTATGGGTGCACTAGAAAAAGACCTGATTTGGGGCACAAAGGGTGCACCATTTGTAGATTCTATAGCGACCACCCCGCACAAGCCCGGCCCCCGGCCCAGCGGGTCGACCCCCCCAACCCCCCAGATGGCTACACTACAACACATGCCATGGCGAACACCACCATCATGACGTGGAACGTCCGCGGCATGCATACCCCGTCGTGTAGATACTCGATATTCGCTTATATGCAGCGACACAGGGTGGGGATTGCGCTCCTCCAGGAAACGCATATGTCCCAGGTGGAGCTGGACAGGCTCCGCAGGCGATGGAGGGGGCAGATACATGGCACGACTCACTCCTCGCAAGCGCGTGGTACCCTGATATGGGTGAGAGCTGGCGTTCCCTTTACATACACTGACGCGCAAGTAGACACACTGACGGGAGGTACTCTTTTGGTAGGGGGAGGCTTAACGGGCAGGAGATACTGCTGGGTTCCATCTATGCCCCCAACACAGACCAACCCGCTTTCCTGGTGTCCCTCAAGCCTGTCCTCCAGGGATATGCGGGCCTTCCCTGGTTACTAGGCGGCGACTTTAACATGGTTTTAGACACACACCTAGACCGCTCCTTCCCACCTCTGCGCGCAGTGGCAGTGACATCAACAGCACAGGCCTTTAGGACCTGGTTAGTACACTGGGACATACATGATCTTTGGTGCACACAACACCCTGCGGACAAAATATACTCGTATTATTCGGCTGTGCACGGCCTCCATGTCCGCCTTGGCCGCATAGTGGGTTCCCAGTCCCTACTCCCGCTACTGTCCAAGACCGAGTACTTAGGAAGGTCACACTCGGACCACAATACTCTCTGCCTTCAGCTCAACTGGGAGGCGGATAGACCCCCGGTGCCCACCTGGCGACTACAGCCTGCAGCGTTAGAGGACGCTGAATTTAGGTCATCCCTGAGCACAGCCATCCTTTCTTATTTTGAAGATAATGAGGGCACAGCGAGTGATCTGGGGGTGGAGTGGGACGCCCACAAGGTGACTATCCGCGGGCACTGCCTGGGTGCCACGTGTAATATCCACGTGCAGGTGTCTGAGTCCCTAACTTGTATCGAATCTGAGCTTCTGCGCCATGAAAGAGAGGGAGAGGGTGTCGGCGAGCACGCGCGTACACTGGGGGAGCTTCGTGGTGAGCATGCAGTCCTACTTGAACGGCTGAGGTGTCAAAATTACGCTGCCCAAACGGCAAGAACACACTCACAGGCGGACAGGGCTGGCCGCTTGCAAGCTTGGCTGGTCCGAAAAGCAGACCGCATGGCCCCGATTGGCGCCATCCGATCAAATGATGGGTCGGTGGTGTACACGCAGAGCGAAATACACCGGGCGCTGACGGACCACTACCGGGAGCTCTACAGGTCACGCAGTACCGGCCACCACACAGGCTGGCTGGGTTTTTGGACTACTATTGAGGACAGCCAAAACGAGGAACTCGGTGCACCTCTGTCCTTAGAAGAAGTGGGGGACGCAATCCGAGCGCTGGCGTCCGGAAAGACGCCGGGGCCGGACTGTCTACCGGCTGAATACTAAAAAGCACACAGCGATATCCTAGCGCCTCAGCTCCTCAGGATGTATAGGGCGTCAGTGGATGCCAGCCGGCTCCCACCTTCCCTGAGGGAAGCGTTTTTAGTGTCCTTACCCAAGCCAGACAGAGATCCCATGTCCTTAGGCTCCTATCGCCCGCTGGCGATGCTGAACACCGATTACAAGGTGTTCGCCAAGCTCCTGGCACCATTCCTGCAGATGGTAGGGCTTCTGTACAACAACCCCGTGGTCCGTGTTCGGATGGGACCGTATGTCTCGGTGGCGGTGGCGGTGGGTAGAGGTACCCAGAAGGGTTGCCCCCTGTTGCCGCTCCTCTTCGCTTTGGCAATAGAGCCCTTGGCTGCGGCCATGAGACAGCACCTGGCGGATGGTATCCCGCTGGGCGATGGGGTTCATCAAGTGTCGCTGTACGCTGATGATTTACTGGTCTTTGTCCGGGACGTGAGTCACATACCGGACTCACTGGCCTCATTGCTGAGCCGTTTCGCTGACCTCTCGGGGCTCCGAGTCGATGCGGGCAAGTCGTGTCTCTATGCGTTTAGAGAGGGCGTGGCAGACCCGGAGTACAGTCTCCACGGCACGAGAGTCCAAAAGCAAGAGGCCACGTTTAAATATCTGGGGATCCAGATTTACCGCCAACAGACAGACCTGCTAGACTGGAACCTGGGAAGAGCAGTGATGGTGCTCCGGGCTCAGGGTCTACGCTCCCGCTCTCCCCCACAGGCAAAGTGGCCCTCGCTAAAATGGTGATGCTTCCTCGCCTCCTCTATTACTTCGCGAACCTCCCACTCTTCCTGCCCGCGTCCTTCTTCTCTAATCTCAATCGGATTTTATGAGACTTTGTCTGGGGTGCATCTAGGCACCGCCTTGCGCTTGGGAAATAGTTTTTGCCCACAGACAGGAGCGGGCTAGCGGCTCCCTGCTTTGAACACTATTACTTAGCGGCACAGCTCCAATGGGTCGCCCGTGGCTGGCGGACAGGGGAAGGGAGGATACCGCTACAGCTGACCCATCGTATACACTGGAGCGGATCACTGCGCTATTTCATCCACTGGCGGTGCCAACGCGCCCCACCCCACTACTGCTGGCGGTAGCATTCAAATGCTTTCGCAGGGCACTGTACCTCACGAGAGGGGTGCGCTCTTATGTGCCTGCTGTGCCCCTGGAGGGTTCGCCCGGCGGCGGGGGGACACTCACACACTCCATGTTAGAGCAATGACATGTGATGGATGTCCAGACGCTGGGCGCCCTGCACCAGGATGGAGTATTGATACCCTATGAGACGCTAGTCGCGGATGCACAGGTCCCTAACGGCGCACATGGCGGCTAAATGGGGCGATGTCGCGGAAGAACCGGCACAACATTTGACGATACAGTACCTACACGTTATGGGCAGGGGCAGACATTTAGTCAAATGGTTTGCTGCGTCCCTACGGGTGCATACAGAGCAGGACCTAGCCCCACTACGGGTGAAATGGGAGAGAGACATGGGGCGAGCGTTCGCAGACAGAGAATGGGAAAAGATTCTAAAAAGCCCGGTCCGCATCCCCAGAAATGCGAGGTTCAGCCAAATCCAAGTATACATAGTGCACAGGGCCTACCTAACCCCAGACCTAATAAATAAATACTTCCACAGAGCAGACGCATCTTGCCCCAGATGCGGGGAAGTGCACGCAGAACTTCTCCACATTCTGTGGCATTGTCTGCGCCTCGGCACCCACTGGAGGGACATCCATGCACTACTTACACGGAGCACAGGCTGCATCATCCCTTGCAATTGGCCTGAGTGTCTCCTACACCACTTCAAAAGGCTGCCCAGGGACAAGGCGTCATCCAGATTCCTTGACTTGGGAATGGTGACGGCAGTCCGACTCCTCACCAAGAGATGGAAGGCGAGAGAACCACCCAACACGAGGGCGTGGATCCTGTCATTCTCGTCATGGGCTCGCGCGGAATGGACAGCCATCCGGAGGGAGGAAACTATGGGTCTCCGTAAACAGCCTATGTCAGATAGATGGGAACACATGCTAAACACTATGCAGGAGACTGGAGCTGCTGTGGAGGAGGGGGCGGCGGGGACCTAGACTGACGCCACAAGCGGGAGGGGCGGGGGAGCAGGCAACGCCATGGCAGACATACCGTTCAGTGCAATGCGCGACACGGCGGCGATGCAACGCCTGGTGAAGAATCTTGCAGGTCAACTGGGTGGGAGTGGAGGAGGAAGGGGGGGTCTGGGCTGGTAGGGGTTGAGAACTGGGACGAACGGCAATGTAACCTGTCAATAGTGTCGTAGTTAGTTGTTTTGTTCTATTGCACATGCTAATCATTTGGGGCTGGGATGGATATGTAATGCTTGTCCTTTTCCTTGTAAAGAGGTGAAGAGCTAACTCCTGTTTTCTACTCGGAAGGCACACCCGGGCATTTGTGTCCTACTCAAAACCACTTTAATTGCACTGTCATGCTGCCTCCGATGAATCATACTGTTGATGTCCTGATCCCCGTGAATGACTGAAGAGCAATTCTGATTGTAAATCAGTGCCTTTTGTATTGTTGAATTTACAAATACCAATAAACAGATTTAATTAAAAAAAACATAAATAAATAAAAAAAACATCCGTAATTAGTCGTAGTTTTGGGAGGAAAGTCTTTTGAATGTTCACTCGATTGCCTTTCTCCGGTAAGAAATGGCCGCTTCTTTTGTTCCGGTTCATCCCCCTGGAACGTCGTTGGCGAATGGTTAAAGAGTTGTCATTTATTTTCACTGAAGTCGTGTGTGTGTGTGTTAATTATTGTGGGTTGTGATTGGTGTACTGTGTGAAGCAAAGCAATGATAGGTGGTTCTCATGTGTAACCCTGCCCCCAGTGTCATGTCATTGTTATTGAATCCACGACGATGGAAGGCACGGCCATTTTTTCATGTGTGTTAATTATTGTGCGTTGTGATTGGTGTACTATGTGAAGCAAAGCAATGATAGGTGGTTGTCATTTGTAATCCTGCCCCATTTGTCACGTCATTGTTATTGAATCCGCGACGATGGAAGGCATGCTCATTTTTTCATGTAATCCGACGAATGCGTCAATGTTGTCAGGGTAACGCGGACGAATGTGCGTATGTTGATGTTAGTATATTTGTGATACCACGCACCTCTTTTGTTAGATTTTGAAGAGCGTGTTATAAAGTCATTGAAAGCACATTCCCACTATGTATGTAGTTGGAAGTGTGTGGTGAAGTGTGTAGCTTGCACAGTGAAATGTGGTAACGCCGACGAATGTGTGTATGTTGATGTTAATATATTTGTGATCCCGCGCACCTCTATTGTCGGATTTGCAAATGCGCGTTATAAATCCAGTGAAAGCGCAATTCAGTGAAAGCGCATTCCCGCTATCTGTTCAGTTCGAAGTGTGTGGTTAAGTCGCTTTGCCTATGTTTGTTCTTCGCCCTGTAAACGCCAACATTTGTTCTTTGACACGCCCACGTTCTTCTTCCACACGACCACCAACTTTTGTTCTTTGACACGCCCACGTCCACGTTCTTCTCACACACGACCACGCCCACGCTAATGCCCACAAGGGACTACTTTTCCACTTTTTACGTTTTTGCTTTTTTAATGTATATGGTGTAGACATCTATAGCCTATGTACTTCTGCTACATCTCCCCTTTCAAATTGTGTATTGGGTGTAGTGATTGGTGCAGTACTTTTTGAGATTACCTGGCTCAAAGGTTTGTGTTCTCTCTTTATAATAGTAGGATAGATATAGACTAGCAGCCCGTCCCGACGTTGTCCGAGTATGAATTGCTGCCGGTATAATGTTTTGTAGGATTTCGTTTTGATGGCATTTCTTATCTGTGACAGGCCTGTGAAACGCTCCGATTCACAGTGCACTGCTGATGCACTTAAGAGTGTGCGTTCAGTAGTGTGTGAACTCGAGTTTCCCTACTTTATTTTTCCTTGCAATATTATATAACGCGAACACGACAACATGGCCTGAGCACAATTTAAATTACAGAAGAACACATTCATTTGTGGTAAGCACAGGGAGACAAAGCGATTTGCCTGGAATCACAGGATGTTGAGCTGATGCCGATATTCGAACGTAGCTCCCCAGCTCTAAAGTTTGCAATTCTAGAACTTGTGGCGGGAGGTGTGTCTAAAAGTGTATGTCGGTGCTGGCCATCAATGAGAGAGACCAGTGCATTTTTCAAATGGGTGGTGAAAAAATATGAGTATGTTGCTGGAGATGTGGGGCCCGATTCACAAAACTAACTTAAGACAAAATCCTAAACTTACTACCATTTTCGTATTCACAGAAGGCACTTACTCATTTTGGTATTCACAGAAGGCACTTCCTCATTTCGGTACAGTCCAACCCAAAGGGTGGAACTATCACACGCCCGTTTGTCACGCCCCCAGCACACACCCACAGCACAACGCAAACACGCCCACAGGGACTACTTTGCTGGCACGGTTCTTTTACCTTTTAAATGTATATGGTGGGCGTCTGCATAGCCTATGTCCCTCTGCTGCTACTGCCCTTTCCAACGCTGTATTGGGTGTTGTGATTGGTGCTGTGGTTCCTGAGATTACCCGCCTCAAAGGTTTGGCCTCTCTCTTTATTATATTAGTTTGGATGTGTGCTGCAACTGCAGCACACATAGAAAGAGGAAAACACCTCTAGTGTCTGTGTTTGAGCAGTAAGGTGTCCCTTCGTGCAAAAAAGGATTCACCACTACTGGGAGGACACCCCTGCACCATGGCATGAGGGGACCTGCATTGGCGCATGGATGCCCATGGTGCTCCACTACAGGGGACGAGGACAGTAATGCGTCAAATGTTTTGTAGAGATGGCGCATCCCTCCCCTCATAAAGTAATGCTAGGCTGCACTACAGGAAGGCTTGATGCACTGCTGTGCTTCTAAATATCGTAAATGAGGCCCTGATTGTGACACATTGGCCTGTTCACAAGGGCTTCAAAATGGCAGGAGCTGAGCATGCAGCGCAGGGGAGGCCCATAGTTGATGAGGGCCCACCATGCACAGTGCAGGGAGTAGTATCACCCTGTCAGCTAGGTCATCACTGACTCAGAACTGTGTGGCCCATCCCACATATCTGATGCATGTGTGCGCACTCACTGTCATCAGGCCACAGGTTGGACAGGGTGTGTATCTCAACCAGAAGCAGTCATACATATGTGTTGGTGGATACCTACATTTTCCTAACTTAATGAGCCAGTATAGGCCTTGAATGAACAATGGTCATTTAGAGTGCACTGGTCACATGTGAAGGAGCTGAGTTTCCACGTTCTAGATCCGAGTCAATGGTACTGTTTCTTAGCATGAAAGCGTGGGGGGCGGAGAACTCCTTAGTAACCCTGGGCGTAGTTCACGAAGTAGCGCTATGCGTAGCTACACGAAGTGCACTTCACACTACGCGATTTACGCATAGCACTATGCGAACTGTGTAGTACCCTGTTCGCACTGTGCAAGATGCCGTTTAAGATGATTGCACAGTGCAGACAAGCATCCGGCACTGTGCAATCATTGAAAACGGCATCTTGCACAGTGCGAGCTGTAGTTTTCTGCCGCTCGAGTAGATTTTTACTCGAGCGGCAGCTTTCTCAACGCAGACTGTAGTTTCTCATCGCGAGCGGTCGCGAGCATACGCGACCATTTGCAATGAGAAACCTGACCTCCCTCGTTGAGAATCTCGCCGGGAGATTTATTTTCCACGCTCGTGATCAGCAACTTGATCGCAAACAAAGAAAAAGTCTTGCCAGGATGTCATTTTGCCTACTCGCCGTCGCCAACTTGACGTTGAGGACTGCGAGCAAACAAAAAATCACTGCTGCACTACACTACGCTACGCATGTTTGCACTGTGCTACGTGCAGTTCGGTAGTGCAAAGTAGCAGAAACTTCGCAAACTACGCGAGCGAAGTGTATTGTTTTGCCCAGGGTTCATCCTGACAGTCAGTCCTGCACCTGAGGACTGGCTCTTTCACAGAAAGACGTGTAAGCTAAGGACCCTGAATACCCATAAGCCTCAGTGGAATAGCTAGATACCCACATTCCATTGCAGATATTTGCATACGAACTTCCTTCTTAAAATCGGAAGCACTATTTTATTATTCTAAATAGAATGTACAACAATACGTTTTCAGCTCGTGATTCTTTTTTCCCCCAAGGAAAATAACTTTTAATAAACCTTGTCCTAACACTTCAGTAGAATGGTTTGGTCGTATGGGTTTACTGTATGCTTAGTAGATACAATCTTTCAATAAATATCGTTTATCTCTGAGTTTCTGTTTAATTCTGCTGATTTAATAGAATTTTAGTAATGCAACTTATAGGGACATATTACCAAGGGTGGCGATAGGCAATTATCGCCGGTTTAGCGGCCGTTTTCGGCCGCAAAGCAGCGATAATTCTATTGCTCTATTAGCAAGCTGTCCCTAACTGATGTTAGCGACAGCTTTCAGGTGATAGCGAGCGGTTTGTGGCCCGCTTTGCATGTCAGCGACATGCAAGGTGGGCTTACCCAACCTGTTAGCGACTGAAAGCAGTCGCTAACGTCGCTATCGCCTATTAGCAAAGCAGGCGTAGCGATGGAAATATTCCCGCTATCGCCAAAAACTAACTCCTGCTCAGACCAGTTCTTAGCCATGTTATCCAAAGGGAGGTGGATAACATGGCTAAGAGCATTTTGTCGCTAATGCGTAAATATCGCTGTATTCTCAGCGGTATTCACGCATTTCACCGCTATCGCTGGATATTTTAGCACAATGGCGAAAAACATTGCTAATAGCATGTTTTCTCCGCTAACATATCCAGCGATAGGCAGCGATTAAAAAAAAAAATGCGCTTAGCGCATTTTGCAATAAATATCGCTATTCCTTGGTAATATGCCCCATAGTTTTTGTCCTTGATGTGTTGCCTGCATACATCCTGACAGTCACTCCTGCACTTGACTGCCGGTTCTTTCACAGAAAGACGTGTAAGCAAAGGCCCCTGAATACCCATAATCCTTAGTGGAATAGCTAGATACCCACATTCCATTGTAGATATTTGCATACGAAGTTCCTTCTTAAAATCGGAAGCACTATTTTATTACTCTAATAAGAATGTACAAAAAAACGTTTTCAGCACGTGATTCTTTTTTTTCCCCAAGGAATATAACATTCAATAATCCTTACCCTAATACTTCAGTATACTTAGTTTGGTTGTATGTGTTTCCTGCAATGTATTTATCTATCAACACAATTTTACCACTCTTTCTGAATTTACTTGCGCTTCCTGTAGTAGTGATAAAAGAATAAAAGCCGTTCAGTTTTGGAGGATCTTAAGATCCAAAACACGAGTTCAACATTAGAATATTACTTCAATTAACAAAAATGCATTTCGGAAAAAAGTCGTTAAAAAAGAGTAGCAGAGTGAATAATTATGAAAATAAGCTATTTCCGTACACCCCTTTTGAGACTGTAGTGTAGATGTTTGTCCGATTTATGAAGAAAGGATGAAGATGCGCCATTACCCATTTAGTTAAATTAAATAATTGGATATAGTGGGAGAATCTGTATTAGTTGGCGCCCAATAACCATAGGTATTAAAAGAAACAAATTGGAATCCATACTAATATAATAAAGAGAGAGCCCAAACCTTTGAGGCGGGTAATCTCAGGAACCACAGCACCAATCACAACACCCAATACAGCATTGGAAAGGGCAGTTGCAGCAGAAGGACATAGGCTATGCAGACGCCCACCATATACATTTAAAAGGTAAAAGAACCGTGCCAGCAAAGTAGTCCCTTATGGGCGTGTCTGCATTGTGCTGTGGGCGTGTGCTGGGGGGCGTGACAAACGCTGGGGGCGTGTGGTACGTTCAGCCCTTCGGGCTGGACTGTTCCCATGAGGCACAGGATCAGGGCTGATTTGCATATGGCCATGTCTGAACTAGAGTGGTGTGGAGTGCAAAAAAACAATGGATTTAGGGCCAGATCTCTGTACTGGGGTGAATGTATGACATTGTTCTGCATTCTGTCCATCAACTGTTGCTTTTGCATTTGTCACCCCGAGTGTGATGGGTATGCTCAGACGTGAGTCCCGTGCTCTCCACACCACTGGAGTCAAGCTATTCTGGCTGAAGATTGCTGATAGCTAGAAACTGGTCCTAGAAAGGTTGATTCTGCAGTTTGGGTTGGACTATTCCCATGAGGCACATAGTCAAAGCTGATGTGCATATGGCCATGTCAGAATTGGGGTAGTGTGAAGTGCAAAAAAAAATGGATTAAGGCCCAAATCTCTGTATTGGGTCAAATGTATGATATTGTTCTGCATTCTATCAACTGTTGTTTTTGCTTTTTTCACCTCGAGTTGTATGGGTATGCTCAGACGTGAGTCCCATGCTCTCCACACCACTGGAGTCAAGCTATCCTGTCTGAAGACGGCTGATAGCCAGAAACCTTACCTAGGATGCTTGATTCCCATCCAGGAAACACATAGCTTAGCATTTCGGGCTGGACTGTTCCCATGAGGCACAGGGTCAAGGCTGATTTGCATATGGCCATATCTGAACTGGGGTGGTTATGGAGTGCAAAAAAACGATGGATTTAGGGCCAGATCTCTGTACTGGGGTGAATGTATGACATTGTTCTGCATTCTGTCCATCAACTGTTGTTTTTGCATTTGTCACCCCGAGTGGATTGGGTATGCTCAGATGTGAATCCCATACTCTCCACTCCACTGGAGTCAAGCTATCCTGGCTGAAGAAACCGGTCCTAGGATGCTTGATTCCGATCCAGAAAAGACATGGCTTGGCAGTTTGTGCTGGACTGTTCCCATGAGGCACAGGGTCAAGGCTGATTTGCATATGGCCATGTCTGAACTGGGGTGGTGTGGAGTGCAAAAAAAATGAAGGATTTAATCCCAGATCGTTGTACTGGGGTGAATGTATGACATTGTTCTGCATTCTGTCCATCAACTGTTGTTTTTACGTTCCGCCCTTCATGCCATGTCTCATATCATACCCCAAAATACCCCTGTACCCCAAAACCCAAACCTAGCCCTGAACCCTAAAAATAACCCTGTACCCCAAAACCCAAACCTAGTCCTGAACCCTTAAAATACCCCTGTACCCCAAAACCCAAACCTACCCCTGAACCCTAAAAATACCCCTATACCCCAAAACCCAAACCTAGCCCTGAACCCTAAAAATACCCCGGTACCCCAAAACTCATACCTATCCCTAAACCCTAAACCTACCCCTGTACCCCATCACCAAAACTATATCTGAACCCTTAAAATACCCAAACACCCTAAAACATATACCTTAGTACCCCAAAACATGTACCCCTATACCCATACTTACCTTATCCAAACATTTAAATAAAAAATGCTTTTACCATTCATGCATTTACAACGAATTTCGTTGTAAATTTATGCGTGGTAAAAGCATATAAAATGTAATGCCATGCGTTATAATGTCATTGCGGAGTCATGGTACTTTCGTAATGAAAGTATGCGGAGTGATGGTATGCGGAAAGAAAGTTGCCAAATAATGGGGGCCTCATTTATAAGCCTATGCGTCACTTTTACCCCGCTGGTGCGTCACTTTTTGTGACGCACCAGTGGTGTAAAAAATGCACCTTGTTGCGCCATAGTTACAAAGTGACGCATCTAGGTAGATGCGTCACTTTGTAAACCCCTGTGCCACATTATACCTGCGCCAGGTATAATGTATGCAAGGGGGCGTATTGACCTAAGAAAGGGTCGAAGAAGTGACGCAGTAAAATCTATGTGATTTCACTGCGCCACTTCTAGGACACAAATGCGTCAAAATCTTACGCCTGCCTCACAGCAGGCGTAAGACTGACGCAGGCCCTTTCACATGGGGCTTTCCCCATATGAAAGGACACATTGCTGGAGTTGCCTCACTTTTGTGACACACTCCAGCAATGAGTCACTTTTGCGCCATACAGATACGTCAGAAATACTGACGTATCTAATTCCTTGCGCAATGATGCGTCATACTGTAAATATGACGCCTCATTGATGGTGAAGGAGGGCGCAGTGAAAAGTGACGCATCGCTGTTTTCACGCAGCGATGCGTCACTTTTCATAAATGAGGCCCTGGGTGTTTATCCTCCTGCGGTAAGTACATTGGTGGCACGGCTGCCCACATCTCCAGCAACATACTCATATTTTTTCACCACGGATTTGAAAAATGCACAGGTCTCTCTCATTGATGGCCAGCACCGACATACACTTTTAGGCACACCTCCCGCCACAAGTTCTAGAATTGCGAACTGTAGAGCTGGGGAGCTACGTTCGAATCTCGGCATCAGCTCAACATCCTGTGATTCCAGGCAAATCGCTTTGTCTCCTCGTGCCTACCACAAATGAATGTGTTCTTCTGTAATGTAAATTGTGCTCATGCCATGTTGTCGAGTTCGCGCTATATAATATTTAAAGGAAAAATAAAGTAGGGCAATTCGAGTTCACACACTATTGAACGCGCACTCTTAAGTGCATCAGCAGTGCACTGTTAATCGGAGGCGTTTCACAGGCCTGTCACAGATAAGAAATGCTATCAAAACGAAATCCTACAAAACAATATACTACTGGCCGGCAGCAATTCATACCAGGACAACGTCGGGACGGGCTGCTAGTTAAAATATAAAAACACAAACCCTCTTTTGGGCATCAAGTGCAGCCTGGGAAATGGATGTAGTTTGTGGAGCTGTTTGTCATTGATGAGTGGGTAACAAAGGACCTGTGATAGCTACTAGGCAGCAGTGAGTGAGTTATCTTTACACCGTATCGCTGAGAGACCCTGCCTGGCAACAGGGAGTAAAAAATAAATCACTCTCACACAGCAGCTTCCAGAAGCACTGAAGGGCAGCAGTATGTGAACAGTAACTCAGGGCACTGAATATGCGTCAGCGAGTAAATAGTACATTTCACACCGCAGCACTACGCGCCACTCTGAGGCCTCAGTGAGTGACTAATAAGTAACTCAGAGGCACCGAATATGTGTCAGTGAGTGAATAGTACGGTACACACTGCAGCTCAGCAAGGAATCAGTGAGTGACTAATAAATAACTCAGAGGCACCGAGTATGCCTCTGAGTTATTTCGATCTAACTCAGTAAGGTAGAGTGACTGAGAGCATTCAGCGCTTCACAGCGCAATTACAGCGAGGCTCTGAGCGTATTTTTAATTTCCCAGTTCTGTATTTTATTTAATGTTTATTTGTCTTTTCCCCTGTTTTTAACATTGCCCCATTGCTTGCACTATAATAGTTGTCTCACCGCACTTGGCGAGTCCCGGGTCATTTCTTCGCTTTTGGGCGCCATCTTGGAGGTTCTGAAAGACGCCTGACGGCGCCATTGGGGAGATCGGTCTAGTCGTCAGAAGGACGCTAGACCGGTATTTAATACGGCCATGACAACGTGCAGCGGCCTCGCGCAGCGGACTCGCCGGACTCCCGCCGGAGTCACGCCAGAGTCCAGCCCGTCTGTGCCCGTCCGGGCCCGGACGGGCTTAGGGCCAGCCACCCTGTCCAATTTGGTAAGCTCTGCAACCACCTACTCGCGCGCAGATTTACTTCGACTTCGCCCCCTGAAATCTTCACATTGCACATTTGTGCACAAAGGTACTGAACCTTTTACACACTGTGCACTATATAACCCCCCCAACCAAGTAGCGATAAAAAATATTTTACGATCTGCCCTATTGAACTGTAGATCTCTTCTGAGGCACTCATTGGAAATCAATCTCCTCATACAGGAACATGAGTTAGATATTCTGTTTATAACAGAAACATGGCTTATGCAGGGCTCAGAAGTAGATATAGTGAAAGCCCTTCCTCCCGGCTTTCTAATTTATTCACAGGACAGGCCAGTGGGGTGGGGGTAGGTGTCGCCATTCTTTATTAGAACTCGTTGGTATGTCGAGCCCAAAATGGTGAGGTGGAGGACTGTGAGAGCTGTAAGTTCTCCATACAAATTTCACCTACTGTGGCGATGTCTGGGATATTAGTTTACCGCCCTCCACGAAGTATTGGGAATTTCGTGGGCTCCCTTATGGAAACCGTGATGGTCTTTGCCGCTTCTACAACAAATGTTATCTTCATTTCGATGACCAGGAAGATCGGTCGGCGGTAGACCTTCAATGTGACCTAAAAGCTTACGAGGTTAATCTTATAAACCTAGAGGCTACCCATAACAAGGGTCATCTGCTTGATCCTATTTTTACAAACGTTACTGCTATGAAATCCGCCTCCCCGATTCCCCTCCCGTGGACGGACCATTTTATGATCCCCTTTGCCTGGCAAACTGAAATGGACAGTATTTCTACCATCAGTGTATGTGTGCCTGAAAGACCCTGGTCTAGGCTGTCTGTGGAGAACTTGACGCTTAGACTGGAGGGCTCGCGCCCCCCTTTAGGGAAGGACTCGGTATTGGCGGAAGCAGATTTCTGCAGATGGATGTCCAATGCACTTGACTCCGTCCTCCCCATAAGATCAGCAGAAAGGAGGGAGAAAACAACGAGCTCCGCTCCCTGGTATACGCCAGAGTTGAGAGCTATGCGGCGAGGCTGTAAAAAACTGGAACGTGCCTGGAGGAGGAATTGGGAAGTAGCTAGCAAGACGGAATATCGTGCTGCGATGAGGAATTACAAACTTACCATCCGGTGCGCTAAAACTCAGTTCCTTAAGAAGAGAATTAGCAATGCCTCCAACTCCTCCAGAGAAACATTTCTAGTGGTCAAGGAACTCCTGAGGGTCCCGGCACCGCCTGCTTTCACTGACAACTTGGAAGAAAAATGTAATGACCTAGCAGAGTACTTCCATACAAAAATAGAAACATTTTTGAATACCCTGCCTCAAATTAACATAGGAGTACAGTCCAACGTGGACGGAGGGAGACCCCTGGAAACCCTCGAGTCTATCGGGCCAGTATCTGTGGATGAGGTTCTCAAGGTCCTGGGGACCATTAAGAGCGGCTCTCCCCGTGATGTAGCCCCCATGAGGATTCTCAAACTAGTTGCCCCTTCCATCGCGGTACCGATAACCAAGGTTATTAATGTCTCGTTGGGTTCCGGTGTGGTGCCATCTAATTGGAAGGGAGCAGTAGTAAAAGCCCTCCTAAAAAAACCTAGCCTTGATCCCCTTGACATGGCGAACTACAGGCCCATTTCTCTACTTCCGGGACTCAGTAAAATTGCAGGAAAATTGGTTAATTTCCAGCTATCCAATTTCCTTGAGTCCAACTGTCTATTGAGAAGCTCTCAAACGGCTTTCGCCCGGGTCAAGGCACTGACACCGCCCTGCTGGCAGTCGTTGAAGAAGCAAGAAGCATTTTGGATTCGGGAGGATCAGTGGCAGTGATCCTCCTGTACCTTAGTGCAGCTTTTGACACTGTTAACCATCAAGTGTTACTTCAACGGCTGTCAGACGTCTGAGTGTGTGGGACTGCACTGAAATGGCTGCGGTCATTTCTCAGCGATCGGACTTTTCAGGTCTGGGAAGGCAGCGCAAGATCGGCATCCACCCACCTCCATTGTGGAGTGCCGCAGGGCTCCTCCTTGAGCCCCACATTATTTAATGTGTACATGGCCCCCTTAGAGGATGTGGTGGCTCCATTTAACATCAAAATCGTGAGCTATGCCGATGACACCCAGCTGGTGTTTGCCCTTTCCCAGGCCACGGAAAATCCCCAAGTGCTGCAGTCCTGCCTTTCCAAAGTCCACACTTGGATGGGGGAATCAGCACTAAAGCTGAACGGTTCAAAGACCGAAATAATGCTGATGGGGAAGAAAAGTCCCTCACTCCCCCTGTCCGTCTGGCCTAGCTGTCTGGGATCACCTCCCAAACCCAAGGCTGAGATCAAGAGCCTTGAAATTTGGCTGGAGCAAGACCTCTCCTTTAGGGCCCAGGCAACTAAGATGGCAGGTGTCTGTTTTGGCCTTCTCCGATCTGTGCCCAAAGTGCTGCCTCTTCTTCCATTTCCATCTCGGAAGCTTTTGATCCAGGGGTTGATTATTTCAAGACTGGATTTGAGTAATGCAATCTACTTGGGCGCCCCTAAGGCCACTCTGAACAAATTACAGCAAGTTCAGAATGCGGCGGCACGAATGCTCAAAAAACATCCCTATGTCACGGTCGGCCAAACCCGTATTGAGGGCTCTGCATTGGTTACCGGTGCGAGAAAGGGTGAAATTTAGATCTCTCTGCCTTGCACATAAAATCTTGCAGGGTAAAGGCTGGTGACCCACTACAAGGCCAGTAGAACACTTCGCTCAGACCAAAAAGATCTTGTTAAGGTCCCTAGGGTAAAAAAGGCCCGTTCAGGAGGAAGGAGATTTCCCGTGAAGGTTGCAACTCTTTGGAACTCACTCCCTTTAAGTTTGCGTTCTGAGCCATGCCTCTTGCGTTTTCGGAAACATCTGAAAACATTTCTTTTCTGTTAATCGCTGTCCCTCAATTCACACAAGCATTATTCTGTTTGGATAAGCGCTGGTATGCTCCAGGGTAACCACCCGCTATACAAAACCGCCTTAATAATAATAATAATAATAATAATATGTGTCAGTGAGTGAATAGTACGTTACACACCGCATCACTACGCGCCACCCTGAGGCCTCAGTGAATGACTAATAAATAACTCTGCGGCACTGAATATGTGTCATCGAGCGAATAGTACGTTACACACTGCAGCTCAGCAAGGAATCAGTGAGTGACTAATAAATAACCCAGAGTCTCTGCTAGGCAGAAGGACAGAGGCCTCATTTACAAAAAATGATGCAGCGCAGGACATTTTGCTGCGCCAAGCGGGCACCCTTGCATCATGTTGCAATCAATCAATCATTTAGTATTTGTTAAGTGCGACTACTCACCCGTGAGGGTCTCAAGACGCTGAAGGTAGGGGTGTTGCAGGTCCGACTGGGCGCTGAGGTTCAGTCGAAGAGCCATGTTTTGAGGTTCGTCGTGAAATGGGTCAGACTCAGTGATCGGGATAGCCTGAGGAGGAGAGGCAGAATGTTGCTGGTTTTGGCAGCGGGGCAGGAAAAGGATCTACCTCCGATCCTTGTCTTGCGGATCGAAGGGACTCTGGCAAGGGCCAGTTGGGCGCAGCAGAAGTGTCTGGTGGGTATGTGGAATGAGAGGCGGTGGTTCAGGTATGCCTGTCCAGCTTCATGGAGGGCTTGTAGACGAGAGGACCTTGAAGGTGACATGAAGGTGGAGTTCTTGCAGGTGAATATATGATGTTACAACGCAAACAATTACAATGCCTGCTTTAACATCGCAGTTTTTACAACAAAATTACCATTACATCCCATGATTTTACTGCGCATACCATTACAATGCATTTTTAAAAACAACCATTATAATGCATTCCATTACAACGCATTACATTACAACACATACCATTACAACACCTAATACTCTTAGTGCAACCGTAGGGTAAGTGCTGGATAGCGTAGGGGTAAAAATTACTATTCCCACTCCAGTCAGTGCAACAGTAGGGAAAGTGTTGGATAGCATAGGGGTAAAAATTACGATTCCCGCTCCAGTGAGAGCAACAGTAGGGAAAATGTTGGATAGCGTAGGGTAAAAATTACTATTTATCTTTGTTGCGTTGTATTTCCCTTCATTGCGCCATTCCTATGGCTTTCCTGGGGCAGTGTAGGAATGTGACGCATTCCCAGGTTTACGATTCCTCGTAAATCTGGGAATGCTTCAGAGTCTATGGGTGTTGCGTAGGGACAGTGGGCGCAGTGTTCTGCGTAAAAGAGACACATATTTAAAAGGCCATGAAAAGCAACATAAAGTTGCTTTGTGTGGCCTAGGAAACAAGATGTGGCACATTGCACCTCTGGAGCGTATCAAAAGTGACGCTCCGGCAGCGCAAAAGTGCCTATAGGGCGTCGTAAATGAGGCCACATGTGTTTTCCAGTAAGATGCTGTTTTCCACACACCTTGGTTAGCTAGTGAGTAGTTTTGAGAAGATGTGCCAGGGTGGGAGAGCAACTCATGGGAAGAGCTCCCTTGAGCCAGCAAGCTGGCGAGCTTTGGAGATGCACCTGTGTGCCTGTGAGGGTACTGTGACCTGAGAGGAACTTGGCAGCCTTTCCTGCAACCCCAAATGATTTTTCTTTGCTCTCTGAAACTGCTGCTCTCTACTGATGAAGAAACACGTGTCTAGAGATATACAGCAATGTCTGCACCCACTTTGGTTGGTGAAAAACTCCAGCTATTTTTGAAGTAAGTTTTACCTGTGTACTGAATTTACCAGGATGCAAAGGGGCGAACTGTGCTGGGACTGTGAGGCAGTGTGCTCCAACCCCATCATGGGAAGAGCTAACTGTACTATACAGTCTATCTGCAATAACATCGCAAGGACGTTGTAATGCATGGACAATTGTGTTGTTCTGAGAAAGAGGGAAGTTCACCTATTTACAGGTGGAGAAAAGCTCATATTGATCATCAGGTGTGGAATGATTGTGGCAGAAAATGATTGTAAACCTTTTGTTTCCTGAGACTAAATCGGAGAAGCTAATTGACTTTAAGCTGAGAAGACCTTTCTTGCCTCTGCTGGTCTCCACTGTCCGAGTATAAAGGCTTCATGCCTTAGCATTTACTTGGGTTCTCCAACTGACACCGTAAATTATTTGTCTAACCAATTAACCATTTCTGACCTATACCTACTTTATTTAAACTAGGTAAATTTCCTTTATTTACAAGCCCCTTGCGTCATTTTTGCACCGCCGTTGCATCACTATGTGACACAGCAGCAGTGTAAAAATGCGGCCAATTTACAACGTGACACACAGTGTCACGTTGTAAAGTCATGCATCACATTATACCTGCGTACAGAGTGGGCGTTCCCACGCAAAGAAGCTTAAAAAAGCCTAGTAGAAGTGGCGGTGTGAAAACTACAAATTATCACAGTGCCATTTTCAGGACGCCACTGCGTCATAACCTTACGCCTGCTTGGAGCAGGCGTAAGGAGTGACGCAGCACAATGAGGATAGGCCCCCCACATGCATTGCTGGATTTGCGTCATGCTTGCAGCACAGCTCCAGCAATGCGTGACTTTTGCACCAACAGATGCGTCAGAATTTCTGATGCATGTGTCAATCCTGCGCATTTATGGTGGTGCAAGGGTTCCTCAGGGTGACGCAGGGAAAGTAACGAATCTCTACAGATGCGTCACTTTCTTGTAAATCTGCCCCATTGTTTATATTAAAAGCTATTTTCATTTAAATTTACTAATTGATTCGGACATTATAAAAGACACTTTTATGTAAGTCCCTATATTCTTACATCATTTTAAATTGAGGGGGTTGGAGATGGCTGTGCTTTATTAAGTGTGTTTTCAACATAAAAAAATATATACACCTTTTTGGCATCAAGTGCAGTCCGGGAAAATGGATGTGCATATGTTTGGCATTGATGAATGTATAACAAAGGACCTGTGATAGCTACTAGGCAGCAGTGAGTGAGTTATCTTTACACCGTAGCGCCGATAGACACTATTAGGCAACAGTGAGTAAATAATAAATCACTTTCACACAGAAGCCCCTAGAAGCACTGATGGGCAGCAGTGAGTGAACAATAACTCAGAGGTACTGAATATGTGTCAACGAGTGAATAGTACATTTCACACCGCAGCACTAACAGCCACCAAGAGGTGTCAGTGAGTGATAAATAAATAACTCAGAGACGCTGAATATGTAGCAGTCAGTGAATAGCACACTTTCAATACTAAGGGGCCTAAGTACAAGGAGCTTGTGCGATAATGTGTCAAGAATTTTGACGCATTGGCGGTGCAATCACTGCTCGTTATTTACAAACTGATGTATCTCTGAGGATATGTTACACTCCGGACCCATGCAATAAGAAGAGCCTGCATTGGACATAAGTGTTAAAATATGCAAGGAAGGCGTTCCGTCGTAAATTTCAGCGTAAAAATGACACATGGATATTTATGACATTTTTGGAAAGGGGCGACCACTCGGTCCCCCCGAACGTATGGTAGGGGGCCCGGATCCCCCCGGGAAACCATTTTGGGCGGGGGGGCGTGTCTCGGCTGGTATGCCCGAAGCGGCGCAGCCGGGGCGCGCCTTTTCCCGCCCAAGAAGGGTTGTCCTAGACACTTACACCGTTGGCCACGCCCCGTAGGCGTACCGGAGGAGGGTACAAGCCCTCCCGAAGAGGAATAAAAGGAGCAGCAATCCGAAGAAGCATCCTCTTGTTCTGTGCTTGGAAGCTGCACCCTCTCGTTGCACGTGAGCCCTCGACGGAACAAGGAGCAATTTTGAGAACTTGTAATTTTTGTGTTTCTCTTTCAGCGACTCGGAACCTTCGGATCCAGGACCTCGTTAAGCAGCAAAGGTCGAATATCCGACAACGATGCCTGGCAAGAAGGCCGGAAAGAAGGCAGGGACTGACCAGATGCTCCGCATGTTGATGAAGGAGATGGCGAGCATGAAAAAGCAGATGGCGGCAATGAACAATACAAGTAGACCGAAGAAAGTCATCGGACCAGCATTGCCGGGAGTAGTCCCCGCTGGGAGAGGTAGAAGGGCCAGGAATAGGGCGGCAGGGGGGGAGGCCCCAGTTCCCGAGTCACCCCCGACAAGCCCGGTTAGTCCAGTTGAGGCCCCGGTACCGATCCCGGACGCGGGCCAAACGATTCCGGTTGTAGTTACACCCACTAACGAGGAGGATATGCCTCCGGAGTTGGCCGCCCAGTTGGCCACATGGCTCGGCAAAAATACTGAGGGTGCTACGGCACCAGGAGACACGGCCGAAGAGGCCTGGTTACTAATGAAGCAGTTGCGGCAATCGCGAGATGCCGCGAAGGCGAATCTCCCTCTTGTCCCCCCACAGGCTCCCTCGGAACGACCGGCGGCTGGCGTTGGAAAAACAGCGGGACCTGCTAGTGAGTCGGGTAAGCAGCCATTGCCAATTGCAAGGGAGGGGTCTTTACCCTCAAGAAGGGAAAAGGTGGTCCAGCATATTCCGCTGGCCACGAAAGAATTGATTTGGGCTGATAAGTATGTGAATATGTTTTCTCTACTGACTGACCATCACGAGTTGGAGTATGTTAAAACTCAGAAGGAATTGTGTCACCCGAGTGTTTGGCGTGCAAAAATGGCGGGATTCAGGGTTGATGAGACGATCTCAAATTGGGCCAGGGCATTTGCGATGTTTACTGCAATCATGGGGGAACGTAAGCCCGAGGTTCTGACCGAATTAGCCTGCTATCAGACACGGATAATGGAGTTTTATGAAACGTATGAGGGTGATGAATGGTTGGGTTATGATAGTAAGTTTCGTAAAGCCAAGGAGCACGATTCATCTCTGACGTGCGATTGTCTCGACTCCATCTCTTGGCAGAGGCAGCTCCTGCCGGGCGAGACAAAGTCGTCTTCGCTTGGCGGGAATGGGTCGGCGCCCTCCCGCCATCAATCGGCGGCGCCCTTTCGAGCAGGCCCCGCTGGTGACCACCAACCGAGGAATGGTGGGAACGGGGGTAAAAAAGGGGTCTGCTGGAACTTTAACAGAGGCAGGTGCACGAGGCCACAAGGGACATGTAAGTTCAGGCATGAGTGTGCAGGGTGCGGACACTCTTCACACCCTGAGAGTTCATGCAGAGCCAAGAATGGTGATACAGGGGGTAGAGGTGGGGCCAAATTAATTTAATTAATTAATTAATTAATTAATTAATTTAATTTCTTGTAGAGCGCAGGAATCAATCCTGGAGGGGTATCTCCGCGCTTTGCCAGCTAAGACAGTTTATTAGGTAGAGCAGCCTGAGGTTTATGTGGTTTATGTGGGTGGGAATGCTTCTTGGAAAAGGAGGGTTTTTAATGCCTTTCTGAAGTACAGGTGGTTTATGGTGGTTCTTAGGTCAGTGGGAAGGTTGTTCCAAAGGGCAGGACCAACAGCGGAGAAAGCACGGTCACCCTGTCTAGTCTTCTTTGTAATGGGGGGTTTTAAGAGGGCTTGGTTGCAGGAGCGCAGGGACCTGCAAGGCTGGTACAGTTCAAGAGACTGGACTAGGTATTTGGGGCTTAGTCCATACAGACATTTGTGTACTGTACAACAGATCTTAAAGTGGATGCGCTGTCGTATGGGAAGCCAATGCAGTTCTTTCAGCAAGGGCTTGGAAGGAGTCCTGGCAGGTGCACCCATGACCAATCTGGCTGCCGTATTCTGGACCACCTGCAAACGGCCTACTGCATCCGTACTGGCTAATGTCAGCAGGCCGTTACAGTAGTCCAGGCGGCTGGTTACCAAGGCCTGTACAGGTGTCTTTCTGCATGTGGCAGGAAGGAAAGGAAAGACACGCCTGAGTAAACCAATGGTGTAAAAACACAGACCCGCGATGTAGTTGGTGTGTTCTTTCATGGTCAGTTTTTGGTCAAACTTCACTCCAAGATTTTTAACGTGTGTTTTGGGTACCGGTACTGGGCCAAGGTCGAGTGGCCACCAGTCAGGGGTCCAGAGGATATTTGCTTTGCCAAAGAGCAAGACCTCAGTCTTTGTTACATTGCACTGGAGGCAATTCCTCGCCATCCAGTGTGACACCGCTCTCATACCCTCAGCAAAATTCCCCTTGGTTTTAGGGTCAAGGGAGCTGAAAGGGTAGAGGAGCTGAGTGTCATCAGCGTAGGAAACCGGTATGAACCCGTATTTTCGCACAATCTCAGCAAGGGGGGCCACATAGACATTGAACAATGTAGGGCTAAGGCATGAGCCCTGTGGCACCCCCTTCGTGAGCCCCCTTGAGATGGAACGAAAGGGGCCCAGGCTGGTAGATTGTGATCTCCCGGCGAGAAAACTCTCCAACCAAGATAGTGCTACGCCTCCGATTCCTACTCCCTGCAGCCGATTCAATAGGGTGTTATGAGACACGGTATCGAAGGCTGCGGACAGGTCCAACAGCACTAGAATCATAGAGCCCCCTCTATCTTGTGACATTTTGATCTGATCTGTCACAGAGAGGAGGGCTGATTCAGTGCTGTGGTTGGGCCTGAACCCAGATTGGGATTGGTCCAGGCCCCCTGTCGCTTCGATGAAACTGGAGAGGGTGGTGTTGACGTGCTTCTCTGCCAGTTTGCTGATAAAGGGGAGGAGAGAAATCGGGCGAAGGTTGGAGAGTGTAGACCAGGGCATGGTGGAATTTTTGCGAATAGGGTTCACTACCGCTTCCTTCCAGGCAGATGGAAGTTGGCCTTTGGCAAAAGACAAATTAAGTAGGTTCTGAATATGAGGACCTAATATCTCGATTAGCGGAGGGATGAATTTAGCTGGTATCAAATCAGAGGGAGAACCAGATTTAGTTTGATTAATGAGAGTAGTCAGGTCCTTAGTAGTAATTTTGGGGATGTCCAGAAGAGTTTCACCAGAAGTCAGTTGTGGAGCAGTTTCAGGGGCCTCAGTCCCCAGAGTGTCAGAGACTGTAGTGATTTTTTTATATATTGCTTCGATTTTTTCCTCAAAGAACTGAGATATATCATCACATAGTTCTTGGGTGAAGGTGTCTGGACTTTCACATACTTCAGGACTAGTGAAGGTTTGAACGATTTTAAATAACTCTCTAGTAGAGTTGCCTGCTTCTGCAATTTGAGTGGCCAGACTCATTTTCCTAGCTTTTTTGACATTTTTGTAGTAGGAGGACATAGCCTCCAGGTAGCATCTCTTGTCTTCCCCATTACCTGTACGTCTCCACAATTTTTTCCATTTTTCTACATTTCTTCTTTTCACTTTTGAGAGCTTCCGTATACCATGTTTCCCTTTTCGCTATAGT
This sequence comes from Lissotriton vulgaris, assembly GCF_964263255.1. Classification (NCBI taxonomy): domain Eukaryota; kingdom Metazoa; phylum Chordata; class Amphibia; order Caudata; family Salamandridae; genus Lissotriton; species Lissotriton vulgaris. The sequence goes on from NC_141685.1 coordinate 270,149,001, forward strand.
AGGTTTTTTGGCATTTTTCTGTGGAGCTAGAAAGTCAATAGCTGTTGTTAGCGTAGAGTTAAACATGGAGAGAGCAGTGTCAATATTATCGAGATTGGTAAGTGAAGGCTGTTCCCAGATTTGAGTGAGTTTGGGGAGAGTGATTTTGTGCCATGGCCTGCGTTTAATAGAGTGGGTGGCCGGGCGGTTAGTGGAATTGGATGGGTGAGGTATGGAGAAATCAATACGTTTATGGTCCGACCAATTAATATGCTTAGGGGGATGACAGTGAACGTTAGGTTGGGTAGTGAGGACCAGGTCTAATGTGTGACCACCAGAGTGAGTGGGGCCACTATTTCTGGGGTGTAAACCTAGCAAAGCAAGGTCAGAAAGAAATGTATTGGTATCCTGATGGTCAGAAATTTCAATATGAAAATTGAAATCTCCAAGTAAAAGGAAATTTTCCTTAGCTTTCAGATAGGGGGCTAGTAGTTCAGTGAGAGCAAGGGAAAAGCCAGCATTGGGTCCAGGTGGACGATAGACCAAGGCTCCTTTCCACTGTGTTTTAGAGTTGATTTTTAAGTGAAAGATGAGTACTTCCATAGTAGGGAGCATCACCTGTTCTAAGACTCTAATACTCAGGGTGTCTCTGTGTATAATAGCGATTCCGCCTCCCACCTTCACAGGGCGGTCGAGGCGAAGGATTTTATATCCCATGGGTATCCCTAGAGTGATAGTAGGGATAGTGTGAGGTTTCAGCCATGTTTCAGTTAGGAAACACATCATGGGCTGAGTGTTGTAGATAGTGTCCCACAGTTCAATGCAATGCTTGGGGAGTGATCTAACATTTAGCAAAAAGCTATCCCAGTTTCCCTGGTCATCAGAATAATCTGTAAGCTGTCCCAAAATAACATGAGAGGGCAAGGCTTGAAATCCGCATTTGATGCAAGAAAAAGGACCCTCAGGACACGGGAGCGCTTTGTTGTTACAGCGGTGTTGTGGTAGGGGTTGTAGTGCCCTGAGTGTTTGAGGAGCATACCTGATATGAAGAGTGTGGGATGCGCAATCCATAATGACAGGGACAAGGAGGGTGGCCCCTGGCCCCGTCCAGTCGCGGACGGGCGCAGACGGGCTACTCTTAGGCTAGTCTTCGGCGTTGTCTTCGGCTCCCCAGCGCGCGACCGCTGCGCGCTCTGTAGGGGGCGAGGGCTAAATAGCCCCGGTACACTCAACCTCTAGAGCGCTAACCGCCAGCAGTTCAACAGGAAGTGGTGTCCTCCCTCACTCTCAATCCGAGGGAAGACGAATCAGCGCTCTAAGTGCGTTTTCCAGACTCCAGAAATGCACAAAACGTCAAGAATGGAAAGAAGTGTGTGCAAGAATGCGATCAGCGGTAATTTTAAAAAAGGTTTCCTTAGTTCACAATATTTTTAAAAACGATCATACAGCTTTTCTTAATACAGCGCAATAGAGATATAAACAGTCTGTAGCTGGCTAGCGGGTCAGGAGGTCCTGCCACAACCCCTTACCGCAGCGCTAATGAAGTCAGGCTCTGCCTAAATAGCCCCGGTACACTCAACTGCTAGAGCGCTAACCGCCAGCAGTTCAACAGGAAGTGGTGTCCTCCCTCACTCTCAATCCGAGGGAAGACGAATCAGCGCTCTAAGTGCGTTTTCCAGACTCCAGAAATGCACAAAACGTCAAGAATGGAAAGAAGTGTGTGCAAGAATGCGATCAGCGGTAATTTTAAAAAAGGTTTCCTTAGTTCACAATATTTTTAAAAACGATCATACAGCTTTTCTTAATACAGCGCAATAGAGATATAAACAGTCTGTAGCTGGCTAGCGGGTCAGGAGGTCCTGCCACAACCCCTTACCGCAGCGCTAATGAAGTCAGGCTCTGCCTAAATAGCCCCGGTACACTCAACTGCTAGAGCGCTAACCGCCAGCAGTTCAACAGGAAGTGGTGTCCTCCCTCACTCTCAATCCGAGGGAAGACGAATCAGCGCTCTAAGTGCGTTTTCCAGACTCCAGAAATGCACAAAACGTCAAGAATGGAAAGAAGTGTGTGCAAGAATGCGATCAGCGGTAATTTTAAAAAAGGTTTCCTTAGTTCACAATATTTTTAAAAACGATCATACAGCTTTTCTTAATACAGCGCAATAGAGATATAAACAGTCTGTAGCTGGCTAGCGGGTCAGGAGGTCCTGCCACAACCCCTTACCGCAGCGCTAATGAAGTCAGGCTCTGCCTAAATAGCCCCGGTACACTCAACTGCTAGAGCGCTAACCGCCAGCAGTTCAACAGGAAGTGGTGTCCTCCCTCACTCTCAATCCGAGGGAAGACGAATCAGCGCTCTAAGTGCGTTTTCCAGACTCCAGAAATGCACAAAACGTCAAGAATGGAAAGAAGTGTGTGCAAGAATGCGATCAGCGGTAATTTTAAAAAAGGTTTCCTTAGTTCACAATATTTTTAAAAACGATCATACAGCTTTTCTTAATACAGCGCAATAGAGATATAAACAGTCTGTAGCTGGCTAGCGGGTCAGGAGGTCCTGCCACAACCCCTTACCGCCAAACAGGTCTAATGTCGACCATAGGGTTCCGTTACCTACCCCCGTAGATATCATGGCAATGATCCCCTGGCTAAATGAATACCCTGATCATGTCTCCGCTGGGGTGTTGCGGGACGGCTTCTCTTATGGTTTCCACATCCCGGCGGGGGATTTTCGGGGGGAATCACTGTGTAAAAAGCAGCTGTCGGTTCAGCAGAATCCGGCGGTGGTAGAAAGAAAGATTGCGAAGGAGGTTGCCCGTGGCCGGGTCGCTGGCCCATATAGGCACCCGCCAGTCACTAATTTCATTTGTTCCCCGTTGGGAGTAGTCCCCAAGAAGGACCCAGGTGAGTTTAGGTTAATTCATAACTTGTCGGCTCCTAGGGGTCTTTCGGTGAACGATGCGATTGACCCAGGAGTTTGTTTGGTGCGGTACGCATCCTTTGATGAGGCCGTCGCCATGTTGAATCTCCTGGGGCCCGGAGCGCTGATGGCTAAATCAGATATCGAGTCAGCGTTCCGGTTGCTCCCGGTACACCCACAGGATCAGCGTCTGTTAGGTTTTGTGTTTCAAGGACGCTACTACATGGATAGATGTATGTCAATGGGTTGCTCCATCTCTTGTGCTTATTTTGAGAAATTCGGTTGTTTTCTGCAATGGGCGTTCACCAGAGCTACGGGCTATACCCAGGTTATGCACTACCTAGATGATTTTTTGTTCTTGGGGCCAGCCGGCGACACGGAATGTGCGCAGGCGTTACTGGAATTTTGCACTCTCATGAAGCGGTTCGGCGTGCCATTGGCACCAGGAAAGACGGTGGGGCCATCCACTTCACTCGAGTTTCTGGGAATTGAGCTCGATTTGGTGAAGGGATGCTTCCGTTTGCCCAGGGACAAGGTAGCGAAATTCAGGGCCTCTCTAGAACTGTGCATTGGCAAAGAGAAAGTGACTCTCCATCAGTTACAGCAAGCAGTGGGCCAGCTTAACTTTGCCCTTAGAGTGATACCAATGGCCCGCCCCTTTTCCCGCTCTATTGCACAAGCCATGGTTGGTCTCAAGGAAGGGCACCACCGCACAAGACTGTCTGCAGAGGTTCGCCAGGATATGCGCATATGGTTGGCATTTCTGGCGGATTTCAACGGTCGAGTGGTGTGGGGCAAGCCACCAGCATCCTCGGACGAGCTGGGTTTGTGGACCGACTCGGCAGGGAGCGTAGGATTTGGCGCCATCTTCGGTAATCGATGGTCGGCGCAAACATGGCCGACGTGGTGGCACACCAGTGGGCTCACAGGTAACATTGGGTTTCTTGAGTTGTTCCCCATTCTTGTGGCTCTGAAGGCATGGCCGGATGAGTTTCGTGATCGCTCAGTGGTGTTTTGGTCCGACAACATGACTGTAGTCGAATGTATAAATAATCAGGCAGCACGCTGCAAGTGGATATTGAGATTACTGAAGGAAATTGTATTACTTTGCATGAGATTGAATGTTCAATTTAGGGCGAGGCACGTGCCGGGTGTGCTGAACCAGGCGGCTGATGCACTCTCTCGTTCCCACATGCAGGCCTTCAGGGGTTATCTACCTTCCGCGGACCTAGTGGCGGCACCATTTCCCGAAGCCCTCTGGTTACTCGGTGCCCCGGATTACAGGACATCGTGGGAGCAAGCCTAGCCCCCAGGACAAGGAAGGCATACGAAGGAGCGTTTCGTTCCTATTGTGCATTTTTAGGTCCAGCGGGAAGGGATAATTGGGGGCAGGAGGAGTATGTCCTAAAGTTTTTAGTAGCACTACACAGGGCAGGCCGATCAGCGGCAACGGCCAATAGGCACCGGGCCGCCATTGCATTCATGGCGCAGGCGCATGGCATCAAGGACCCCACATCGTCCTTTTTGGTGAAGAAGACCCTGCGTGGTTGGCAACGCCTCGAGGGCCGTAGAGTAGACGAAAGGCGCCCGATTGGGTTAGAAAGGTTGTTCCTGCTAATGTCGGTACTTCCCACAACATGTTCCTCCCAGTCCGAGGCAGTGCTGTTCCGGGCCGCTTTCGCATTAGCATTCCATGGGGCTATGCGGGTAAGCGAGCTGGTGGCAAAAAATAAGAAGGATATGGAGGGAGGGCTGGGTCGGGAACACATTCTGATCAAGGGTGATTCAATGGTAATCACAATAGCCAGGTCCAAGACCGATCAGGGTGCTATGGGAGACAGTATTGTAGTCCAGCGCATGCGAGGGTCCACCATGTGCCCGGTGAAATGCGTTGAGGAATATTTAGCGCAAAGGGCGGAAGCATGGGGGGAAGCTTCCTGAGACACACCTACGCCACCCCACTGACAAGGTTTCAGTTTCAGCGGGTGTTAACAATGGCAATCGCAGCGGCGGGCTTTGACCCGGGCGATTTTGGGACCCATTCCTTTAGGATAGGGCTGCTACAGAGGCTACAGCCAGGGGTCAGGATGTTGAGGAGGTGAAACAATTGGGTCGATGGTCCTCGAACTGTTATAAAAGGTATGTGCGGTTGCACATGTTGTGAAGCCAATGTCATGCACTCACGTTTCTTGTCTTCTGTTTGGTTTACAGTTTCGCGAGCATGCTATGCGGGGCGGACTGTGCAGTCGACCCGGCACCTGGGGACCAGCGGTCAGAGACCACCGGCTGAGGAAAAAGTGGTGTGGGTCGTGGGCCACTCATACGTGAGGCGGGCCGGGGACGTATTCAAAGCAGGTGACATGATTCACGCAGCTGGGGAATATGGGTGCAGGGTGACCTTCCACGGAAGGGGCGGGCTCTGTATTGACCAGTTTCAATGTTTTGTCGAGGGACTGTTAGGGCGGACGAGGTCACCGCCGTCTGTAATCATAGTACACCTGGGAGGCAATGATTTGGTGACACTCGGTCGGCGAGTACTACTCGAGCGAGTTCTATCTACCGTTAGCTGGTTGGCGAGAAGGATCCCGGGGTGCACGATAGCATGGTCCCACCTGATTCCCAGGAAGGTGTGGCGGGGGGCCCTCTCTGTATCAGCACTGAATCATTCAGTAAAGAAGGTCAATAACAAGCTTGGTAGGTTGTTTCGCTCGGCACAGTTGCACTGTATTCCGCATGGATGTATTCGGGGGGATCACATGTATCTCGAAGATGGGGTCCATTTGTCCCGGGAGGGGAATGTCTTACTCATAGGAGACTTCATAGCATGGTTAAGGGGTTTGTAAAAGCATGACCTTTAGTAGGAGTGTGGCGGTAAGGTCATGATCGGTGAGCAGTAATTTCAAGGTCCCTAGAGGGGGGGCGCCACCCATTATGGATGGGAGCGCCCGGGGGGAGGCGGCCATTGGCCCCTCACACAGGGAGGCGGCACCCACTAAGTATGGGGTCGCCTAAGGGAAGGCGGTCATAGGCCCCTCCCAGGGGAGGAGGCGGCTAGGTGCCCCTCCTACGAAGAATTTCCCGGGGCCAGGATATCCGCGACGGCGGATATGTTAAACAGTGTGGGGTGGGAGGGGGGGTCCACGCTACCTTCTAGACACCTCACACGAGTCCTCGGACGACCATTAAGATGGCGACGAGTTAAATAAGGGGCCCCCGCAAAGACAAGGGAAATTGCAGTTGGCACAGAGGTACAGTCCTCTGTGCGCCTGCCCCTCACACCGTGAGGGGGGAGTTCTGGTAGTAGGGATCTGACACCGGTTACGACCTTGCCATTGGCCCGTAATGCTAGGATGTACAATTTTTTAGAAAGTATGCATTTGCAGGATGTTTAGACTCGGCTAGGAAAACCTTTGTATTAGAGATTTGTTAAGGTTAGCCAATGAACGTGTCTGCATCGTAATGTAATAAATGAAAAATTGTACATGATATGAAACTGTTATTTTAATGTTTTAATTTTGTTTCATATTTTAATAAATACGGCCGGGAGGGTAACTCCCTCCCGCCTTCCAAAAGTTCAGAACTGCGTCCGTCTTCCCATCCTTGGGGATTGTGTTGGGAGGGGGTGACAGGCATCCTGGCCATACTAAAAGTGACGCATCAGCTGCAAAAGTCAATCAATCAATCAAGAAATTTGTAGAGCGCGCTACTCACCCGCTAGGGTCTCAAGGCGCTGGGGGGAGGGGATTCGCTACTGCTCGAACAGCCAGGTCTTGAGTTGTTTCCTGAAGGAGAGATGATCCTGAGTGGGGAGGGAGTTCCATGTCTTGGCCGCCAGGTAGGAGAAGGATCTTCCTCCGGCGGTGGATCTGCGAATACGTGGGACGGTGGCGAGGGCGAGGCTGGCGGAACAGAGCTGGCGAGTGGGTGTGTAGAATGCGAGGCGACTGTTGAGGTACTTGGGGCCCATGTCATGGAGAGCCTTGTGTGCGTGGGTGAGGAGTCTGAACGTGATCCTCTTGTTGACGGGGAGCCAGTGCAGGTCTCTCAGACGGGCAGATATGTGGCTGTGACGAGGGATGTCCAGGATGAGTCGTGCAGAAGCGTTCTGTATGCTCTGGAGCCTTTTCTGGAGTTTGGCTGTGGTTCCGGCGTAGAGGGCATTCCCGTAGTCCAGTCGGCTGGTGACAAGGCCTGGGTGACCGTCTTCCTGGTTTCAGTGGGGATCCACCGGAAGATCTTTCGGAGCATGCGCAGGGTGTTAAAGCAGGACGACGTTGACTTGCTTGGACATCGTGAGGGAGGAGTCCAGGATGAAGCCCCGGTTGCGAGCATGGTCCGTTGGCTTGGGGACGGTGCCCAGGGCAGGGGGCCACCAGGAGTCATCCCAGGCAGAGGGAGAAGGTCCCAGGATGAGGACTTCCGTCTTGTCTGCGTTCAATTTCAGACGGCTGAGCTTCATCCATTCCGCGACGTCCTTCATTCCTTCCTGGAGGTTGGCTCTGGCGGTGGCGGGGTCGTTGGTGAGGGAGAGGATCAGCTGGGTGTCGTCGGCGTAGGAGATGATGTTTAGGTTGTCTTGGCGTGCGATGGCTGCGACGGGGCTCATGTAGAGATTAAAGAGGGTGGGGCTGAGCGAGGATCCTTGCAGAACGCCGCAGATGACTTTGGTGGCCGCGGATCGGAACGGGGGGGTGGACTCTCTGGGTTCTTCTGGCAAGGAACGAGATGATCCACTCCAAGGCCGTTCCTTGGATTCCGGTGTTGCTGAGGCGTTGTATCAGGGTGCGGTGACATACGGTGTCAAAGGCTGCTAAGAGGTCCAGGAGGATGAGTGCCGCTGTTTCCCCATTGTCGAGAGGGCACTGATGTCGTCAGTAGCTGGGATGAGGGCGGTCTCGGTGCTGTGGTTTGCTCGGAACCCAGACTGCGAGGGGTCGAGGGATCCGTTTGTCTCGAGGAAGGCGGAGAGTTGTTTGTTGACGGTCTTCTCGATGACTTTGGCATGAAAAGGGAGGAGCGAGATGGGGCGGAAGTTCTTGAGGTCCGTGGGGTCCGTGGTGGGTTTCTTCAAGAGGGAGCTGAGCTCGGCATGTTTCCAGCTTTCCGGGAAGGTGGCGGATGCGAAGGAGCTGTTAATGATGTCCCGGAGTTGGGGTGCGATGATGGAGTCGGCTTTGTTGAAGATGTGGTTTGGACAGGGGTCGGTGGGGTAGCCGGAGTGGATGGTGTTCATCGTGCGGGTGGTGTCTTTGGTGCTGACCGGGGTCCAGTTGCAGAGGGTGGTGGTGGGGGGCGCTGGTACAGTGGTTGGGTGCGTGGTCTGTGCTCTGAAGCTGTTGTGTATGTCGGCGATCTTGCGGTGAAAGAACGAGGCGAGTGAGTAGCAGAGGTCTTGCGAGGGTGTGATGTCGTTGTTGCAGGTGCTGGGGTTGGAGAGCTCTTTAACGATGTTGAAGAGTTCCTTGCTGTTGTGGGTGTTGTTGTCCAGACGTTCTTTGAATGTTGTCCTTTTGGTGGTGCGGATCAGCTAGTGGTGATTGCGGGTGGCGTTCTTGAGGACTGTCATGTTCTCCGTTGTCTGGTCGTGGCGCCAGGCTTTCTTGAGGTTGTGGCAGGTTTTCTTGGAGTTTTCGTGGAGCAGTAATTTCTGCGCCTGTGGAACCCACGCACAGGAAATGATGCCATCTACTTTGCAATATAAAGAGAAGCTGGATAGGACCATTTTGCAATCAGATTTTCACTATGGAGGTAGTTTTCTTGCAACTGAGAGCTGCAGTAAGACAACCAACACCACCCACTCCACTCCAACCAACCACCCACTCCACTGCTCACCACCATAAGGGCAACTCAGGAGGAGAGAACGTAGGGCACGATTCACAGAATGCACTTACTACTTTTGGCATTCACAGAATTCACTTACTACTATTTTGGTATTCACAGAAAGAATTAACTACTTTTGGTAGTCACAGAAGTTAGGATTTTGTCTTAAGTTTGTCTTAAGACAGACTTAAGACAGACTTAAGACAAAATCATAACTTCTGTGAATACCAAAAGTAGTAAGTTCATTCAGTGAATGCCAAAAGTAGTAACTGCATTCGGGCCCGTATTTATTACCAAGGGACCACTCTGATTGGACTCAGGGAGGAGGAGGTCATCACTCTTTATCGGCTGAGGAGGCATTCCATAATAGATCTGCTACACCTGATTGCCCCAAGGCTACAGCCTACAACTGACAGGGCAAACAACATACCTCCACAGGTTAAGCTCATGGCGGTACTACATATGCTGGTGTCTGGGTCATTCCAGACAACAGCTGTCACAGTGACTTGAATATCCCAGTCATCTTTCTCCTCATTTCTTCCCTCCGTCCTGGATGCCATCATCTGGCTGACACTCCACTACTGTCTCTTCTCCAGCACACAGGACCTGCAGTTGGAGATGAAGCAGGGAATTTATACCATCGCTGGGTTTCCACACATGCTGGGAGCCATGTACCACACACATGTGCAACTGGTACCTCATGCAGCCAGTGCACTACAGGAACGGGAAGCACACATACTCCATAAATGTCCAGGTGATTGGGGACCATCAGGGCCTCTTTACCAACGCGCTGGCCAAATACTCCGGCAGTGTGCATGATACCTACATATTTTGATACTGCATTATTAATGAGCGATTTCAGAATGGTCAATATGGGAATGACCTACTTGTAGGTAATCTAAACTCCAATATCTACACACACACCAACAGCTAGAAATGGATGGCATAATACCCATGAGTTTGTCTGTTGACCCAGTTAAAAAATGTAGTAAGAAGTGTGTGGCTCATACATGCACCATGTATCTGGTAAATGTATCAGGCAAACACACAAGCTAACAATGTCAAGATACTCAACTTCACTATGGCTTCCATTTAATGGTGGAGGGGTACTAAGAAATGAATTTGCTGGCCAAATTGCAGTGTACCATCGTTGTGTGTAAGGAAGGTTGCAATTGTGGTTGTGAGGATGTCTACATGCCACTTCCAGTGGTCACCAGGCATGTCATGTATCCCAACACCAACATCTGTAGGTTACCATGCACATATGCATGTGTCAGTGTAATATATGTCAATGATGTCAACATCTACCTACGGAGAACCAAGTTACGAAATATGTACCACCATCGGAAGGCCCGGCTTTAGGGTGGTGCAGAAGCTGCAGTTGCATTACCTGCTGACCTGGAGGGGGCACTCACCTCAAGGTGATTGCAGTGTTTAGCAATGACTTACAATGTAAACAGACAGATGCTGCAGTGCAGAGTTCCTTGTTGGACCATCTGTTAGGCAGCAAAACAAATGTCAAGATAACTATTGGGACTAATGTTCCTGCTAGAGAGAGAGCTGGGATATTTATTCAGTGAAAGTATCTATTCGCCCTAAAGTAAAGCAGACGCTCAAATGAGTGCTGTAAAGAACAGATCTGTATTATGTCTGGATATCTGGTTGATTAAGGCAAGCCAGCCTCTACCAGCGAGTTAACACAAAATAAATGTATGTGAGAGAGGGGGCCATGGAGAGATGATGAGGGCCACTTTTTCTTGGTGATAGGTTGGATTCTGAGGGGAATTTCATGGGGGTGGGGAGAGCATACAAATGAGTTTTACCAGCGCACACCAGCCCTAAAGCCAAAGCGGACAATCGGCAAGTACACACATGTTGTATGAGTACATAACATAGAGTGGTCGCCAGCTACTCCAAATATACATCCCAGAAAACAACAGGATCAACATCACAGACATGATGCAAACGTTTACGATCTATCAGTCCATACTCAGTATTTCCTATAACACAGAGCAATGGAAGAGTAATGAGTCAAGCTAACAGCAAAAAAAAGACTAACACATACTGTGAAAACAGTGTTCGAGATATGTATGATGTAACTAGATGCATTGCACATGGCCTGCAATGTATCAGTAACAGTTCTCTAAAGTATTAACACTTGACCGTTGCTTCTCTTTTAGCTGACCAGGGATATGGCGTCCAGCCATGGGTTATGACACCCCACGCACACCCCAGATTGAGCCAGAGAAGGCCTATAACCAGGCTCACAGCAGGAGCCGACACATAGTTGAAAGAACCTTTGGACTGCTGAAGGCCAGGTTCAGCTGCATTGACACATCAGGGGTTAGATTGCTCGACTTCCCCCAATGGCATGCAAGATAATACTGGTCTGCATAATTCTGCACATTATTTGAGTGCAGACAAATGTCCCATGGGACGTTGAGATAGAACTACCCAACTTGCTGGAGGATGATGAAGAGGACGATGCTGAGGCTCGGTACCACCAGGACACAGCTGCAGGCAATCGCAGACGTGAACAGATTGTGCAAAATATTTTCACATGAAACACATGTATGTGAATGGACAATTAAATCGAATGAATGAACGTTTATACTTGATAAATGACACAACCTTTTACTTGTCATTATATCTATGTCACATTTTGCGTAAATCTCAACTGCAACACATTCTGTCAACTAGGACTAGCCTTCAGAAAAGTAGATTCTTGTCGTGTGCCAGGCATCAACATCACACACCCATAAACAATGCACCATGTTGTGTCACGTGTTGGGAGGCACTTGCACTTTGACCAATTCCATAGTACTGTGTCAGTGGACAAAGATGTGTCATTTGTGAAGTCGACAACCTATTAGGAAAGAAAACACCTCACAGTGAAAGCTGACACTATCGTATGAAAGGTAAGATTTCTGTACTGAATTTGACCGTTTGTCATGCAAAGTCATGCATGGCCATTAACATTGATGTAGAACTCTGTAATATAAATGAATCAAGGAAATAAAAGTTGCCTTCATGGTGATAATAATAATTCCTTCTTTATAGGCAGGCAATACATCCATAAAAGGATACAATAATCCGATCATCTATACTTCCATACTACTATTATAAAGAGAGAACTTGCACCTTTTGGCCAGGTAAACTCGGGAACCACAGCACCAATCACAACACCCAATACAGCATTGGAAAGGGCAGTTGCAGCAGAAGGACATAGGCTATGCAGACGCCCACCATATACATTTAAAAGGTAAAAGAACCATGCCAACAAAGTAGTCCCTTGTGGGCGTGTCTGCATTGTGCTGTGGGTGTGTGCTGGGGGGCGTGATAATCGCGGGGGGGGCATTCAGTCAGGAGTGTTGTTTTTTCTTCCCAGGTTCTATACATTCCTGCTCCCTTTAAATAGTAATTCAGTGGAGGTCCCATTCTCTTAGAACCACCCCAAGCACAGTTATGAGCAAAAATACAACTAAAAGGCCCTGCAAAGCATTATGGGATAAGCTTAGCATAATTTTTAGCATTCATGAAAGGGTTTCAATGTTTTTGAATTTTACTCATCAGGGACATCTTGGGACGACGAGGTGAACTGCAGCTTGATGTATAATATTTTAAATGCTATTGCATTTGCCTCATCAGTGACATCTAGGGACGGTGAGGTGACCTGCAGCTTGATGTATAATATTTTAAATGCTATTGCATTTGCCTCATCAGGGACATCTAGGGACATGAGGTGAACTGCAGCTTGATGTGTAATATTTTAAATGCTATTGCATTTGCCTCATCAGGGAAATATAGGGACCATGAGGTGAACTGCAGCTTGATGTATAATATTTTTAATGCTATTGCATTTGCCTCTTGGGGACAACTGGGGAGAACGAGGTGAACTGCAGCTCTTTGTAGAATTATTTGGATACTATAATATTCACTTCCCACTGCTAATCTCGTCCCATAATGGTTTACAGGGTCTTGATCTCAAAATCATCACCTCTCTCACTGCTTGCTGGAAGCTAATTTCACTTTTGTGAAATGACTATATGCATTTTAGCATGTAGAAATACTTGTTATTTTTCCTTGAATATATGAGGTTTCTGTTTTAATAATTGGAAATCTGACGGAGCGAAATATTGCGGATTTATTGTACCAAGTTTGCGCCAATTCCACCCACCCCTACTTTAAATACCCCTGCACCCCATAATCATAACCTACCCTTACTCTATAAAATACCCCAACACCCTTAAACACTAACCCATTTTAACCCTATAAATCTACCCTGTACCCCAAAACCCAAACATATCCCTAAACCCTAAAAATACCCCTGTACCCCAAAACCGAAACCTAGCCCTGAACCCTATAAATACCCCTGTACCTCAAAACCCAAACATACCCCTGAACCCTAAAAATATCCCTCTACCCCAAAACCCAAACCTACCCCTAAACCCTAAAATACCCCTGTACCCCAAAACCCAAACCTAGCCCATAACCCTTAAAATACCCCTGTACCCCAAAACCCAAACCTACCCTTGAACCCTAAAAATACCCCTGTACCCCAAAACCCAAACCTAGCCCAGAACCCTAAAATACCCCTGTATCCCAAAACCCAAACCTATCCCTGAACCCTAAAAATACCCCTGTACCCCAACACTCAAACCTAGCCCTGAACTCTTAAAATACCCCTGTACCCCAAAACCCAAACCTACCCCTGAACCCTAAAAATACCCCTATACCCCAAAACCCAAACCTAGCCCTGAACCCTAAAAATACCCATGTACCCCATAACCCAAAACTATATCTGAACCATTATAATACCCAAACACCCCAAAACATATACCTCAGTACCCCAAAACATATACCCCTATACCCATACTTGCCTTATCCAAAAAATTTTTAAAAAACATGCTTTTACCATTCATGCATTTACAACGAATTTCGTTGTAAATGTATGCGTGGTAAAAGCATAAAAAATGTAATGCCATGCGTTATAATGGCATTGCGGAGTCATGGTACTTTCGTAATGAAAGTACGCGGAGTGATGGTATGCGGAAAGAAATTTGCGGAATAATTGGTGTTTACCCTCCCCCGTAAGTACATTGGTGGCACGGCGGCCCACAGCTCCAGCAACATACTCATATTTTTTCACCACCAATTGGAAAAATGCACAGGTCTCTCTCATTGATGCCCAGCACCAACATTCACTTTTAGACACACCTCCCACCACAAGTTCTAGAATTGCGAACTTTAGAGATGGGGAGCTACGTTAGAATCTCGGCATCCATCAGCTCAACATCCTGTGATTCCAGGCAAATCGCTTTGTCTCCCCGTACCTACCATAAATCAATGTGTTCTTCTGTAATGTAAATTGTGCTCATGCCATGTTGTCGAGTTCGCGCTATATAATATTGCAAGGAAAATAAAGTAGGGAAACTCGAGTTCACACACTACTGAACGCGCACTCTTAAGTGCATCAGCAGTGCACTGTGAATCGGAGCGTTTCACAGGCCTGTCACAGATAAAAAATGCTATCAAAATGAAATCCTACGAAACAATATACTACTGGCCGGCAGCAATTCATACCCCGACAACGTCGGGACGGGCTGCGAGTCTGTACTACTATTATAAAGAGAGAACTTGAACCTTTTGGCCAGGTAAACTCAGGAACCACAGCACCAATCACAACACACACTACAGCGTTGGAAAGGGCAGTTGCAGCAGAATGACATAGGCTATGCAGACGCCGACCATATACATTTAAAATGTAAACGAACCGTGCCAGCAAAGTAGTCCCTTGTGGGCGTGTCTGCATTGTGCTGTGGGTGTGTGCTGGGGGCGTGACAATCACTGGGGGCATTCCGTCACAAGTGTTGTTTTTTCTTCCCAGGTTCTATACATTCCTGCTCCCTTTAAATAGTAATTCAGTGGAGGTCCCATTCTCTTAGAACCGCCCCAAGCACAGTTATGGGCAAAAATACAACTAAAAGGCCCTGCAAAGCATTATGGGATAAGCTTAGCATAATTTTTTTGCATTCATGAAAGGGTTTCAATGTTTTTGAATTTTACTCATCAGGGACATCTTGGGACGACGAGGTGAACTGCAGCTTGATGTATAATTTTTTTAATGCTATTGCATTTGCCTCATCAGGGACATCTAGGGACGGCGAGGTGAACTGCAGCTTGATGAATAATATTTTAAATGCTATTTCATTTGCATCATCAGGGACATCTAGGGACATGAGGTGAACTGCAGCTTGATGTGTAATATTTTAAATGCTATTGCATTTGCCTCATCAGGGACATCTAGGGACCATGAGGTGAACTGCAGCTTGATGTATAATATTTGAAATGCTATTGCATTTGCCTCTTGGGGACAACTGGGGAGAACTAGGTGAACTGCAGCTCTTTGTAGAATTATTTGGATACTATAATATTCACTTCCCACTGCTAATCTCGTCCCATAATGGTTTGCAGGGGCTTGATCTCAAAATCATCACCTCTCTCCCTGCTTGCTGGAAGCTAATTTCAGTTTTGTGAATTGACTATATGCATTTTAGCATGTAGAAATACTTGTTATTTTACCTTGAATATATGAGGTTTCTGTTTTAATAATTGGAAATCTGACGGAACGAAATATTGCGGATTTATTGTACCAAGTTCGCGCCAATTCCGCCCACCCCTACTTTAAATACCCCTGCACCCCATAATCATAACCCACCCTTACTCTATAAAATACCCCAACACCCTTAAACACTAACCCATCTTAACCCGATAAATCTACCCTGTACCCCACAACCCAAACCCATCCCTAAACCCTAAAAATACCCCTGTACCCCAAAACCAAAACTTAGCCCTGAACCCTATAAATACCCCTGTACCTCAAAACCGAAACATACCCCTGAACCCTAAAAATCCCCCTGTACCCCAAAACCCAAACCTACCCCTGAACCCAAAAATACCCCTGTACCCCAAAACCCAAACCTAGCCCATAACCCTTAAAATACCCCTGTACCCCAAAACCCAAACCTACCCCTGAACCCTAAAAATACCCCTGTACCCCAAAACCCAAACCTAGCCCAGAACACTAAAATACCCCTGTATCCCAAAACCCAAACCTAGCCCTGAACCCTAAAAATACCTCTGTACCCCAAAACCCAAACCTAGACCTGAACCCTAAAAATACCCCTGTACCCCAAAACCCAAACCTACCCCTGAACCCTAAAAATACCCCTATACCCCAAAACCCAAACCTAGCCCTGAACCCTAAAAATACCCCTGTACCCCATAACCCAAAACTATATCTGAACCATTAAAATACCCAAACACCCCAAAACATATACCTCAGTACCCCAAAACATATACCCCTATACTCATACTTGCCTTATCAAAACATTTTTAAAAAACATGCTTTTGCCATTCATGCATTTACAACGAATTGCGTTGTAAATGTATGCGTGGTAAAAGCATATAAAATGTAATGCCATGCGTTATAATGGCATTGCGGAGTCATGGTACTTTCGTAATGAAAGTATGCAGAGTGATGGTATGCGGAAAGAAATTTGCGGAATAATGGGTGTCTACCCTCCCCCGTAAGTTCATTGGTGGCACGGCGGCCCACATCTCCAACAACATACTCATATTTTTTCACCACCAATTGGAAAAATGCACAGGTCTCTCTCATTGATGCCCAGCACCGACATACACTTTTAGACACACCTCCCACCACAAGTTCTAGAATTGTGAACTTTAGAGATGGGGAGCTACATTAGAATCTCGGCATCAGCTCAACATCCTGTGATTCCAGGCAAATCGCTTTGTCTCCCCGTGCCTACCACAAATCAATTTGTTCTTCTGTATCGTAAATTGGGCTCATGCCATGTTGTCGAGTTCACGCTATATAATATTGCAAGGAAAATAAAGTAGGGAAACTCGAGTTCACACACTACTGAACGAGCACTCTTAAGTGCATCAGCAGTGCACTGTGAATCGGAGCGTTTCACAGGCCTGTCACAGATAAGAAATGCTATCAAAATGAAATCCTACGAAACAATATACTACTGGCCGGCAGCAATTCATACCCGGACAACGTCGGGACGGGCTGCTAGTCTATCTGTACTACTATTATAAAGAGAGAACTTGAACCTTTTGGCCAGGTAAACTCAGGAACCACAGCACCAATCACAACACCCACTACAGCGTTGGAAAGGGCAGTTGCAGCAGAATGACATAGGCTATGCAGACGCCGACCATTAACATTTAAAATGTAAATAAACCGTGCCAGCAAAGTAGTCCCTTGTGGGCGTGTCTGCATTGTGCTGTGGGTGTGTGCTGGGGGGCGTGACAATCACTGGGGGCATTCCGTCACGAGTGTTGTTTTTTCTTCCCAGGTTCTATACATTCCTGCTCCCTTTAAATAGTAATTCAGTGGAGGTCCCATTCTCTTAGAACCACCCCAAGCACAGTTATGGGCAAAAATACAACTAAAAGGCCCTGCAAAGCATTATGGGATAAGCTTAGCATAATTTTTTTGCATTCATGAAAGGGTTTCAATGTTTTTGAATTTTACTCATCAGGGACATCTTGGGACGACGAGGTGAACTGCAGCTTGATGTATAATTTTTTTAATGCTATTGCATTTGCCTCATCAGGGACATCTAGGGACGGCGAGGTGAACTGCAGCTTGATGAATAATATTTTAAATGCTATTTCATTTGCATCATCAGGGACATCTAGGGACATGAGGTGAACTGCAGCTTGATGTGTAATATTTTAAATGCTATTGCATTTGCCTCATCAGGGACATCTAGGGACCATGAGGTGAACTGCAGCTTGATGTATAATATTTTAAATGCTATTGCATTTGCCTCTTGGGGACAACTGGGGAGAACTAGGTGAACTGCAGCTCTTTGTAGAATTATTTGGATACTATAATATTCACTTCCCACTGCTAATCTCGTCCCATAATGGTTTGCAGGGGCTTGATCTCAAAATCATCACCTCTCTCCCTGCTTGCTGGAAGCTAATTTCAGTTTTGTGAAATGACTATATGCATTTTAGCATGTAGAAATACTTATTTTACCTTGAATATATGAGGTTTCTGTTTTAATATTTGGAAATCTGACGGAACGAAATATTGCGGATTTATTGTACCAAGTTCGCGCCAATTCCGCCCACCCCTACTTTAAATACCCCTGCACCACATAATCATAACCCACCCTTACTCTATAAAATACCCCAACACCCTTAAACACTAACCCATCTTAACCCGATAAATCTACCCTGTACCCCACAACCCAAACCTATCCCTAAACCCTAAAAATACCCCTGTACCCCAAAACCAAAACTTAGCCCTGAACCCTATAAATACCCCTGTACCTCAAAACCGAAACATACCCCTGAACCCTAAAAATCCCCTTGTACCCAAAAACCCAAACCTACCCCTGAACCCAAAAATACCCCTGTACCCCAAAACCCAAACCTAGCCCATAACCCTTAAAATACCCCTGTACCCCAAAACCCAAACCTACCCCTGAACCATAAAAATACCCCTGTACCCCAAAACCCAAACCTAGCCCAGAACACTAAAATACCCCTGTATCCCAAAACCCAAACCTAGCCCTGAACCCTAAAAATACCTCTGTACCCCAAAACCCAAACCTAGCCCTGAACCCTAAAAATACCCCTGTACCCCAAAATCCAAACCTACCCCTGAACCCTAAAAATACCCCTATACCCCAAAACCCAAACCTAGCCCTGAACCCTAAAAATACCCCTGTACCCCATAACCCAAAACTATATCTGAACCAATAAAATACCCAAACACCCCAAAACATATACCTCAGTACCCCAAAACATATACCCCTGTACTCATACTTGCCTTATCAAAACATTTTTAAAAAACATGCTTTTGCCATTCATGCATTTACAACGAATTGCGTTGTAAATGTATGCGTGGTAAAAGCATATAAAATGTAATGCCATGTGTTATAATGGCATTGCGGAGTCATGGTACTTTCGTAATGAAAGTATGCAGAGTGATGGTATGTGGAAAGAAATTTGCGGAATAATGGGTGTTTACCCTCCCCCGTAAGTACATTGGTGGCACGGCGGCCCACATCTCCAACAACATACTCATATTTTTTCACCACCAATTGGAAAAATGCACAGGTCTCTCTCATTGATGCCCAGCACCGACATACACTTTTAGACACACCTCCCACCACAAGTTCTAAAATTGTGAACTTTAGAGATGGGGAGCTACGTTAGAATCTCGGCATCAGCTCAACATCCTGTGATTCCAGGCAAATCGCTTTGTCTCCCCGTGCCTACCACGAATCAATTTGTTCTTCTGTATCGTAAATTGGGCTCATGCCATGTTGTCGAGTTCACGCTATATAATATTGCAAGGAAAATAAAGTAGGGAAACTCGAGTTCACACACTACTGAACGAGCACTCTTAAGTGCATCAGCAGTGCACTGTGAATCGGAGCGTTTCACAGGCCTGTCACAGATAAGAAATGCTATCAAAATGAAATCCTACGAAACAATATACTACTGGCCGGCAGCAATTCATACCCGGACAACGTCGGGACGGGCTGCTAGTCTATCTATACTACTATTATAAAGAGAGAACTTGAACCTTTTGGCCAGGTAAACTCAGGAACCACAGCACCAATCACAACACCCACTACAGCGTTGGAAAGGGCAGTTGCAGCAGAATGACATAGGCTATGCAGACGCCGACCATATACATTTAAAATGTAAACGAACCGTGCCAGCAAAGTAGTCCCTTGTGGGCGTGTCTGCATTGTGCTGTGGGTGTGTGCTGGGGGCGTGACAATCACTGGGGGCATGCCGTCACGAGTGTTGTTTTTTCTTCCCAGGTTCTATACATTCCTGCTCCCTTTAAAGAGTAATTCAGTGGAGGTCCCATTCTCTTAGAACCACCCCAAGCACAGTTAAGGGCAAAAATACAACTAAAAGGCCCTGCAAAGCATTATGGGATAAGCTTAGCATAATTTTTAGCATTCATGAAAGGGTTTCAATGTTTTTGAATTTTACTCATCAGGGACATCTTGGGACGATGAGGTGAACTGCAGCTTGATGTATAATATTTTAAATGCTATTGCATTTGCCTCATCAGGGACATCTAGGAACATGAGGTGAACTGCAGCTTGATGTGTAATATTTTAAATGCTATTGCATTTGCCTCTTGGGGACAACTGGGGAGAACGAGGTGAACTGCAGCTCTTTGTAGAATTATTTGGATACTATAATATTCACTTCCCACTGCTAATCTCGTCCCATAATGGTTTGCAGGGGCTTGATCTCAAAATCATCACCTCTCTCACTGCTTGCTGGAAGCTAATTTCAGTTTTGTGAAATGACTATATGCATTTTAGCATGTAGAAATACTTGTTATTTTACCTTGAATATATGAGGTTTCTGTTTTAATAATTGGAAATCTGACGGAACGAAATATTGCGGATTTATTGTACCAAGTTCCTGCCAATTCCACCCACCCCTACTTTAAAAACCCCTGCAACCCATAATCATAACCTACCCTTACTCTATAAAATACCCCAACACCCTTAAACACTAACCCATCTTAAAACTATAAATCTACCCTGTACCCCAAAACCCAAACCTATCCCTAAACCCTAAAAATACCCCTGTACCCCAAACCCAAAACCTAGCCCTGAACCCTATAAATACCCCTGTACCTCAAAATCCAAACATACCCCTGAACCCTAAAAATACCCCTGTACCCCAAATCTCAAACCTACCCCTGAACCCTAAAATACTCCTGTACCCCAAAACCCAAACCTAGCCCATAACCCTTAAAATACCCCTGTACCCCAAAACCCAAACCTACCCCCGAACCCTAAAAATCCCCCTGTACCCCAAACCCCAAACCTAGCCCAGAACCCTAAAATACCCCTGTATCCCAAAACTCAAACCTAGCCCTGAACCCTAAAAATACCCCTGTCCCCCAAAACCCAAACCTAGCCCTGAACCCTTAAAATACCCCTGTACCCCAAAACCCAAACCTACCCCTGAACCCTAAAAATACCCCTATACCCCAAAACCCAAACATACCCCTGAACCCTAAAAATACCCCTGTACACCAAATCTCAAACCTACCCCTGAACCCTAAAATACTCCTGTACCCCAAAACCCAAACCTAGCTCATAACCCTTAAAATACCCCTGCACCCCAAAACCCAAACCTAGCCCTGAACCCTTAAAATACCCCTGTACCCCAAAACCCAAACCTAGCCCAGAACCCTAAAATACCCCTGTACCCCAAAACCCAAACCTAGCCCTGAACCCTAAAAACACCCCTTTACCCCAAAACCCAAACCTAGCCCTGAACCCTTAAAATACCCCTGTACCCCAAAACCCAAACCTACCCCTGAACCCTAAAAATACCCCTATACCCCAAAACCCAAACCTAGCCCTGAACCCTAAAAATACCCCTGTACCCCATAACCCAAAAGTATATCTGAACCATTAAAAGACCCAAACACCCCAAAACATATACCTCAGTACCCCAAAACATATACCCCTATACCCATACTTGCCTTATCCAAACATTTTTAAAAAACATGCTTTTACCATTCATGCATTTACAACGAATTTCGTTATAAATGTATGCGTGGTGAAAGCTTATAAAATGTAATTCCATGCGTTATAATGGCATCGCGGAGCCATGGTACTTTCGTAATGAAAGTATGCAGAGTGATGGTATGCGGAAAGGAATTTGCAGAATAATGGGTGTTTACCCTCCCCCGTAAGTACATTGGTGGCACAGCGGCCCACATCTCCAGCAACATACTCATATTCTTTCACCACCAATTGGAAAAATGCACAGGTCTCTCTCATTGATGCCCAGCACCGACATACACTTTTAGACACACCTCCCACCACAAGTTCTAGAATTGCGAACTTTAGAGATGGGGCGCTACGTTAGAATCTCGGCATCAGCTCAACATCCTGTGATTCCAGGCAAATCGCTTTGTCTCCCCGTGCCTACCACAAATCAATGTGTTCTTCTGTAATGTAAATTGTGCTCATGCCATGTTGTCAAGTTTGCGCTATATAATATTGCAAGGAAAATAAAGTAGGGAAACTGGAGTTCACACACTACTGAACGCGCACTCTTAAGTGCATCAGCAGTGCACTGTGAATCGGAGCGTTTCACAGGGCTGTCACTGATAAGAAATGCTATCAAAATGAAATCCTACGAAACAATATACTACTGGCCGGCAGCAATTCATACCCGGACAACTTCGGGACGGGCTGCTAGTCCATACTAATATATTAAAGAGAGAGCCCAAACCTTTGAGGCGGGTAATCTCAGAAACCACAGCACCAATCACAACACCCAATACAGCGTTGGAAAAAGCAGTTGCAGCAGAAGGACATAGGCTATGCAGACGCCCACCAGAAACATTTAAAAAGTAAAAGAACCGTGCAAGAAAAGTAGTATCTTGTGGGCGTGTCTGCGTTGTGCTGTGGGCTTGTGCTGGGGGGGCGTGACAAATGCTGGGGGCGTGTGGTACGTTCCGCCCTTCGGGCTGGACTGTTCCCATGAGGCACAGGGTCATGGCTGATTTGCATAGGGCCATGTCTGAACTGGGGTGGTGTGGAGTGCAAAAAAACGATGTATTTAGGCCCAGATCTCTGTACTGGGGTGAATGTATGACATTGTTCTGCATACTGTCCATCAACTGTTGTTTTTGCATTTGTCACCCCGAGTGGTATGGGTATGCTAGGACGTGAGTCCCATGCTCTCCACACCACTGAAGTCAAGCTATCCTGGTTGGAAACGGCTGATAGTCAGAAATTGGTCCTAGGATACTTGAGTCTGGTCCAGGAAAGACATGGCTTGGCAGTTCGGTCTGGAATGTTCCCATGAGGCATAGAGTCAAGGCTGATATGCATATGGCCATGTCTGAACTGTGATGGTGTGGAGTGCAAAAAAAATTATGGATTTAGGCCCGGATCTCTGTATTGGGGTGAATGTATGACATTGTTCTGCATGCTGTCCATCAACTGTTGTTTTTACATTCCTCCCTTTGTGCCATGTCGCATATCGTGTGCTGGTGGTGTGGGGGTGTGTGTGGCGCGCGCTGTGTCAAATATTTCATTGTTTTTTCTTCCCAGGTTTTGTACATTCCCGCTCTGGATGTTCACCCCGCTCCCTTTAAATACCCCTGCACCCATAATCAAACCTCACCCTTATTCCTTAAAATACCCCAACACCCTTAAACACTAACCCATCTTAACCCTATGAATATACCCTGTACCCCAAAACCCAAACCTATACCTAAATCTTGAAAATACCCCTGTACCCCAAAAACCAAACCTACCCCTGAACCCTAAAATACCCCTGTACCCCAAAAACCAAACCTAGCCTTGAACCCTTATAATACCCCTGTACCCCTGTGCCCCAAAACCCAAACCTACCCCTGAACCCTAAAATTACCCCTGCACCCCAAAACCCAAACCTAGCCCTGAACCATAAAAATAACCCTGTACCCCAAAACCCAAACCTACCCCTGAAACCTAAAATACCCCTGTACCCCAAAACCCAAACCTAGCCCTGAACCCTAAAAATACCCCTGTACCCCAAAACCCAAACCTTGCCCTGAACCCTAAAAACACGCCTGTACCTCAAAACCCATACCTACCCCTAAACGCTAAAACTACCCCTGTACCCCATAACGCAAAACTATATCTGAACCCTTAAAATACCCAAACACCCCAAAACATATACCTCAGTACCCCAAAACATATACGCCTATACCAATACTTACCTTATCCAAACATTAAAAAAAAACATGCTTTTACCATTCATGCATTTACAACGAATTTCGTTGTAAATGTATGCGTGGTAAAAGCATATAAAATGTAATGCCATGCGTTATAATGGCATTGCGGAGTCATGGTACTTTCATAATAAAAGTATGCGGAGTGATGGTCTGCGGAAACAAAGTTGCGGAATAAAGGGTGGCCACATCTCCAGCAACATACTCATATTTTTTCACCACCAATTTGAAAAATGCACAGGTCTCTCTCATTGATGACCAGCACCGACATCCACTTTTAGACACACCTCCCACCACAAGTTCTAGAATTGCGAACTTTAGAGCTGGGGAGCTACGTTCGAATCTCGGCATCAGCTCAACATCCTGTGATTCCAGGCATATTGCTTTGTCTCCCTGAGCCTATCACAAATTAATGTGTTCTTCTGTAATGTAAATTGTGCTCATGCCATGTTGTCGAGTTTGCGCTATATAATATTGCAAGGAAAAATAATGTAGGGAAACTCGAGTTCACACACTACTGAATGCGCACTCTTAAGTGCATCAGCAGTGCACTGTGAATCGGAGCGTTTCACAGGCCTGTCACAGATAAGAAATGCTATCAAAACGAAATCCTACAAAACAATATACTGCTGGCCGGCAGCAATTCATACCCGGACAACGTCGGGACGGGCTGCTATTCTATACTTACTATTATAAAGAGAGAACTTGCACCTTTTGGCCAGGTAAACTCGGGAACCACAGCACCAATCACAACACCCAATACAGCGTTGGAAAGGACAGTTGCAGCAGAAGGACATAGGCTATGCAGACGCCCACCATATACATTTAAAATGTAAAAGAACCGTGCCAGCAAAGTAGTCCCTTGTGGGCGTGTCTGCATTGTGCTGTGGGTGTGTGCTGGGGGCGTGACAATCGCTGGGGGCATTCCGTCACGAGTGTTGTTTTTTCTTACCAGGTTCTATACATTCCTGCTCCCTTTAAATAGTAATTCAGTGGAGGTCCCATTTTCTTAGAACCACCCCAAGCACAGTTATGGGCAAAAATACAACTAAAAGGCCCTGCAAAGCATTATGGGATAAGCTTAGCATAATTTTTAGCATTCATGAAAGGGTTTCAACGTTTTTGAATTATACTCATCAGGTACATCTTGGGACGACGAGGTGAACTGCAGCTTGATGTATAATATTTTAAATGCTATTGCATTTGCATCATCAGGGACATCTAGGGACATGAGGTGAATTGCAGCTTGATGTGTAATATTTTAAATGCTATAGCATTTGCCTGGTAATATGCCCCAATGTTTTTACCGATTTAAGAGTGAATCAGTGGGTCCCATCAGGACCTGGTGCAAAATATAGAGTCATAAAGTAAACCCTCATCAGAATACAGAGAAATGACATCTGTTCTTTTAGATAGTTGTCCTGAACCCTCCTGGTAGAAACATAATAAAGTTGGACAGACTGATGAGAGCAGTTAGTTGTTCGGCGGAAAAAGAGCTCCTCAGACATGTGCGCGAGACAACTTTATCGTCATTCTGTCAAGGCCGGCATTTTACCCCAATCTGTCATGGCCGCTTGCTAGCAAAATATCTTCCCGGTTTTAAGTCTTTCAACCCGATCCAGCATGGACGCCACGCCTCTCATTCCAGTGACGTCCAAACCAATGGCGAGCCATTCTAAACCAGTGAGGTGTTTGGTTTGTCGGATCTCAAGCAGGGCGTGGCCGAGGTACTAATATTTGTATATTTTCTGTGCAATGCCATGGACTTCTTTTCTTTGTTTTTCTTTGTTAAATTGTCAATAATAACCTATTTTAGTACCCTCAGATCTTTTACTCCTTTCCATTTCAATCAACAATTAATATATTAAAGGGGGCCTATTAAAAGTAGGTATATTTAGCGCTACCACGTGAAATTGCACTTACCATATCTTGTATAGCTCTTTACTATTTGTTTAGAATGTTTATTAGAATTAAAAAACAAACGGCGGACCCAAGTGGTCCGGCCGCAACAGAACAGAAAGAAACTAGGAAGAAAACTATTCCAAAAGAGAACTGCTCAGGGTCCAGGTATAGTGTATTAGGGGACCTCTCAGACTCAGAAGACCTAGGATATAGCCTATTCTCACAAGAGGTAGGAGTAACCCCCCACAAAGACCTTTTTCTACAGTCCCCATACTTAGGGGGAGCAGAAGAAATTGGCGGGCAAGAGACGCAAAATAGTGAAAGCAATCAGCAAATATGTGACAGCATCTGGTCGCCATTGAGCTTTGAAAATGTTCAGGTTTAACATGTATTGTATACCGTGCAAAGTAATCACCATTGCAAATATAATGTTTAACATCATATCATAGAATGCCCGAGGAATGGGCTCACAAGTGAAAAGAGCGTCAGTGTTTGAGCTCTGCAAAGTACAAAAAGGGGACATTATATGTTTACAGGAATGTGCAATTCCCCACTCCACGGACTACAGTCACATATCCAAATATTGGGAAGAAGGCCCCTCCAAATGGTCTGGGGGTGGAAACAAGAATGCTGGAATAGGCATTCTCATAAAAAACAAAGAAATGTCAATCCTTGATACTAAAATCATACAGCCAGGCAGGGCTATGATGGTCACCATACAATACAGAAACACCACCTTTAAGGTCTGTAATATTTATGCACCAACCGACAAGAATGAAAGAATGTCCCTGTTTGAAATGCTCCCACGTTTTATTGCAGGTGCAACCCCAATGGTGTTAACAGGGGATTTCAACTGCATCATAAACCCCACAGACAGATGTGGCAAGAAAAATTGTTACGAAATTGATAAGTCTGCAAAATGTCTCATAAACATGTGTAAAGATTTGCAACTGTCAGATACAGGGGCAAAATCAGGGTCAAAACAAAGGTTCACATGGGAAGCAGAAAGTGGCAAAGTCAATCAAGAATTGATTTCATTTTCACCTCCAAAAATATAAAAGCAAGGAATTATGAAACAAACGAGAGTGGTATGTCAGACCACAAAATCTTGAAAGCAACCGTTGAAATCTCAAACATGTGTCAAATGGGGAGGGGTGTGTGGAAAATGAACACCTTGTTATTATAAGAGAAACATATATGTAAAAATTACAGTGATATGTACAACAACTTAAAAACCAGAAAGGAAAGTTTCCCATCCTTAGCAGAATGGTGGGAAGAGGTAAAAAAACAAACAAAACTTTTTTTCAGAAAACAGAGCATGATCAAAAGCAAGGAAAAGTTTCAAAAATTTGATGAAATACAAAAAAGAATAATCACGCTAGAAAACCTGGAAAGGGGTGGAATGGAAGTAGGGGTGGAAAGAGAAAAAACAAAAACGGAACTGAAAGAATGGCTGAAACAACGAGGGAAAGAACACATTTTTAACTCCAGGGTCAAGATCTTTGAGGAAGATGAAAAGTGCTCAAGGTTTTTTTTCAAAAAGGCACAGCAAGTGCAAAAGGTAATGAATGAACTGAAAGACACAAATGGACAAACTCAAAAGGGCACAGAGAAAGTAGGGAAAATAACAACAGCCTTTTTTCCCAATTGTACAAAAAAGAGCCATCAGATATAAGTGCATGTGAAGGTTTTCTAGGGTCTTTGCAGAGCTCTTTATCCCAAGAGGAACAACAATTTCTAACCACCCCCATTTCAGGAGAAGAACTCTTCCAAATCATTCAGGAAGCCCCAAAAGGATCAGCCCCTGGGCAAGACGGCCTTCCATGGGAGTTTTACAAAGCTTTCTGGGGGCTTATATCAAAGGATTTTTGGAGTCTGTTGAAAGAATGCTTGGAAAAAAATGTTTTACCCCCCTCCTTTCCACAGGGCATCATCAAACTGCTGGAGGAAAAGGGGGACAGGCTGGACATCAACAATTGGAGGCCAATCACCCTCTTGAATGTGGACAGTAAGATCCTAAGTAAAGTCCTGGCAGGAAGATGCAGAAAGGTGCTGGCCTCCATCGTGCACCCAGACGAAACATGTGCGGTCCCAGGAAGGAAAATCTGGGACAGCTTGACCATCATTAGAGACACCTTGTGGTTAGCGAAAGACAGGGGGAATCCACTAGCTATCTTGGCCCTTGATTTCCAGAAAGCCTTTGACTCCCTAAGTCATGAATACCTTTTCAAAGTGCTCAGGAAAATGGGATTCCCAGAAGGTTTCATCAAAACTATTGGCTTAATATACACTGGATGTGAAAGCCAGGTCCTTATAAATGGTACACTATCTGAGGGGTTCCACATTGAATCGGGGGTCAGACAAGGATGCCCCTTATCACCGGCACTCTTTGTATGTGCAATTGAACCTCTCCTATGTGCCATCAGGAAGGACAAGTGCATAACTGGCCCTCTGGTACCGGGCAGCCAAGGCAAACAGGTCAAATGTGTAGCATACATGGACGATGTCACCATTGCTTGCACTGACGCTAGATCCATGAAAAGAACTTTCCTTATAACCCAACTCTTTTCCCTAGCAGCTGGGCTACAGGTGAATGTGGAGAAAACACACTGCATGACGGTGGGACAATGGGACAAACTGTCTCAGCTCCCAGTGAAACCTTCCAAAGACCCAGTAAAAATACTGGGGATTCTTTTTTCACAGGACATGAAGGGAGAAATAAACTGGGAGAAGATCCAGACAAAGCTCAAGCAGAAAATGGCGCTCTGGACGACAAGAAAACTTTCCCTGGAAGGGAAAGTCTTGGTGCTGAAAGCAATATGTCTACCAATCCTGATGTTTATTGCCATGATTTTCCCTCCGTCATACAGGTGGACAAAAGTGACACAAAGACTTTTTGCAAACTTCTTTTGGGGGTCAAAAATTGAAAAACTAAAAAGAGACACAGTTTTCAAACTACCCACAAAAGGAGGGAAAGACCTGCCAAACCTCCATGACTTCCTGATGTCACATGTTGTTAAAAACATACTGGGGAATGCAAAGAAAGACTCACATGTGGCTGCCTACACTCTTTTTGCTACAAGTTTCATCTTATCAAGAGAGGGCATATGTAATCTGGACAATACAAAGCCTTTTTTACTAGAACCACCCCCTGCGTACAAAGGCATCAAGCCTTTCTTCAAGAAGCTGGAAGAGAGACAAATTCAAGCGAAGGACATCACACCCCAGATGGCCTTAAGCAAAGAACTGAAAGAAACAGACTCAGTGACAATGGTAAACAACTTATCAGAGAAGCAATCGGGGAAGGTTTGGGAGATGGTGAACCACAAAGACTTGACAAACTCCCAGAAAGACTTGGCATGGATGATGGTATCCAAATGCCTACCTGTGAAACAATTCCAACATGCAAGGAAACTGGCAAAAACAGCAAGATGCCCAACACCAGGCTGTGCAGCAGATGAATCCCTGATACACTTCATTTGGAACTGCGGCGGAGCACAAAGCATGTGGAAGGCAATGGGACAGCTCATTAAAGAACTAACAGGACAGGCATCCCTGTCCTATGAACTGGTTCTATATGGGTTGGGCATGAATTGCAATGCAAATAAAGAAAGGACACTATGGAGAATAATAAACTGCGTGAAAGAGGCGATGTGGGAAAACAGGAACCTTTCCCTGTACAAACACCAAGCAATCACGGAAAAATAATGCCAAAAACTTGTTTTCACTAAAATGTTCTCTTACATGTGCATAGGCACCCATAGATTTGGAAAAGAGTGGGCAAAGGAAACCTGGAAAATCAGGAGTTGGTCTGGATAGGTAAAATGAGAAATCTTGATGGAAAACCACCAAAGATAGCCTGATGCGCTTCTTTGAGAATGGTTAAATGTACAGCACCCAAATATAAGGGACTGCTTGAAATGTAACTATATAACAATACGAAGGAGTACCACCAAAGATAAGGCTGGAACAGCCAGTATTGGTGGGATGAGACACTAGTGTAAAAGAAGAAGTCCTCCTTTGTTTTTAAGGAACCCCTCACTCACCGACCTGGTCGGTGACATGCTTCATCATCGGGGCCACCTCGACAGCCGAGTGCCGCCAAGGTGTGCTACAACACCTGAATACAGTGGAGCGGGTATGTGAGTGATGAATGTGAAAAAAGTCAGTGAGTTAAAAATTGTCCTGGTATAACTTTTACCAAATATAATTTATTCTAAAGCTACTGGACAATATTAAAAACAGTGATGATACAATAAAGGCTTTAATGAGACCTAATGTATCTGTGATATGTGCTGGGTCTACATGTTTCAAACCATATGGGATTTACCGGTTTTTCATCAGGACCAAAATTGTAAAGGAGTTGGGTGGTCAGGGTACACTAACACCCTGCCATACCTGCAACCCTTCCAAACCCAAAGATAGCGATTTGCTAAATGGGTAAAAATAATGGTAACCCAAAAGTGGTTACATGAAAAAGAACAAACCTGTAAAAGAGAAGAAATTGTCACTTATAAAGATTAAATTACGTGCCTGTAACGTAGTGGAGTGACGTAGTCCGTTCTGTCTGTGACTCAATCCACACTCAGTTATGCGAATAAACCATGGAGCGGTGTGTCAGCATAGTTTTCTATATTTAGAACCAATTGTTCATTGGTAAGGCACACCTATCAATATGGGTGTGAGTGAGCACGCATGCGTAGTTCTACATTTTAAACCACTTCTGTCACAAACTTGATTGTGCGTGCCCCAGTCATAATTCTCTCTCTTTTGTGACAGGAATTACCGACGTGTAAAAATGCCAACTTGATCCATAACCACAAATAACATATAACAAAACACCACAAAACATATACATTGTTTAGAAAAAACAACACTTACTCCTCAATGGAGGAAGGTTTGCCTCACGGGGATTTTGGGGGGAAGTTACAGAGTTCAAAAACGTATTCTGCGTGAGAAAATAAGGGAACATGGAGAGGGTTTTTAAAGGAGAGTATCCAGTACCTTTTATTTCCCTCCTCGGTAGTTAAACAGAGGTTCGCGGTAAACCTATTATGGCAGATTCTACTTACAGTTCTCTGGTCGGAATATTGGCCGATAACCTACTTCTCTCCCTCCGTGCACCCGCACTGGAGAAAGAATCGGCGTTCGTAGTTAAAGGGAGCCGCCATTGTGGGCGGGGAGGGCGAGGCCGGTCTGGCAGCGCGCGATGACGTCACGTGCGTGCGTGATCGTCATACGCGCGTTGTATTACCATGGCGATGGGCGAAAAACAACAGTCTCCAGGATCGGAGACAGAGGAAGTCTCCGTGTTGGGAGACAATTGAAGCAAAACAGACAGCGTAACGCTGTGGGAAAAGGGAAGAGGATGTATACTACAAGCAAATTCGAGCAAGTTGTTTACAGCAATAAACAGTTGGTTAAGTGGGGTATTAACCTGGCGCTCTATTTGATATCCATATATGACGTCTAATCTTAGCAAAAAAGGGGGGATTCAGCATGCTTGGGCAGGTTTTTTTGAGCAGGAGGCCATAGGGATATTTCAACATAAAGCGCTTTTTACTGCAAGTATGGAATAAATTGTATATGGAAGCGCGTTACCACTGACCTGAGTTTTATATTCAGAACTCTATGCCTGGAGTCTGAATAATCCACTGTTGGGGATAAAGAGGCATATACGTGACCGTCAGTGATATCGGCATACTCACTGGGAGATTGCCCATCAGTACCTCAGCTTGGCAGAAGGCACAGAGTCACAGCAACAATGGGAAACTTGCTTTGGAGACTATGAGAGGACAGATGCCCATGGGATATTATCATTAAGGCCATTTTTGTTTGTAGATAGCCGATATACCCATCTTTGTTCTTTTTCGTACAGGCGTTTCTGTATGTTTGGTCCTGGGCACACCTGTTCAATGACGGTCCAAAACATGTCATTCGTAGTATGACCTTTCTCGAGAAAATGGTCCGTCAATCGGGTTGCATTTTTCTTGCAGCGTATGGTGCTGCGATGTTCGCAGATTCTCTGCTTAACCTTCCGGGTTGTCATCCCAATGTATCTTTTTTTGCAAGTGCACTCAATGAGATAAACCACATTTTCACTGTTGCAGTTGGTATGTGCAACTTGTCTCCAGGTTTTTCCAGCCTCTAGATCAAGGGACTTTGTGTTCTTGGTTAGGTGGCATACGCTGCAATCTCCGCAGCGGTAATGTCCAGTCACATCCGGAAGGCCCCATGCTCTGGTGATTGAAGGGGTGCTCGTAGCCAGCTTTGCTTTTGGTCTGGTGTTGACAAGAGTGTCTTTTAGGCTGTTAGACTTCTTGAAAGAGAAAAGTGGTTTTTCCCAATGCAAATTGCCAGTGTTTATAATGTTCCAATGTTTTTTTTATGCTTCTGGTTACTTGGTTGGAAACAGAGTTGAATGTGGTCACACATGTCAGTGGTACTTCCGTGTCAGTTCTGGTCTTTTCTTCAAGGAGTACTTCTCTGGGCTGGTTTCTAGCCCTCTTTTGGCATTTGTTTATTATTTTCTTAGGATACCCCCGGTTATCCAGTTTTTCAGAAAGGTCATTTGCTTGTTCTTTGTAGTCCACTAGTTTACTACAATTCCTGCGAAGTCTCAAGAATTGTCCGTAGGGTAGGTTTTCCCTGAGTGGTCGAGGGTGGAAACTCTCAAACCTTAAAAGATTGTTTTTCGCAGTAGGTTTGTAATGGGTTTTAGTTTCCAGGTGATTGCCTACTTTGTTAATCACTACATCAAGGAAAACAATTTCTCTTTTGTCATGGTTGCTCGTGAATTTAAGGTTCCTGTCGCAGGTGTTGATCCAAGCGACAAATTGTTCCAGGAGCTCAGTTGGTCCTTGCCAAATAGCAAGGACGTCATCGATGTATCGCCTCTAGAAGGTCAGACGCTCGCGGTATGGGTTCATATCGTTCAGAATGAACTTGTTCTCAAAATCATATACATACATACCAGCTATGCTGGGAGCAAAAACACTGCCCATTGATGTCCCCCCGGTTTGTAAGAAAAGGGTTCCTTCAAACTCGAAGTAGTTGCGTTTGAGTGCCAGCGTTGCGCATTCCAGAATGAAGGCCTTGGGGGTACGAAAAGGCCAGTCCGCATTTTCTAAGGTAAACCTGACAAAAAATTTTAAATAAAGTATATTTTTACAAAAAAAACAAAAAGAAAGAGAAGCCGCCACATCATTGTAAATGAAAGATGTGAAGAAAGTCTTTAGTTACTATCTAGAACGGTTGGAACGCTGAATAATTATATTGTGTGAATAAGATCTTAATATGCAACAAGTTTTAATAAGTAGTGGGAATTAATGTCACGGTCCATTTATGGATATGTTTTACTATGCTACTCAATGGTGGGTGTTGCCAGCAGAGTTTATATAAACGAGTACAGTGAGGTTCATTGTTGATTGCCGAAAAGTGCCCAATTAATTTTAGCTTGGTTTTTTTAACTGGATTTTATAATTCCAGGTTACCTCCGTTCTAGATTTGCTGCTAAATAGAATGCTTTGCGAGAAGTTGTCCCTCCGGCGGTAAATCAATGATTGCAACGAGCTAAAAGTTCAACAAAACAGACTTGCACAGTGTTAAGTAGCGGGCCCTGGGTCCACTGGCTAAAGAGACACTGACACTAGTGACATCACAGTCGAGGTGCGAAATATGGATTCCGCGAGGGAAGGCCGAGGCCGAGTAACAACTTACTAAATATCTCTGGAGGAGCAGGAAGAGGTGCAGTACCACTGGCAGTCCCCAGAGGTCCCTGTAGAGTCTGAATAGGGCTGCACGGACACAGTACCGCAGGCTGTCCCCAGAGGTCCCTGTAGAGTTCTATAGCAGCAACTACACTGGTAATCGCAATAAAGCCCAGATCTCTGCTTTGAAATATATATATATATATATATATATATATATATATATATATATATATATATATATATATATATATCTATATATATATATATATATATATATATATATATATAGATATATATATATAGATATATATATATATATATCCAAGGCCGAGGCCGAGTAACAATTTACTAAATATCTCTGGAGGAGCAGGAAGAGGTGCAGTACCACTGGCAGTCCCCAGAGGTCCCTGTAGAGTCTGAATAGTGCTGCATGGACACAGTACCGCAGGCTGTCCCCAGAGGTCCCTGTAGAGTTCTATAGCAGCAACTACACTGGTAATCGCAATAAAGCCCAGATCTCTGCTTTGAAATATATATATATATATATATATATATATATATATATATATATATATATATATATATATATATATATATATATGTATATATATACTAGCAGCCCGTCCCGACGTTGTCCGGGTATGAATTGCTGCCGGCAAGTAGTATATTGTTTTGTAGGATTTCGTTTTGATAGCATTTCTTATCTGTGACAGGCCTGTGAAACGCTCCGATTTACAGTGCACTGCTGATGCACTTAAGAGTGCGCATTCAGTAGTGTGTGAACTCGAGTTTCCCTACTTTATTTTTCCTTGCGATATTATATAGCGCGAACTCGACAACATGGCATGAGCACAATTTACATTACAGAAGATTACATTAATTTGTGGTAGGCACGGGGAGACAAAGCAATTTGCCTGGAATCAGAGGATGTTGACCTGAAGCCGAGATTCGAACGTAGCTCCCCAGCTCTAAAGTTCGCAATTCTAGAACTTGTGGTGGGAGGTGTGTCTAAAAGTGTATGTCGGTGCTGGCCATCAATGAGAGAGACCTGTGCATTTTTCAAATCGGTGGTGAAAAAATATGAGTATGTTGCTGGAGATGTGGGCCGCCGTGCCACCAATGTACTTACCGTAGGAGGGTAAACCCCCATTATTTCGCAACTTTCTTTCCGCAGACCATCACTCTGCATACTTTCATTATGAAAGTACCATGACTCCGCAATGCCATTATAACACATGGCATTACATTTTATATTCTTTAACCACGCATACATTTACAACGAAATGCGTTGTAAATGCATGAATGGTAAAAGCATGTTTTATTTTTAATGTTTGGATAAGGTAAGTATGGGTATAGGGGTGTATGTTTTTGGGGTACTGAGGTATATGTTTTGGGGTGTTTGGGTATTTTAAGGGATCAGATATAGTTTTGGGTTATGGGGTACAGGGGTAGTTTTAGCGTTTAGGGCTAGGTATGGGTTTTGGGGTACAGGTGTATTTTTAGGGTTCAGGGGTAGTTTTGGGTTTTGGGGTACAGGGGTGTTTTAAGGGTTCAGGGCTAGGTTTGGGTTTTGGGGTGCAGGGGTATTTTAGGGTTCAGGGGTAGGTTTGGACTTTGGGGTACAGGGTTATTTTTATGGCTCAGGGCTAGGTTTGGGCTTTGGCGTGCAGGGGTATTTTTAGGGTTCAGGGCTAGGTTTGGGTTATGGGGTACAGGGGTATTTTAGGGTTCAGGGGTAGGTTTGGTTTTTGGGGTATTTTTAGGATATCGGTATAGGTTTGGGTTATGGGGTATAGGGTATATTTATAGGGTTAAGATGGGTTAGTGTTTAAGGGTGTTGGGGTAATTTACGGAGTATGGGTGGGTTTTGATTGTGGGGTGCAGGAGTATTTAAAGGGAGCAGAGTGGACACAAGGAGCTGGAATGTACAGAACCTGGGAAGAAAAAACAATGAAATATTTGACACAACGCGCGCCCCGCACACGCCCACACCCCCAGCACACAATATGAGACATGGCATGAAGGGCAAAATGTAAAAACAACAGTTGATGAACAGAATGCAGAGCAATGCCATAAATTCACCCCAATAGAGAAATCTTGGACTAATCCATCATTTCTTTTGCACTCCACGCCCCCCCAAGTTCAGATACTGCAATGAGCAAGTCTGCCTTGACCCTGTGCCTCGTGGAAACATTCCAGGTCGTACTGCCAAGCCATTTCTTTCACCAATTTCAGGATATCAGCCTTTTTCAGCCAGGATAACTTGACTCCAGTGTTGTGGCGAGCATGGGACT
Source organism: Lissotriton vulgaris (assembly GCF_964263255.1). Lineage (NCBI taxonomy): Eukaryota > Metazoa > Chordata > Amphibia > Caudata > Salamandridae > Lissotriton > Lissotriton vulgaris. Next base: position 270,184,457 of record NC_141685.1, read on the forward strand.
CACGTCTCAGCATACCCATCCCACTCGGGGTGAAAAATGCAAAAACAACAGTTGATGGACAGAATACAGAACAGTGTCATACATTCACCCCAGTACAGAGATCTGGGCCTAAATCCATAGTTTCTTTGCACTCCACACCACCCCAGTTCAGACATGGCCATATGCAAATCAGCCTTGACCCTATGCCTCATGGGAACAGTCCAGCCCGAAGGGCGGAACGTACCACACGCCCCCAGCATTTGTCACGCCCCCCCAGCACAAGCCCACAGCACAACACAGACACGCCCACAAGGGACTACTTTACTGGCACGGTTCTTTTACTTTTTAAATGTATATGGTGGGCGTCTGCCTAGCCTATGTCCTTCTGCTGCAACTGCCCTTTCCAACGCTGTATTGGGTGTTGGGATCGGTGGTGTACTTTTTGAGTTTACCTGGCTCAAAGGACACAGTTCTCTCTTTATAATAGTAGTATAGATATATATATATATATCTATATCCAAACTAATATAATAAAGAGAGAGCCCAAACCTTTGAGGCGGGTAATCTCAGGAACCACAGCACCAATCACAACACCCAATACAGCGTTGGTAAGGGCAGTTGCAGCAGAAGGACATAGGCTATGCAGCCGCCCAACATATACATTTAAAAGGTAAAAGAACCGTGCCAGTAAAGTAGTCCCTTGTGGGCGTGTTTGCATTGTGCTGTTGACGTGTGCTGGGGGCGTGACAAACGGGCGTGTGATAGTTCCACCCTTTGGGTTAGACTGTTCCCATGGGGCACAGGGTCAAGGCTGATTTGCATATGGCCATTTCTGAACGCGGGTGGTGTGGAGTGCAAAAAAATGATGGATTTAGACGCAGATCTCTGTACTGGGGTGAATGTATGACATTGTTCTGCATTCTGTCCATCAACTGTTGTATTTGCATTTGTCACCCTGAGTGGGATGGGTATGCTCAGACTCGGCCAATAGCCAGAAACCAGTCCTTGGATGCTTGATTCCGGTCTAGAAAAGACATGGCTTGGCTGATCGGGCTGGACTGTTCCCATGATGCACAGGGTCAAGGCTGATTTCCATATGGCCATGTTTGAACTGGGGTGGTGTGGAGTGCTAAAAAAATGATAGATTTTGACCCAGATTTCTGTATTAGAGTGCATGTATGACATTGTTCTGCATTCTGTCCATCAACTGATGTTTTTACGTTCTGCCCTTCATGCCATGTCTCATATCGTGTGCTGGGGGCGTGTGCGGGGCGCGGGATTACAGGGGAAAAAAAGCGAGCGTTGGGCCAAATATTTCATTGTTTTTTCTTCCCAGGTTCTGTACATTCCAGCTCCGGGTGTCCACCCTGCTCCCTTTAAATACCCCTCCACCCCATAATCATAACCCACCCTTACCCCTTAAAATACCCCAACACCCTTAAACACTAGCCCATCTTAACCCTATAAATATACCCTGCACCCCAAAACCCAAACCTATCCCTAAGCCCTAAAAATACACCTGTACCCGAAAACCCAAACCTAGCCCTGAACCCTATAAATACCCCTGTACCTCAAAACCCAAACCTACCGCGAACCCTAAAAGTACCCCTGTACCCCAAAACCCAAACATAGCCCTGAACCCTAAAAATACCCCTGTAGCCCAAAACCTAACCTTACCCCTGAACCCTAAACTACCCCTGTACCCCAAAACCCAAACCTAGCCCTGAACCCTTAAAATACCCCTGTACCCCAAAACCCAAACCTACCCCTGAACCCTAAAAATACCCCTGTACCCCAAAACCCAAACCTAGCCCTGAACCATAAAAATAACCCTGTACCCCAAAACCCAAACCTACCACTGAACCCTAAAATACCCCTGTACCCTAAAACCCAAACCTAGCCGTGAACCCTAAAAATACCCCTGTACCCCAAAACCCGAACCTAGCTATGAACCCTTAAAGTACCCCTGTACCCCAAAACCCAAACCTACCCCTGAAGCCTAAAAATACCCCTATACCCCAAAACCCAAACCTAGCCCTGAACCCTAAAAATACCCCTGTACCTCAAAACCCATACCTATCCCTAAACCCTACTACCCCGTACCCCATAACCCAAAATTATATCTGAACCCTTAAAATACCCAAACACCTAAAAACATATACCTCAGTAACCCAAAATATATACCCCTATACCCATACTGACCTTATCCAAACATAAAAAAAACATGCTTTTACCATTTATGCATTTACAACGAATTTTGTTGTAAATGTATGCATGGTAAAAGCATATAAAATGTAATGCCATGCGTTATAATGGCATTGCAGAGTCATGGTACTTTCGTAATGAAAGTATGCGGAGTGATGGTATGCAGAAAGAAAGATGCGGAATAATGGGTGTTTACCCTCCCCCGGTAAGTACATTGGTGGCACGGGCGCCCACGGGCCCGATTCACAGAACTAACTTAAGACAAAATCCTAAACTTACTACCATTAATGTATTCACAGAAGGCACTTACTCATTTTGGTATTCACAGAAGGCACGTACTCATTTTGGTATTCACAGAAGTTAGGAGTCCTAACTTTAGGACTCCTAAATGCGTTCTGTGAATATCGAAAGTCTTAACGTTAGGATTTTTCTCAATTTAGTAGTAGTAAAGTTAGGAGTTTTATCTTAAGGACTCCTAAATGTGTTCTGTGAATACCGAAAGTCTTAAAGTTAGGATTTTTATCAATTTAGTAGTAGTAAAGTTAGGAGTCCTAACTTTACTACTACTAAATTGAGAAAAATTCTAATTTTAAGACTTTTGGTATTCACAGAAGGCATTTAAGAGTCCTAAAGTTAGGACTACTAACTTCTGTGAATACCTAAATGAGTAAGTGCCTTCTGTGAATACCAAAATGAGCAGCAGCCTGATTCATCAAGCATAATTGCGCTCGCAAAGGGTCAGATTCTGAGAATCTGGCTCTTTGCAAGTGCAATTTTTGCTTTTGGGATTCATCATCCCAAAAGCAAAAGTCTCTATTTAAGAAATCGCATATTTGCGAGGAATTGGATTTAAGGAATCTCTAATAGAGATTGCTTCAATCCAATTCATCAACCAATTAGAAAATGCAAAATCTCAATATTTGGTCGCAATTTACCACCAAGTCTGACTTGGTGGTAAATTGCGAAAAAAGAGTAAAAAGCACTTTAGTGCATTTTTTTCTTTTGCATGTTACACACACACATGTCCTTTGGACATGTGTGTGCGCAACACCTGTTCAAATGTGCATTTAAGGGGTGCTACAGGGTGTCCTTTGGACACCCCTGGCACCCTTCAAATCGCTATCTTATTTGCGATTAGCAAATTGCTAATCGCAAATAAGGAATACTCCCCATTCATTCCTATGGGCCTTTTGGCCCATAGGAATGAATGGGGAGTTTTTTCCTTATTTGCGATTAGCAATTTGCTAATTGCAAATAAGGAGTTTGTAGGAATCGCATTTTATTTTGCGATTCCTACATGAATACCGTTTTGCAAGTCTCTAATAGCGATTCCTTATGATTCTCTATTAGAGACTCGCAAAACGGTACCTTGATGAATCAGGCTGTAACAGCCTGATTCATGTAGCTAAATTGCACTCGCAAAGGGCCAGATTCTCAGAATCTGGCCCTTTGCGAGCGCAATTTTTGCATTTGGTATTCATGATACCAAATGCAAAAATCGCTATTTAAGAATTTGCATATTTGCGTGGAATGGCATTTAAGGAATCTCTAATAGAGATTCCTTAAATGCTATTCATGACACACAACAAAATAGCGATTTTGGACTTTTGGGGCCGCTATTTACCGACAGGTCAGACCTGTCGGTAAATAGCAAAAACTCAGAAAAATGCTTTTAAAAGCATTTTTCAAAGTTGCATGTAGCACACACACATGTCCTTTGGACATGTGTGTGCGCAACACCTGTCCATAAGTGCATTTTAGGGGTGCTACAGGGCGTCCTTTGGACACCCCTGTCACCCTTAAAATCGCTATCTCAGTTGCGAGTAGCAAATTGCTACTCGCAAATCCCCATTCATTCCAATGGGCCTCTTGGCCCATAGGAATGAATGGGGAGTATTTGCGAGTAGCAAATTGCTACTCGCAAATAAAGAACATGTAGGAATCGCTATTTAAGTTGCAATTCCTACATGAATGCCATTTTGCATGTCCTCAATAGCGAATCGCTATGATTCGCTATTAGGGACACGCAAAACGGCCCGTACATGAATCAGGCTGTAAGTGCCTTCTGTGAATACGAAAATGGTAGTAAGTTTAGGATTTTGTCTTAAGTTAGTTTTGTGAATCGGGCCCCACATCTCCAGCAACATACTCATATTTTTTCACCACCCATTTGAAAAATTCACAGGTCTCTCTCATTGATGGCCAGCACCGACATACACTTTTAGACACACCTCCCGCCACAAGTTCTAGAATTGCGAACTTTAGAGCTGGGGAGCTACGTTCGAATATCGGCATCAGCTCAACATCCTGTGATTCCAGGCATATCGCTTTGTCTCCCTGTGCTTACCACAAATGAATGTGTTCTACTGTAATGTAAATTGTGCACATGCCATGTTGTCGAGTTCGCGCTATATAATATTGCAAGGAAAAATAAAGTAGGGAAACTCGAGTTCACACACTACTGTACGCACACTCTTAAGTGCATCAGCAGTGCACTGTGAATCGGAGCATTTCACAGGCCTGTCACAGATAAGGAATGCTATCAAAACGAAATCCTACAAAACATTATACCGGCAGCAATTCATACCCAGACAACGTCGGGACGGGCTGCTAGTCTATACTACTATTATAAAGAGAGAACTGTGTCCTTTGAGCCAGGTAAACTCAAAAAGTACACCACCGATCCCAACACCCAATACAGCGTTGGAAAGGGCAGTTGCAGCAGAAGGACATAGGCTAGGCAGACGCCCACCATATACATTTAAAAAGTAAAAGAACCGTGCCAGTAAAGTAGTCCCTTGTGGGCGTGTCTGTGTTGTGCTGTGGGCTTGTGCTGGGGGGGCGTGACAAATGCTGGGGGCGTGTGGTACGTTCCGCCCTTCGGGCTGGACTGTTCCCATGAGGCATAGGGTCAAGGCTGATTTGCATATGGCCATGTCTGAACTGGGGTGGTGTGGAGTGCAAAGAAACTATGGATTTAGGCCCAGATCTCTGTACTGGGGTGAATGTATGACACTGTTCTGTATTCTGTCCATCAACTGTTGTTTTTGCATTTGTCACCCCGAGTGGGATGGGTATGCTGAGACGTGAGTCCCATGCTCGCCACAACACTGGAGTCAAGCTATCCTGGCTGAAGATGGCTGATATCCTGAAATTGGTGAAAGAAATGGCTTGGCAGTACGACCTGGAATGTTTCCACGAGGCCCAGGGTCAAGGCAGACTTGCTCATTGCAGTATCTGAACTTGGGGGGGCGTGGAGTGCAAAAGAAATGATGGATTAGTCCAAGATTTCTCTATTGGGGTGAATTTATGGCATTGTTCTGCATTCTGTTCATCAACTGTTGTTTTTACATTTTGCCCTTCATGCCATGTCTCATATTGTGTGCTGGGGGTGTGGGCGTGTGCGGGGCGCGCGTTGTGTCAAATATTTCATTGTTTTTTCTTCCCAGGTTCTGTACATTCCAGCTCCTTGTGTCCACTCTGCTCCCTTTAAATACTCCTGCACCCCACAATCAAAACCCACCCTTACTCCGTAAATTACCCCAACACCCTTAAACACTAACCCATCTTAACCCTATAAATATACCCTATACCCCATAACCCAAACCTATACCGATATCCTAAAAATACCCCAAAAACCAAACCTACCCCTGAACCCTAAAATACCCCTGTACCCCATAACCCAAACCTAGCCCTGAACCCTAAAAATACCCCTGCACGCCAAAGCCCAAACCTAGCCCTGAGCCATAAAAATAACCCTGTACCCCAAAGTCCAAACCTACCCCTGAACCCTAAAATACCCCTGCACCCCAAAACCCAAACCTAGCCCTGAACCCTTAAAACACCCCTGTACCCCAAAACCCAAAACTACCCCTGAACCCTAAAAATACACCTGTACCCCAAAACCCATACCTAGCCCTAAACGCTAAAACTACCCCTGTACCCCATAACCCAAAACTATATCTGATCCCTTAAAATACCCAAACACCCCAAAACATATACCTCAGTACCCCAAAAACATACACCCCTATACCCATACTTACCTTATCCAAACATTAAAAATAAAACATGCTTTTACCATTCATGCATTTACAACGCATTTCGTTGTAAATGTATGCGTGGTTAAAGAATATAAAATGTAATGCCATGTGTTATAATGGCATTGCGGAGTCATGGCACTTTCATAATGAAAGTATGCAGAGTGATGGTCTGCGGAAAGAAAGTTGCGGAATAATGGGGGTTTACCCTCCTACGGTAAGTACATTGGTGGCACGGCGGCCCACATCTCCAGCAACATACTCATATTTTTTCACCACCGATTTGAAAAATGCACAGGTCTCTCTCATTGATGGCCAGCACCGACATACACTTTTAGACACACCTCCCGCCACAAGTTCTAGAGCTGCGAACTTTAGAGCTGGGGAGCTACGTTCGAATCTCGGCTTCAGGTCAACATCCTCTGATTCCAGGCAAATTGCTTTGTCTCCCCGTGCCTACCACAAATTAATGTAATCTTCTGTAATGTAAATTGTGCTCATGCCATGTTGTCGAGTTCGCGCTATATAATATCGCAAGGAAAAATAAAGTAGGGAAACTCGAGTTCACACACTACTGAATGCGCACTCTTAAGTGCATCAGCAGTGCACTGTAAATCGGAGCGTTTCACAGGCCTGTCACAGATAAGAAATGCTATCAAAACGAAATCCTACAAAACAATATACTACTTGCCGGCAGCAATTCATACCCGGACAACGTCGGGACGGGCTGCTAGTACTATTATAAAGAGAGAACTGTGTCCTTTGAGCCAGATAAACTCAAAAAGTACACCACCAATCGTAACACCCAATACAGCGTTGGAAAGGGCAGTTGCAGAAGAAGGACATAGGCTAGGCAGACGCCCACCATATACATTTAAAAAGTAAAAGAACCGTGCCAGCAAAGTAGTCCCTTGTGGGCGTGTCTGTGTTGTGCTGTGGGCTTGTGCTGGGGGGCGTAACAAATGCTGGGGGCGTGTGGTACGTTCCGCCCTTCGGGCTGGACTGTTCCCATGAGGCACAGGGTCAAGGCTGATTTGCATATGGCCATGTCTGAACTGGAGTGGTGTGGAGTGCAAAAAAATGATGGATTTAGGCCCAGATCTCTGTACTGGGGTGAATGTATGACAATGTTCTGCATTCTGTCCATCAACTGTTGTTTTTGCATTTGTCACCCCGAGTGGGATGGGTATGCTGAAACGTGAGTCCCATGCTTTGCACACCACTGCAGTCAAGCTATCCTGGCTGAAGACGGCTCTGATAGCCAGAAATTGGTGAAAGAAATGGCTTGGCAGTTCATCCTGGAATGTTTCTGTGAGACACAGGATCAATGCAGTCTTGCGCATGGCTGTGTCTGAACTGGGAGTGGCGTGGAGTGCTAAATAAATGATGGATTAAACCAAGATCTCTCTATTAGGGTGAATATATGGCATTGGTCTGCATTCTGTACATCAACTGTTGATTTTACATTCTGACCTTCATGTATTGTCTCATATTGTGTGCTGGGGGTGTGGGTGTGTGCGGGGCGCGCGTTGTGTCATATATTTCATTGTTTTTCTTCCCAGGTTCTGTACATTCAAGCTCCGCGTGTCCACCCTGCTCCCTTTAAATACCCCTGCACCCCGCAATCAAAACCCACCCTTACTCCTTAAAATACCCCAACACCCTTAAACACTAACCCATCTTAACCCTATAAATATACCCTGTACCCAAAAACCCAAACCAATACCTAAATCCTAAAAATACCCCAAAAACCAAACCTACCACTGAACCCTAAAATACCCCTGTACCCCATAACCCAAACCTAGCCCTGAACCCTTAAAATACCCCTGTACCACAAAACCCAAACCTACCCCATAATCCTAAAAATACCCCTGCACCCCAAAACCCAAACCTATACCTGAACCATAAAAATAACCCTGTACCCCAAAACCCAAACCTACCCCTGAACCCTAAAATACCCCCGTACCCCAAAACCCAAACCTAGCCCTGAACCCTAAATATGCCCCTGTACCCCAAAACCCAAACGTAGCCCTGAACCCCTAAAATACCCCTGTACCCCAAAACCCAAAACTACCCCTGAACCCTGAAAATACCCCTATACCCCAAAACCCAAACCTAGCCCTGAACCCTAAAAATAAGCCTGTAGCCCAAAACCCATACCTATCCCTAAACACTAAAACTACCCCTGTACCCCATCATTCAAAACTATATCTGAACCCTTAAAATACCCAAACACCCCAAAACATATACCTCAGTACCTCAAAAACATACACCCCTATATCCATACTTACCTTATCCAAACATTAAAAATAAAACATGCTTTTACCATTCATGCATTTACAACAAATTTCGTTGTAAATGTATGCGTGGTTAAAGCATTTTAAAATGTAATGCCATGCGTTATAATGGCATTGCGGAGTCATGGTACTTTCATAATGATAAGTATGCAGAGTGATGGTCTGCGGAAAGAAAGTTGCGGAATAATGGGTGTTCACCCTCCTCCGGTAAGTACATTGGTGTCACGGCGGCCCACATCTCCAGCAACATACTCATATTTTTTCACCACCGATTTGAAAAATGCATAGTTTCTCTCATTGATGGCCAGCACCGACATACACTTTTAGACACACCTTCCGCCACAAGTTCTAGAATTGCGAACTTTAGAGCTGGGGAGCTACGTTCGAATCTCGGCATCAGGTCAACATCCTGTGATTCCAGGCAAATTGCTTTGTCTCACCGTGCCTATCACAAATTAATGTGTTCTTCTGTAATGTAAATTGTGCTCATGCCATGTTGTCGAGTTTGCGCTTTAGAATATTGCAGGGAAAAATAAAGTAGGGAAACTCAAGTTCACACACTACTGAATGCGCACTCTTAAGTGCATCAGCAGTGCACTGTGAATCGTAGCGTTTCACAGGCCTGTCACAGATAAGAAATGCTATCAAAACGAAATCCTACAAAACAATATACAAATGGCCGGCTGCAATTCCTACCCGGACAACGTCGGGACGGGCTGCTAGTATATCTATATATATATAAATATATATATTGATATATATATACATATATATCTATACTACTATTATAAAGAGAGAACTTGAACCTTTTGGCCAGGTAAACTCAGGAACCACAGCACCAATCACAACACCCAATACAGCGTTGGAAAGGGCAGTTGCAGCAGAAGGACAAAGGCTATGCAGACGCCCACCATATTCATTTAAAATGTAAAAGAACCGTGCCAGCAAAGTAGTCCCTTGTGGGCGTGTCTGCATTGTGCTGTGGGTGTGTGCTGGGGGCGTGACAATCGCTGGGGGCATTCTGTCACGAGTGTTGTCTTTTCTTCCCAGGTTCTATACATTCCTGCTCCCTTTAAATAGTAATTCAGTGGAGGTCCCATTCTCTTAGAACCACCTCAAGCACAGTTATGGGCAAAAATACAACTAAAAGGCCCTGCAAAGCATTATGGGATAAGCTTAGCATAATTTTTAGCATTCATGAAAGGGTTTCAATGTTTTTGAATTTTACTCATCAGGGACATCTTGGGACGACGAGGTGAACTGCAGCTTGATGTATAATATTTTAAATGCTATTGCATTTGCCTCATCAGGGACATCTAGGGACGGCGAGGTGAACTGCAGCTTGATATATAATATTTTAAATGCTATTGCATTTGCATCATCAGGGACATCTAGGGACATGAGGTGAACTGCAGCTTGATGTGTAATATTTTAAATGCTATTGCATTTGCCTCATCAGGGACATCTAGGGACCATGAGGTGAACTGCAGCTTGATGTATAATATTTTAAATGCTATTGCATTTGCCTCTTGGGGACAACTGGGGAGAACGAGGTGAACTGCAGCTCTTTGTAGAATTATTTGGATACTATAATATTCACTTCCCACTGCTAACGTCGTCCCATAATGGTTTGCAGGGGCTTGATCTCAAAATCATCACCTCTCTCACTGCTTGCTGGAAGCTAATTTCACTTTTGTGAAATGACTATATGCATTTTAGCATGTAGAAATACTTGGGGACAGATTTATGTTAACTGGCGCATCCCGAGAGATGCGCCAGTTAACGTGCGCCACAATGCGCCACAGCTACGCCACCCATGGTGCGCCGCATTTATAATGCGGCGCACCATGCTGCAAAAACGGCACAGATGGGTGATGCATCTGTGCCGGAAATATGGCGCATTGCTGGAGTTGCGTCGCAAGCGCGATGCAGCTCCAGCAAGGGTCGGGGGTACACATTCTGCACAATGCTGCGTCAAGACCTACGCCTGCTTCAAGCAGGCGCAGGGTTTTGATGCAGCATTGCCCTGCAAGTGGTCTCATAGATTTCACTCAGCCACTTTCAGGAGGCGTTCCTGCGCAGGAACGCCCCCCCTGCGCAGGAACGCCATCCTTATGGTGCAGTGCTTTACAACGTGACGCATCTCCTAGATGTGTCACGTTGTAAATAGGGCGCATTGTTTGCGCCGCAGTTGCGTCAAATAAAGTGACGCAATTGCGGCGCAAAGAGGCGCAACAGCCTCATAAATCTGCCCCTTGTTATTTTACCTTGAATAAATGAGGTTTCTGTTTTAATAATTGGAAATCTGACGGAACGAAATATTGCGGATTTATTGTACCAAGTTCGCGCCAATTCCGCCCACCCGTACTTTAAATACCCCTGCACTCCATAATCATAACCCACCCTTACTCTATGAAAAACCCCAACACCCTTAAACACTAACCCATCTTAACCCTATATATCTACCCTGTACCCCAAAACCCAAACCTATCCCTAAACCCTAAAAATACCACTGTACCCCAAAACCCAAACCTAGCCCATAACCCTTAAAATAGCCTTGTACCCCAAAACCCAAACCTACCCCTGAACCCTAAAATACCCCTGTACCCCAAAACCCAAACCTAGCCCATAACCCTTAAAATACCCCTGTACCCCAAAACCCAAACCTACCCCTGAACCCTAAAAATACCCCTGTACCCCAAAACTCAAACCTAGCCCAAAACCCTGTACCCCAAAACCAAAACCTAGCCCTGAACCCTATAAATACCCATGTACCTCAAAATCCAAACATACCCCTGAACCCTAAAAATACCCCTGTACCCCAACACGCAAACCTACCCCTGAACCCTAAAATACCCCTGTATCCCAAAACCCAAACCTAGCCCATAACCCTTAAAATACCCCTGTACCCCAAAACCCAAACCTACCCCTGAACCCTAAAAATACCCCTGTACCCCAAAACTCAAACCTAGCCCAGAACCCTAAAATACCCCTGTATCCCAAAACCCAAACCTAGCCCTGAACCCTAAAAATACCCCTGTACCCCAAAACCCAAACATAGCCCTGAACCCTTAAAATACCCCTGTACCCCAAAACCCAAACCTACCCTTGAACCCTAAAAATACCCCTATACCCCAAAACCCAAACCTAGCCCTGAACCCTAAAAATACCCCTGTACCTCATAACCCAAAACTATATCTGAACCATTAAAATACCCAAACACCCCAAAACATATACCTCAGTACCCCAAAACATATACCCCTATACCCATACTTGCCTTATCCAAACATTTTTAAAAAACATGCTTTTACCATTCATGCATTTACAACAAATTTCGTTGTAAATGTGTGCGTGGTAAAAGCATATAAAATGTAATGCCATGCGTTATATTGGCATTGCGGAGTCATGGTACTTTCGTAATGAAAGTATGCAGAGTGATGGTATGCGGAAAGAAATTTGCGGAATAAAGGGTGTTTACCCTCCCCCATAAGTACATTGGTGGCACCGCGGACCACATCTCCAGCAACATACTCATATTTTTTCAACACCAATTGGAAAAATGCACAGGTCTCTCTCATTGATGCCCAGCACCGACATACACTTTTAGACACACCTCCCACCACAAGTTCTAGAATTGCGAACTTTAGAGATGGGGAGCTACGTTAGAATCTCGGCATCAGCTCAACATCCTGTGATTCCAGGCAAATCGCTTTGTCTCCCCGTGCCTACCACAAATCAATGTGTTCTTCTGCAATGTAAATTGTGCTCATGCCATGTTGTCGAGTTCGCGCTATATAATATTGCAAGGAAAATAAAGTAGGGAAACTCGAGTTCACACACTACAGAACGCGCACTCTTAAGTGCATCAGCAGTGCACTGTGAATCGGAGCGTTTCACAGGCCTGTCACAGATAAGAAATGCTATCAAAATGAAATCCTACGAAACAATATACTACTGGCCGGCAGCAATTCATACCCGGACAACGTCGGGACAGGCTGCTAGTTTACACAATAAAACAAAATGAAGCATGTCCTGGGGAGATATAAGATCGCAGCCACAGGAGCCTCCTTGGGATAAGGGAAGCAATCCAGCTGGTGATGCTAAAAGGTGGTGAAGTTGATTAAATCTGAAGCGCGACATAAAAATCTATCATGGGCGCTAGAGTGCAAAAATATATGTTTCCATACCCAGCATAGACTGTAGCATTACATAAGCCCTCACTGTAGGTTTACTGAGCTATTGTTTTCGCGTTGGGCAGTGACAAATTTATGATGCAACTCTTTTGTGATGCTAAGATCTCCAGGGCATGAAGTGTCATGTGCAAAAAAAAGGTGTGGCCTTCCTATAGCCTGTACGAATTCCTTAATATAACATACCCAGGGGATTGTAGTGCCCTGATCCTGGGCCTGACAATCCTCTAAAATAAAGTGGTTTTGAAATGACCTCCAGTGCCCATGAGCCCAGTCTGCTGGGATAGCTGGTACTCAATCAGTCAATCAATCAAGCATTTATAAAGCGCGCTACGTACCCGGAAGGGTTCAAAGGTGCTGGGGGAGGGGGGATGGGTGGGCGGGGGGGCTGCAGCTAGTGGTCGAAGAGCCAGGTCTTGAGTAGTCTCCTGAAGGTCTGAGGGTCTTCCGTCTGCCGAAGGTGGAGAGGGAGGGTGTTCCATGTCTTGGCGGCGCGGTAGGAGAAGGACCTACCTCCGGAGTTGGTCCTGTGGATGCTTGGGACGGCGGCCAGGGAGAGGTCAGCGGAGCGGAGTCTCCTGTTGGGTGCCTAGAATGACAGTCGGTTGTTGAGGTATGCTGGGCCGGTGTTGTGAAGGGCCTTGTGTGCGTGGGTTAGGAGCTTGATGGCGATGGTCCCCACGGACAGATTCCTACGCCTTCCCAGGGTATGCGTAAGGGAGACTCAGCAAAGTGAAATACCTAAATGTTTGCCTTTTATTTAACTACTAGCAGCCCGTCCCGACGTTGTCCGGGAGCAAAAGGCTGCTTCTAGGCCCCTGCCCGCCCCGACGTTAAGGCTGCTTCTGGGCCCCCGCCTGACGTTAAGGCTGCTTCAGGGCCTCGCCCGCCCCGACCCGCCCGCCCGACGTTAAGGCTGATTCAGGGACCCTGAGCAGTGGGAGTCTTTCTTACCTGCTCCTGAGTTCTCCGCTCGGCCCCTCCTTGCCGGTCATCACCCCACCCGTCCCGACGTTAAGGCTGCTTCAGGGCCCCGCCCGCCCTGACGTTAAGCCTGCTTCAGGGCCCCTGAGCAGTGGGAGTCTTTCTTACCTGCTCCTGAGTTCCCCACTCTGCCGCTCCTCACCGGTCGTCACCGCTCCTCCCCGCTTGTCCGCCAGTCCTCTCCGCTCCTCCCCGCTCTTCCTCTTGCTCCGGTACGCCGCTCCTCTCCGCGCTCGTGATGTCAGCACGCACGTTGCGGCCGGCGCTTCTTCCTAGAGACTACTTTTTTTTTTTAATATAGCCTATGTCCATCTGCTTGCCCTGACGTTTTCAAAGATGTTTTGGGTGTTTGGATTGGTGGTGTAGTTTTCGAGTTTACCTGGCTCAAAGGACACACTTCTCTCCTTATAATAGTAGTATAGATAATCCCCCCTAGAAGTTATCCACTGTGGTCACTATAGTCGCTGAAATTTCATTACTTTCTCAGTGGTGAAGGGAAGATCAAATATTTCTTACAAACACCTATGGGTATTGTCTTGGGAGAGCAGTGTGGATGAGGGAGGTGTTATGTTTTGAATATGTCAAATCATGGTCTGGGGGGTTTTTCGTATGAGGCTTTACAGAAAGATGTTAACAGGATATTATAACACATCCTAGCTTTCTTTTCTGTGAACATTTTTTATTTGATTAAGAACATCGAAACATGGCTTATGCCTCAGTGATATGTAGTCATCATGTTCCGTTCCGTTGCTTATTTTGTTCTGCTGTTTACATGGCTGCTGAGAATGCAAAATAATGAAATCAGAGCTGTGTGAATAATAACTGCGTGAGCCCCGTGCTGAGGTGCATCATCAGAGCTGTGTGAATAATAACTGCGTCAGCCCCGTGCTGAGGTGCATCATCAGAGCTGTGTGAATAATAACAGCTGTGAGCCCATGCCTGAGATGCATCGTCAGAGCTGTGTGAATAATAACAGCTGTGACCCCCGTGCCTGAGGTTCATCATCAGAGCTGTATGAATAATAACAGCTGTGAGCCCGTGCCTGAGGTGCATCATCAGAGCTGTGTGAATAATAAGTGCGTCAGCCCCTTGCGTGAGGTGCATCATCAGAGCTGTGTGAATAATAACAGCTGTGAGCCCTTGCCTGAGGTGCATCATCAGAGCTGTGTGAATAATAACTGCGTCAGCCCCGTGCGTGAGGTGCATCATCAGAGCAGTGTGAATAATAACAGCTGTGAGAAACAGCATACTCTTGCACACACTCTCGCTGCTCACCAATTCAAAGTTTGCTAAAAAATTATGCAACGCATTGTCATACACAATGCCAATAACTCAAACTTTAATGCTGCGAGACCTATTGCATTGTAATTGCTTGTTTTGTTGTTGTTATTCTGCTTCAAAGTACTGTCACTTTTGTACTGGGAACGCAGAGTTCAATAGCTATTTTGTGAAAGTGTGTTAGAGTTTCAAAATCGGCAAATGTGACCTGTTTAATGAAGATGCTATTTTCTGGAAGGGCCTTTCCTTCTTTTACGTTTTGCATCCCTTGAATAATGTTTCCGTTTCGTTTTTCTAATTCTTGTTTTTTTTTGGTTAAGCTTTTAATATTGTTCGCAACATCCGTAATTAGTCGTAGTTTTGGGAGGAAAGTCTCAGGAAAGTTCACTCGATTGCCTTTCTCTGGTAAGAAATGGCCGCTTCTTTTGTTCCGGTTCATCCCCCTGGAACGTCGTTGGCGAATGGTTAAAGAGTTGTTATTTATTTTCACTGAAGTCGTGTGTGTGTGTTAATTATTGTGGGTTGTGATTGGTGTACTGTGTGAAGCAAAGCGATGATAGGTGGTTCTCATTTGTAACCCTGCCCCCAGTGTCACGCCATTGTTATTGAATCTGCGACGATGGAAGGCACGGCCATTTTTTCATGTGTGTTAATTATTGTGCGTTGTGATTGGTGTACTGTGTGAAGCAAAGCAATGATAGGTGGTTGTCATTTGTAATCCTGACCCCTTTGTCACGTTATTGTTATTGAATCCGCGACGATGGAAGGCACGCTCATTTTTTCATGAAATCCGACTAATGCGTCAATGTTGTCAGGGTAACGCCGACGAATGTTCGTATGTTGATGTTAGTATATTTGTGATACCGCGCACCTCTGTTGTTATATTTTGAAAAGTGTGTTATAAAGTCATTGAAAGCACATTCCCGCTATGTATGTAGTTGGAAGTGTGTGGTGAAGTGTGTAGCTTGCACAGTGAAATGCGGTTACGCCGACCAATGTGCGTATGTTGATGTTAATATATTTGTGATCCCGCGCACCTCTGTTGTCGGATTTGCAAATGCGCGTTATAAATCCAGTGAAAGCGCAATTCAGTGAAAGCGCATTCCCGCTATCTGTGCAGATCGAAGTGTGTGGTTAAGTCGCTTTGCCTATGTTTGTTCTTCGCCCTGTAAATGCCAGCATTTGTCCTTCGACACGCCCACGTTCTTCTTCCACACGACCGCCAACATTTGTTCTTTGACACGCCCACGTCCACGTTCTTCTTACACACGACCACGCCCATGCTAACGCCCACAAGGGACTACTTTTCCACTTTTGGAGTTTTTGCTTTTTTAATGTATATGGTGTAGACATCTATACCCTATGTCCTTCTGCTACATCTCCCCTTTCAAATGGTGTATTGGGTGTAGTGATTGGTGCAGTACTTTTTGAGATTACCTGGCTCAAAGGTTTGTGTTCTCTCTTTATAATAGTAGTATAGATTGAAAAAGTTTCCACTTAAAGCCCTGGTGACATCTGCCGCCCGTGCGCCTCAAGATGAGTCACGCATCTGCCCCTCCTTGCTCGATGGTGCGCTGCATTGTAAATGTGACGAATCTGTTCTGGCGCATCCCTGCTGATTTGCAGAGATCCGCCAGAAGACGTAAATATGCCCCCAAATGTTTACACCAGTGTACATTAAAATAAGCAGAAGCCAGGAGGACAATGTCAGGAAATCCAGTAGTGAAGTGGACGTTTTTTTTATTATACCTTTTCAACATAATAGACAGCAGCCACACTGCTCTACCACATAACCGTAACACATTGGCATCCTCAACTCCCCCTGCACCACCTCTAATCTGCTCTAATGACCATTTCTCTCACTGTATCTTGTCCATTTCTAACTATATCTTTTACTTAATATGTACCTGCTATGTTCATGTGCCATCACTATGTAAAGCGCTCTGATACTCTTGGGTCCAGCAGCGCTATATAAAACTTTTTAAATAAATAAATAAATAAATAAATAGCCAATAGCTCTAGTCATACAATTAAAAGGTCCCACAGGCCAGACCTATTGGCTATGCCAATGCTTGTTTAGTTGGGTGGTGGGCGAGTTTGGGGACAGGTTGGGGTTCAAAAGTGCCTCTAAGGTTCATCTCTTCAGGAGGCCCCGCCCCATCAAGGTCTCGCCCCCTCTTGACTCGTGAGATTGTTCAGGTTCTTGGCTGGTATGACGTGCCTGGTTGTCCGGAAATAAGCAAGGTACTCGAGATTATGCATACCCACAATTTTTTGCAAAGTCACAGCATACTTATGGATGGTATTTATTTAAAGTGAAGCTACAGATGTGTACCCAAATAGAGAAGAAATACGTGCGCTGTGATAACTGATGCGAAGAATGTTTAATGATAGTCGCTTTAGCATGTTTAGGGTGATGAATTCCAGAGTCATACAAGCAGAATTTCATGTTCTCAGGGTCTTGATACATGCAAGTCCCAGGCCCATGTATGTAAAGACATCTTCAGTTCAGTCATTGTAAATGGTTGTAAAACAGACCCCTTTCCTATCAGGTCTGGGGTAAGACAAGGCTGCCCGCTCTCGCCACCTCTGTTTGTTTTGGTTACAGAACTTCTTGCCGAGTACATCAGGAAGAACCCAAACATCAGAGGGGTCCAGACACCCGGCGACGCGAAGAAGGTCAAGTGTTTGCTGTACATGGACGATATCACCCTCTTCTGCGCGGATGGAGAATCAGTCAAATCCCTGCGGGAGGCGTGCACAGACTTCGGAAAGGCATCAGGGACGAGAATCAACGTGGACAAGTCGCAGGCCAAACTCTTCGGGCGATGGGACCTCTGCAACGAGCCTCTCCCCTTCCCCATCGAGACAGGACTGATGAAGATCCTCGGCGTCTGGTTTGGAGGACCAAGGCCAGCAGCAAAGAGCTGGAACGAACGCTTGACCAAGGTGAAGCAGAAACTGGGCCTCTGGAGCCTGAGAAACCTGAGCATTGAGGGGAAGGCTCTGGTGCTCAGGAACGACGCCCTGCCCGTGCTGCAATATGTGACACAGGCCTGGCCACTCCTGGCCAACGTAGCACGGGCCATAAACAGCAGGGTGTTCCACTTCATCTGGCACTCAAAGATGGACAAGGTGAAACGGTCGGTCATGCACAAGGAGCACCGCAAAGGGGGGAAGGCAGTCCCCGACATCCCAACAATCCTCAGGGCTTTCTTTGTGTGTGGCTGCGTCCGAATAACTCTGTTAAATATGAACAAGGACCACTCTGCCTACAAAGTCTTCCGCTTTTTCCTCCTCCCGGTGTGGAGACGACTGCGGGGGTGAGATTTTGATCGATTATCTTATCACCCTGATCCTTATCTCACTTGAGTCCCTATCTGAATCGATTATTGACTGTCATTGAGTAAAAGGCAAACCCACATAGATCAAATCAACCCCATAGACTGACGCAACTCTAAAGAACCACCTACTACTGGAAAGTTTTAAAGATTTATTATAATGCCAAAATCAGTTGCAAGTACAAACACCTCATTAGGAGGTTCAAAAGATATACAGGTAATAGAATGAACATGAACTCTCTAAGAGATCTCAATCGACAGAAGAAAACTACTAAAACCAATTCAAAAATCAATAAGTTGAATATCGTTGACACAAGATGAATCTGAAGCGTCATTTACAGAAAGAAATGAAACAGGTTAAACTGTCCCTACTCTATGCTAGATGACATCCCTACTTAACAAGCTCTTTACCTAAAAAGGTGTCAGCCGTTGAACTTTCAAAGAAGCTCAATACCTCTTAGTCTCAGATGGAAACCTATGTCGTGTAGCAGTACCCTTTCTGCCTACCCATCCGCTCTCTAAGAGTCCTCAGGCCTTCTGCTCCACCTCCTCCCCGGGGTACTGTCCCTAATACAAAATCACAGTATGGGTGGAACGCCCCTTTGAGACGCCCACCACGTATACATTTCACGTGGTCTTGCTTCTGTTTTTTTTCCATAGTTTCGTTTCTTTGGATCGTCTGTTAAGTTGACCTTGCTTCCCAGACGCCGTCTCCATCGTGCCGGTACCCCCATGACATTCCGGTTGACTCCTCCGGACCCAAGCCTATCTCCTCAAACAGAGCTCTATTCATAAAGCTTTTGATTGGTACCCCCCTTGCACCTGGAAACAGACACTTCGAAACAGGGCCCCAAATTCCAGGCTTCTCTTATCTTACTAGGCCGTAAAACTTCGACCAGCATTGGCAATTTGTTTTAACGAGACTTTTGACTTTTAACTCACACGTGCAGATCAAAGACAAGCCACTATCTCTCCGGGCTCACTAAATTATATGCAGTATTCTACACTCTGTGAACTCTTATTCCCTCAGCTTAAAATAACACGCTAACCTACCACACTAAAGTTATACAAAACACTTCTATAAAATATTGCCTTTAACTTATATATGTAAGCAAAATCATTGATTATAATGAATCCATGTCGCATAAAAGATGCAATTGTATCTTTCTTCTCACACAGTGCCGCGTGGTCTGCACGTTTCTTCATTTTACATTTTACATCTTTCTTCCTTTTACAGCTACATACATGGAACTCGATTAACACGTCTAATATTTCTAACCAGTCCCACACATTTCTACTTTAGCTCACACTCTATATGGATTTTCTACTTCTAATAAACACTCTAGAGTAAATACGAATACATTTTCTCACTTCTGCGGTTACATTGGCTAACTTTACGCCACAAGCTTGTAAATATGATGTATACATAATTTTCATTCAAATTTCGCTCTCTCAGTTCCCCCCTTTGATGACCTCTAGGGGTCATCACTAATATGTCAATTTGAATGTGTCACACAGAACTTATTGCAGAGCTCCCTCTTTTTACCGTTTCCAGAGCTCTCAAACTTCTGTATTGATTATCTTGCATAGCAGCTAATCTCCGCTCCTGCTCTCTCATGGATCTTTCCAACTTATTTGATCTATACCATCTGTACAGTCTCACTAAACCCCATAATATGATTATACAGATTAAGACTATGAAAATAGGCTTCAGAATATACCAGACAAAGCTCTTCCCGAGATTGGCAAACCAACCTCCAACTTTACCCATTCCATGACCTACTTTTTCCCAAACATTTACCCTTGTTAGGTCTTCAATCTCTTGGTGTATCTTAGTAATATTCTGTATAGCCTTCTCAAGAGGTTTTGAATTGTCTGGAATGTAAGTGCAACATTCCTGGACCTTCAAAGCCTTACAGACTCCGCCCTCTTTTGCTAGCAGAACGTCTAATGCAAGACGGTTCTGAAGAACCATTGCCCTAATCGATTGCATCTCTCCTTCCACCAGCATCAATGACCTTGCAGTACTGGCAGACAACCTATCTACAACTGTAGCTAATCTCCTGATCTTGACATCATTAAGTATCAAACCTAAAAGAGGAAACATGGCTCCAAATACGTCTCCAACTACTTCAGCATCTCCTGCATCCCTTTTCCCTCTTGCCGAAACCTTTCCCTCTATAATCTCCATATCCTTTGCATGATATATTTTGGGGAAGACAATTGCCAAATAACATGAACCATACCAATTGTCAGGCAACTTTACGTAGGCATTTCTTCCACATACAAAATATACATTAGGAATCACTTGCATCCCTTTCATGAAATCTTTCGTATAATATTCTAATCGAAAAGCGTGTTCACAACTAACTTCACCTACAAATACACTCTCATAGTACGTTTTACTTCGGGTCAGACATAACTTTCCTTTCTGTGTTCGATCCAAAGCTATTGGACCATTACTACCCTTCTTTTTGTGTGCCTTTTCCTCTTCAGTCCAATCTGTTTTCCATTGTCCTGACATTTTTAATATCTTCTGCCTCCTGTAACGGTCATCAACTTGACCAATAAACTTTTTCTCGATCTCTGACACCTTGCAGGTCAGATTATTTCGGCGTGCATATGAAGTATCTAATGTATCCCAAGGAAGGAAGAATTTAGCCAACCTATCTTCCTTCTTGTAATAGTCCCATTTGTTCATCTGTTTATAATTCGGGACTTCGGCAGTACCGAATCATAATTCGAAAAGTAGTATTCAAACCCCTCTCGACCATAAAATATACTGAGCAGTAAACTACATGTGATCCCATATGTCAATGGAAGGTGATGATATCGAATGCCTTCATCTACGGAAGCCGGCAATTGCATGCAGACATAACAATCCTTGGCCTCCATGGCATCAATATACTCATACAATAGTTTAGCATATGCGTTTGTCCTGAAATTTCCCTGTGACTCATCTACGTGTAACCTACGAGCCTCAGCTGCCAACAACGCCTTTTCCTGTATTACATTGCTCTCCTCCTTCTTTCCATCAAGAGCAGATTTCAAAGTCGTTACAGGCTTTACATCTCTTGTCTCAGTTCCACTTGCATGTCCCACTGTGTATGATACAGTAACTACTATGATTATGAGAAAAATTACTACTGCTATAAGTGTGCCTACTATGCATTTTGCTTTGCGGTTCGAACTGCCGGTTTCCATTTTATCAGATAGCGTAGCTTTCTTTGAAAAAAGTCTCTTTTGATTTCTTCACTCAGCTTACATTTGATTTTTCGGTCTACGAATCACACTTGAAAAATGACAAAGTCTCTTCACCACAAAGTCTCTTTATATTCAATAACAGACAACCCTAGCCCTTCTCCATCCACTAAATGGAGTCCCTAATTTTCTTCTTCTTTCCACTAGGCGCTAGGTTATCTTCTTTCTCACTGGTTTATTTACAAAGTCTTTAGATATCTACAATAATTCTGGTGCCAGCAGCCCTAATGGCGTATTCCAACAGTTCTAGACGAAGGATGGTTTCCTCTTGTGCTGGTACCGGATGACCCAAGGTTGGAAACTCTAATCTATTTAGCACCAAGTCCTTTATCCGGCTTAGATACAGGGGAACGGGGAGTGTGAACGTTAGCAACCCTTCAGTTTCGATTCCAGGTGTCAACAGCCGAACTTCCACCGTTACAATTGGATAGAGATTGTTCACTTGCACTTCCCTCACCCTCCCGGATCTCTGTCCCCAAGACATCTGCCGCCAGGTAGGTCCACTCAGGAGTGGCGTATCTTCGGCAGGGCACACGTACTCTCCTTGATCTTCTTGGACTCTCGGAGTCTGAGTCTGCTGCACCTTCGTCTAGGTCTGAGTCTTCAGAAATCGGGACAAGAGTTCTCTCTGGATTTGCTCTCAGGCTTGGCCTCCTTCTTCTTTCCGGCCAGCTAGCTTCTCCACTCCTTGTCCTCCTGCTTCTTGTTCTTGCACTTGACTCCGGACCACTTGCAGCTTGATCAGTGTCCGATTCGTACTCCCAGCTACTTTCTCCTTCTGTCGCAGCTTCAGTTTCGCTGGTGTATTGACCGTCCTCGGCCT
Source organism: Lissotriton vulgaris (assembly GCF_964263255.1). Taxonomy (NCBI): domain Eukaryota; kingdom Metazoa; phylum Chordata; class Amphibia; order Caudata; family Salamandridae; genus Lissotriton; species Lissotriton vulgaris. The sequence continues at coordinate 270,206,852 of NC_141685.1, forward strand.
GGTCAGATACGCTTTCAGTCTCCTCTAACACCTCTGCAGCTTGGCTGATCCCCTCTGTGGCTTCTCCGCTTTCAGCTGGATTTTCATCCGAGAGAGGAGCTGTTTCTTCCAGAGGTGCTGGAACTCTTCGAGTGTGTGAGGCGTGGATCCAGTTAGGCAAGCCTCCACACTTCACTGCAGTGTTCGTGACCAATATGACTTGGAAAGGTCCACGCCAGCGCACGTCTAGACAATTCTTCCTGACGTGTTTCTTCACCAGGACCCAGTCCCCCGGACACAGGTCGTGGCACAGGTCGTGAGACGACGGGACTTCGGCAGCCTGCACCGATCGTTTCACTCTTTCTTGGCGTCTGGTCAAACTCCGGTCGTACGCCGCCCTGAACCATGCATTGAGGGCTTCGAATTGTGTTGGCCTGGGTAGAGGTCTTGTTGCGAGCATTACTGCTTTCAACTGGTTCAACGCTTCCAACCTAAACGTTCCGAATCTCGGGAACGTCAGTTCCTCATTTCCCTCTGTTAACTTGCTCCACTCAGAGATCCATAGTATAGTATGTAACCCAACATTCACAGCCATGTAATAAGCTGGTGTGCCCTCCGGTGGGGCCTCTTCCCCAGCATATTTAGTTCCCTCTGTCTCTCTTAAAGATCGCCCTTAGACATTTAAAACACTTCATTTTTAAGACTCTACGATTTTCCTCAATTCTCTTCCTTGTTTACTTCCCGATGATGATGAGCCACCAATCCCTACGCGGCTTTCGCTGATCAGCCTATCCCAGCGCGGCTCTACACCGGCCAGCCTATCCCAGCGCGGCTCAACACCAACCAGCCTATCCCAGCGCGGCTCACTCTGACGTCACTCCTCCCCTTTGCAGCAGTTCCCCTCCTTTCTCAGCTCGTCTCCCGGTCATGCATGCGTCTCATTCATACACCGAAAAATGACTACTTCCGACCAAGCAATCACTTATCTTGACTGTACGTCCACAGTCGAACTGTAATTGTCACCTCAACTGACGAAGCGTCTTCCCTAACGGTCAGACGTTCGCCTTACTGATAGGTTACTTACACACAGTAAACGTCCGTCCAGCGTCCGTTTACTCATAGACTCACTCTTACGTTCCCCCTATCACGGTCCTGCGGGCGATCAATGGTACCTCATGACCCCCTTCACAATGGTAGACAATTACTCTGGATGTCCGATACACCGGAACCACTTAAGCCCTTCTCTGGACTTAAGATTTTCTCCGATTGCGCGCGCTCACAACCGTCTCTCAATCACACTACAGGCATTTGACTCCGCTTGACATTACAACACAGGTACAACACAAAACACCGCAATCTGGCAACGCATGACCCTTATACTCACTCTCGACCGACTCTGCTGCTTTTCTCTCGCACCGTCAGCACCTTCTTCGACAGGTGGCTCTTCTTCTGGTCATCGATGACTAGGGCCTTGGGGTAATCTTAACCTAACCTAGGTCGCCTTCCTCAAGAAGCCAACCATCTTTCTCTGCTACCAACTGCGGGCGTGAGATTTTGATCGATTATCTTATCACCCTGATCCTTATCTCACTTGAGTCCCTATCTGAATCGATTATTGACTGTCATTGAGTAAAAGGCAAACCCACATAGATCAAATCAACCCCATAGACTGACGCAACTCTAAAGAACCACCTACTACTGGAAAGTTTTAAAGATTTATTATAAAGCCAAAATCAGTTGCAAGTACAAACACCTCATTAGGAGGTTCAAAAGATATACAGGTAATAGAATGAACATGAACTCTCTAAGAGATCTCAATCGACAGAAGAAAACTACTAAAACCAATTCAAAAATCAATAAGTTGAATATCGTTGACACAAGATGAATCTGAAGCGTCATTTACAGAAAGAAATGAAACAGGTTAAACTGTCCCTACTCTATGCTAGATGACATCCCTACTTAACAAGCTCTTTACCTAAAAAGGTGTCAGCCGTTGAACTTCCGAAGAAGCTCAATACCTCTTAGTCTCAGATGGAAACCTATGTCGTGTAGCAGTACCCTTTCTGCCCACACATCCTCAGGCCATCTGCTCTACCTCCTCCCCGGGGTACTGTCCCTAATACAAAATCACAGTATGGGTGGAACGCCCCTTTGAGACGCCCACCACGTATACATTTCACGTGGTCTTGCTTCTGGTTTTTTTCCATAGTTTCGTTTCTTTGGATCGTCTGTTAAGTTGACCTTGCTTCCCAGGCGCCGTCTCCATCGTGCCGGTACCCCCATGACATTCCGGTTGACTCCTCCGGACCCGAGCCTATCTCCTCAAACAGAGCTCTATTCATAAAGCTTTTGATTGGTACCCCCTTGCACCGGGAAACAGACACTTCGAAACAGGGCCCCATATTCCAGGCTTCTCTTATCTTACTAGGCCGTAAAACTTCGACCAGCATTGGCAATTTGTTTTAACGAGACTTTTGACTTTTAACTCACACGTGCAGATCAAAGACAAGCCACTATCTCTCCGGGCTCACTAAATTATATGCAGTATTCTACACTCTGTGAACTCTTATTCCCTCAGCTTAAAATAACACGCTAACCTACCACACTAAAGTTATACAAAACACTTCTATAAAATATTGCCTTTAACTTATATATGTAAGCAAAATCATTGATTATAATGAATCCATGTCGCATAAAAGATGCAATTGTATCTTTCTTCTCACACAGTGCCGCGTGGTCTGCACGTTTCTTCATTTTACATTTTACATCTTTCTTCATTTTACAGCTACATACATGGAACCTGATTAACACGTCTAATATTTCTAAACAGCCCCACACATTTCTACTTTAGCTCACACTCTATATGGATTTTCTACTTCTAATAAACACTCTAGAGTAAATACGAATACATTTTCTCACTTCTGCGGTTACATTGGCTAACTTTACGCCACAAGCTTGTAAATATGATGTATACATAATTTTCATTCAAATTTCGCTCTCTCACGGCTGGGATGGGATAAGTGGGAAAATGCAGTAACTTTCAACTGGGACCTACCATGGTACTACAGGGAGGTGGAAAAGTTTGTGGGTGAATTTGGGCTGAACTGCGTCATCCCTTGCCTTTGGAAGCCCAAGACAATCCGCAAACTGATCAGGACCAGGGACACCGCCGAACCAGTAAGCGACCTGCCCCCAGCAATGGCAGCGCACGTGTGGGGGAATGTATCCTCCCCAAGTCTGACCAACAGACACAAGGACATAGCATCGATGTCTGTGAAGGGGGGCCTGCCAGTAAGGTCCTTCATGCACAGCAGAGGCCTGTGCCCGCACAGGAACTGTCAAAGGGGATGCCCCGCAGAGGAATCTGCACACCATCTCTTCTGGGCCTGCCCCTTTGCCCTGAGACTACGGGCTGTCTTACGCCAAGAACTGCTAGCTCTCATCCCCTACGAGAACATTACTGAACAGTCCATGATGTACGGGCTGTTTCCAGGGACACACACAGAGGAAGCTATCCAGGGGTGCTGAGGCTCCTTTGCTGTATTAAAGGCATTCTCCTGTTCGCCAGGACCCGCCTGGTGACCAATGGAGAGGTGGTGAACCGAGAAGGGTGCCGCAGGATGGTGCTCATAGAGACTATGCAGCCATGGACAAGCAGAAAAGTGATGAAGGGGAAGAACTGTAACACCCCCACCCCCCCTACCCCACTAGACTCTTTAAAGTGGCCCCATTAATAACTGCAAACGCTATCTGCAGACATTCTTGAACCCCAAACTGACGACTTGTAAAATGTTTAAATACATTGATTAAAAGTTAAAGTGGACTGCCTTCCCTAAGGGGGAGGTACCACTTCCTTGAAAACTATGTATCGCAAACTTTTAAGCACTTAATAAAAGTCTTTCCCCCAAAACTAAAAAAAAACCTAAAAAAAGCACTCCGTGTGTCAATGATCGGCCGGCCTCGAATCTTGTTGAATATATGGATATGGGATATCTCTGCATGTATAAAGATCTATAGCGCTGTTACATATGATTCGTGTAATGTATCCGTTTCGTAATGGAGGGCAGACCGGTGCCTCCAGTGAGTTGTTCCGATGGTAAAGAGCTACTATTTTGAGTTACAATATAACTTTTAACATCTGTAGATGTGTGGAAGCCTTAACTAACAATTACGGTGAAATGCAGAACACTGAACTTATTTAGAACAGGCAATGTCAATGCTTGTTTAGTTTAGTTTTTTTTTGGGGGGGGGGGGGTTATGGACAGGTTGGGGTTCAAATGTGCCTCTTAGGTACTTCTCTTCAGGAGGCCCCGCCCCTTCAAGGCGCCCCCTCCCCCCTCTTCATAGGGTGAGATTGTTCCACAGCTTGGCTGGTATGACGTGCTGGTTGTCCGGATATAAGCAAGGTACTCGGGAATATGCATACCCACAATCCCTTGTAAAGCCACTGCATACATATGGATGGTATTTATTTAAAGTGAAGCTACAGAGGTGAATCTTTGAGAATACCATCTGGAGAAGAAATACGTGCGCTGTGATAACTGATGCGAAGAATGTTTAATGATAGTCGCTCTAACATTTTTAAGGTGATAAATTTTTGAGTCATAGAAGCAGAATAGCACGCTCTATTGAAAGAAAACGAGTCCAGGGCGCAGTCATGTGCACTTCGTGTGGCGATGATCAGCGTCGTGGTTTGTTGAATTTTTGGAGATCTCTGCATGTGTAGAGATCTACATCGCTGTTAAAAGAGTAATGTGATAATTACCAGTTATATACTGGAGGGCAGACCGTTGCTTACAGAGAGTAGTTCCTTTTAGAAAGATGTCCTATATTGTGTAAAATATAACTTTTAATGTCTGCAGATGTGTTCAAGCCTTTACAAACAATTACGGTGAAATGCAGAACTCTGAACTTTTAGAACAGACAATGTCAATGCTTGTTTAGATAATTTTTTTTGGGTGGGTGGGTGGGGGAGTTTATGGACAGGTTGGGGTTCAAATGTGCCTCTTAGGTACTTCTCTTCAGGAGGCCCCGCCCCTTCAAGGCCGCTCCCCTCTTCATAGGGTGAGATTGTTCCACAGCTTGGCTGGTATGACGTGCCTGGTTGTCCGGAAATATGCAAGGTCCTCGAGAATATGCATACCCACAATCCCTTGCATAGCCACAGCATACTTATTCGCAACTGTCAGATATAGGGGCAATGCATAGCCACAGCATACTTATTTGCAACTGTCAGATATAGGGGCAATTCAAGGCGCTAGGCCTGCGTCACCCTGGCTTGTCCGGGGCCAGGCTGCGTGTCGGGGAGGGGGAGGGTAGATAGTCCAGTGTGGACCCTCGGCTACTAGACCCTGCGGCTGGGCCTTCGACCTCTGGCTTGTCCAGAGCAGGCTGTGCCATAGGGAATAGGAACCTGGGTGAAGGGCTGCTGCAGGGCAGTATCGTTCCTCCGAATTTGGGAACTCTTCTTTGCCAGTTTGGATGACCGTCGCTGAGGGGGAGGAGACCCTGGCTGAGAGCCAGGCAGGGTCATTTCACCACTATAGTTCTGGGATTTACAGTGAGCCCCCTCGGGGCCCCTATTTGAGCAGGGGTCCCTAAGGAAGCAGGGCGCTGCACACGGCGAGAATCCATTGCGGCCTGTCGGGACCTCCGGCCACAGCTTTGCACCAAAGCTGACCAAGGATCACCGGCCACAAGGGATGCGAGGCGTTGCCCCTTGCCCCTGACCCCTGCAAAGTGCCCCCACACCTCCGAGGAGAGGAAACACGGAGGGGTGAAGGAGGCTGCCGGGAGACTTCAAGATTCACCCTGCAGTACCGCCTTTTGCCCCAAGAGGGCCGGGCCGGAGCAGTGAAGCAACCTTGAGGGGAGTCTGGGTCCCGGTTCTTACTCGGAAGTCGCTGGAGGCACACGCGAGAGAGGAAGGCTTCTCCCCCCTTTAACATTAACACCGCGGAGCAGGAATCTCTCCCTCTACCCGCCAGCAAACCCACCCCAAACAGCAGTGGGGACTCGCACCACCACCCGAGTGCACCCCGGTTTGAGGCGCAGAAAAGCCCTACCGCCCGATTCATGTACCTAAATTGCGCTCGCAAGGGGCCGGATTCTGAGAATCCGGCCCTTTGCGAGAGCGATTTTTGCATTTGGGATTCAGCATCCCAAATGCAAAAATCGCTAATTGCGATGTCGCAAATGTGCGAGGAATTACATTTAAGGAATCTCTATTAGAGATTCCTTAAATGCAATTCAACATCCAATTTAAATTTGCGAATTCGCAATTTCTAGGCGCAATTTACCGTGAGGTCAGACCTCGTGGTAAATTGCGAAAACTCAGAAAAATGCATTTAAATGCATTTTTCTGAGTTGCATGTTACACACACACATGTCCTCTGGACATGTGTGTGTGCAACACCTGTGTGAAATTTCATTTGAGGGGTGCTACAGGGTGTCCTGTGGACACCCCTGGCACCCTTCAAATCGCAATCTTATTTGCGATTAGCTAATTGCTAATCGCAAATAAGGAATACTCCCCATTCATTCCTATGGGCCTTTTGGCCCATAGGAATGAATGGCGAGTTATTCCTTATTTGCGATTAGCAAGTTGCTAATCGCAAATAAGGAATCAGTAGGAATCGCATTTTATTATGCGATTCCTACATGATTACCGTTTTGCGAGACCTTAATAGCGAATCGCTATGATTCGCTATTAGGGGCTCGCAAAACTGCCTGTTGATGAATCAGGCTGTAAGGGCCTTATTTATGAGGCCTTGCGTCAGTGGGAACAGCTCATTAAAGAATTAACAGGACAGGCATCCCTGTCCTATGAACTGGTTCTATATGGGTTGGGCATGAATTGCAATGTAAATAAAGAAAGGACACTATGGAGAATAATAAACTGCGTGAAAGAGGCGATGTGGGAAAACAGGAACCTTTCCTTGTATAAACACCAAGCAATCACGGAAAAAGAATGCCAAAAACTTGTTTTCACTAAAATGTTCTCTTACATGTGCACAGGCACCCATATATTTGGACAAGAGTGGGCAAAAGAAACCTGGAAAATCAGGAGTTGGTCTGGATGGGTAAAATGAGAAATCTTGATGGAAAACCACCAAAGATAGCCTGATGCGCTTCTTTGAGAATGGTTAAATGTACAGCACCCAAATATAAGGGACTGCTTGAAATGTAAACCTGACAAATAATTTTTAAAAAAGTATATTTTTACAAAAAAAAAAATCAGGGTCAAAACAAAGGTTCACCTGGGAAGCAGAAAGTGACAAAGTCAAATCAAGAATTGGTTTCATTTTCACCTCCAAAAATATAAAAGCAAGGAATTATGAAACAAACGAGTGTGGTATGTCAGACCACAAAATCTTGAAATCAACCAGGAAGATATACTCGACAACCTCGCCAATCTTGGACTCAAGCAGCTGGTGTCCGCCCCCACCCACCTCGCCGGACACACACTCAACGCAGTCTTCTCTTCCTGCACAGACATCGACTTCAGCCATGCCACAGAGCTTCAATGGACGGACCACAGCTGCGTCCACTTCACCTTCAAGAGAACGACGACCCACCACCACCAGCAACAGGCCGCCCGCAGAAGCTGGAACAAGATCACAGCAGACCAGCTCGCCACCTCCCTGAGCCAGCACCCTCCTGCCAGCTCAGCAAACCCCAGCCAGGCCGCCGACAACCTCACGAAGTGGATCAGCATCTGCGCGGACGAACTCGCCCCGCTGAGGACCCCGCCCAGCAGACCCGGCAGCAAGAAAGCCCCGTGGTTCACCGACGAACTCAAGAGCTCCAAGAAGAAATGCCGAGCCCTCGAGAAAGTCTGGAGAAGGGAACCTACACCGGACAACAGGACCACCTTCAAGCTGGCCACCCGGAAGCACCACCAGCTGATCCGCGCCGCCAAGAAAACTGCATTCAAGGACCGGCTGGACAACAACGCACACAACTGCAAGGAACTCTTCAACATCGTGAAAGAGCTATCCAACCCCAGCGCAGGAAACAACGACATCACCCCATCGCAAGACCTCTGCAACTCCCTCGCTTCATACTTCCACAACAAGATCGCGGACATACACAACAGCTTCAACAACCAACCAACGCACACCAAGACCGAACAACCACCCCCCACCACCACCCTCCACGCCTGGACCCCGATCAGCACCGAAGACACCATCCTCACGATGAACTCCATCCACTCCGGATCACCGACCGACCCCTGCCCTCACCACGTCTTCAACAAGGCCGACGCTGTCATCGCACCCCACCTGCGAGACATCATCAACACATCCTTTGACACCGCCACCTTCCCTGAGAGCTGGAAGCACGCCGAACTCAGCGCTCTACTCAAGAAACCCACTGCGGACCCTACCGAACTCAAGAATTACCGCCCCATCTCGCTCCTCCCGTTTCCAGCCAAAGTCATCGAGAAGACCGTCAGATGGCCGCCTTCCTCGAGACGAATGGATCCCTCGACCCCTCACAGTCCGGCTTCCGAGCCAATCACAGCACCGAGACCGCCCTCATCGCCGCCACCGATGACATCCGAGCCCTGATGGACAACAGAGAAACAGCGGCCCTCATCCTCCTAGACCTCTCCGCGGCATTCAACACTGTCTGCCACCGCACCCTAGCTCAGCGCCTCAGCAACGTCGGAATCCTGGACAAGGCGCTGGAATGGATCATCTCCTTCCTCGACGGACGAACACAGAGAGTCCGCCTACCACCATACAAGTCAGAGGCCACCGAAGTCATCTGCGGCGTCCCTCAAGGATCCTCACTGAGCCCCACCCTCCTCAATGTCTACATGAGCCCCCTCGCGGCCATCGCACGCCAACACAACCTCAACATAATCTCCTACGCCGACGACACCCAGCTGATCCTCTCCCTGACCAACGACCACGCCGCCGCCAGAGCCAACCTGCACGAAGGGATGAAAGAGGTAGCCGAGTGGATGACGACCAGCCGCCTGAAACTGAACTCGGACAAGACGGAGGTCCTCATCCTGGGCTCTTCACCCTCCGCCTGGGACGACTCCTGGTGGCCTCCCGCCCTGGGCACCGCACCCAAACCGACAGACCATGCACGCAACCTGGGCTTCATCCTGGACTCCTCCCTCTCCATGACCAGGCAAGTCAACAACGTCTCCTCGGCGTGCTTCAACATCCTACGCATGCTACGGAAGATCTTCTGGTGGATCCCCACCGAGACCAGGAAGACCGTCACCCAGGCCCTCGTCACTAGCCGACTGGACTACGGCAACGCCCTCTACGCCGGTACCACCGCCAAGCTCCAGAAGAGACTCCAGCGGATCCAGAACGCCTCAGCCAGACTCATCCTCGACATCCCACGAACCAGATACATCTCCGGACATCTGAGAGACCTCCACTGGCTCCCCGTCAACAAAAGAATCACCTTCCGCCTCCTCACCCACGCACACAAAGCCCTACACGACCAAGGCCCGAGCTACCTCAACAGCCGAATCAACTTCTACGCTCCCAAACGCCACCTCCGATCAGCCAACCACGCCCTCGCCGCCGTCCCCCGCATCCGAAGAGCGACTACAGGAGGAAGGTCCTTCTCCTACCTGGCCGCCAAGACCTGGAACTCCCTCCCGACCGACCTGCGCCTGACCCAAGACCACCTCTCCTTCAGGAAGAAGCTGAAGACCTGGCTGTTCGAGCAGTAGCGGCACCCCCCCACCCCCAGCGCCTTGAGACCCTACGGGTAGGTAGTGCGCTCTATAAATGTCACTGATTGATTGATATGAAAAAATTACAGTGATATGTACAACAACTTAACAACTAGAAAGGTAAGTTTCCCATCCTTAGCAGAATGGTGGGAAGAGGTAAAAAAACAAACAAAACTTTTTTTCAGAAAACAGAGCATGATCAAAAGCAAGGAAAACTTTCAAAAATTTGATGAAATACAACAAAGAATGATCACGCTAGAAAACCTGGAAAGGGGTGGAATGGAAGTAGGGGAGGAAAGAGAAAAAACTAAAACAGAACTGAAAGAATGGCTGAAACAACGAGGGAAAGAACACATTTTTAACTCCAGGGTCAAGATCTTTGAGGAAGATGAAAAGTGCTTAAGGTTCTTTTTCAAAAAGGCACACAAGTGCAAAAGGTAATGAATGAACTGAAAGACACAAATGGACAAACACAAAAGGGCACAGAGAAAGTAGAGAAAATAACAACAGCCTTTTTTCCCAATTGTACAAAAAAGAGCCATCAGATATAAGTGCATGTGAAGATTTTCTAGGGTCTTTGCAGAGCTCTTTATCCCAAGAGGAACAACATTTTCTAACCACCCCCATTTCAGGAGAAGAACTCTTCCAAATCATTCAGGAAGCCCCAAAAAGGATCAGCCCCTGGGCAAGACGGCCTTCCATGGGAGTTTTACAAAGCTTTCTGGGGGCTTATTGCAAAGGATTTTTGGAGTCTGTTGAAAGAATGCTTGGAAAAAAATGTTTTGCCCCCCTCCTTTCCACAGGGCATCATCAAACTGCTGGAGAAAAAGGGGGACAAGCTGGACATCAACAATTGGAGGCCAATCACCCTCTTGAATGTGGACAGTAACAGTGGCGGTTCGTCCATTGGGGGCGTTGGGGCGTTGCCCCATTAGCCAGACGACCGTCACTGACACTGTCATTACTGCGCGCACCAAAAAGTACAATTATGAGACAACAACAACAGCCCGAGTGCCGAGTGAGTCATAATGATTTGGGTCGGAGACTCGGAGTACTGTCACAACAATAGTGACGTCATCGCGATCTCAGAAGGTGGGGGGCGGGCCTGCAGCAGAGAGTGAGGGAGGGCAGCAGTAGTGTGCGCATTTAGGACAAGTCATTTTTATGACTTGCCCACGCATGTGCACAAATACAGTAGCCCCTTCCCTCCTCCTCCCTCCCCCTAGCACTCATACAGGCAGAGACCCGGGGGAGCCGGGTCTCATTATGGGCAGTATTAGCCCTGCTCTGTAGCCAATCCTGGCGCAGTGGCGATGTAATGCTGCGCCAGGATTGGCTGTTTTACCGCGCACGAGGTGGGTGGGTGGCTGGCTGTGCTTAGCCTGCCGCACTGTATGGCCAATCACCAGTGCCCATTGGCGGCAACCATGTAGTCAGTGGTGATTGGCCGGCGTTGGCCGCTGTCGGGACGTCACTCGTCCTGGCGTGGACTGCCACAACAACAACACCAGAGCCACGAGGAGACTACCTCGCGACTCAGACCTCGTGACTCGTGCCTGCCTGTGCATGGTCATCATTGTCTTCTTCTGTGACTGTCGAGTGACTGACAAACAAGAGTCTGTCAGTCAGTTCTGATAAAACCGTCCGCGTAAGCTTTTTTATGGTGGTGGTAGCATCATACGGGGTGGGATGGTAAAATAATAAAAAGGTGTGTATCCCACTGTTGGCCACTTTCCGAGTAACCGCTTTGCTTGATTCATGTCTGAGGAAAGGCCAGAGTCGTATTGTTATGCGGAGTCCCAACAAACAGGTAGTTATGGAAGACAGACCACATAGGCCTGGGTGGCGCTGTCTCTCGGCCTCTTCAAAGCGGGCAGCGGCGCTGTCCGATTAGTAAACACTGCAGTTAAAACAGAGATCGCTGAGGGCTTAGATTCACACCCCATCAAGTGCCCGCTGAGAGGCTAAATAACTCATTAACTGCCGCCCTCACATCAGGCTTTGAATACACAAATGATTAGTATAGGCCTCAGCGCGGTCTGGGTCCCGGTCCTGTCAGAGGTGGGGTGACTGCCAGCGGCGCACGTCTCCCCACAGACCCCCATATCCTCACACACAGCCTCGCCTCTAGCCCTTTATAAACCTCTGTTTATGTTGTAGCCAGTCCCAGGGTGACGTATTACTGCTGCAGTCCAGTAAGTGCTTTATTGAATGTTTTGGTGCCTGTGTGTATGTATGCTTGTAAATGTATATACACAGTTCTTCCGTGAATGGGTGTCTGCATTTCTGTGCATGTGTGTCTGTGAATGGATGGGTGTAATTGTGTACGTGTGTGCTTGTGAATGGATGGATGGGCATATCTGAGTGTGTGAATAGTTGGGTGTGCGTGTGTGACCTCCCCACTACTCCTCTAATTAATCAGCCACCACTACACTGTTTTGTATATTCCAGCTGGAAGGGCAGATGAGATGGCTACCATGGGAGGATTATTTTATCCTCATGCACAGAGAGATACAAAAGGCAGTCCGTCGATACACGTCACATGTGCGAGTATGGAAGAGGATGTTGTCTTGTGAAGGAAACCTAAATAATATTAAGGGCCCCACAGCGGTTATGTGTGGTATGTCGACTGATACACCACAAAAGGTTTGACCTGCAGCAGGCTTTGTTCTATAATTGGAATATTTAATGATTCAGTCGAGGCGGATACAGGAAGAGAGCCAGGTCGAGATGGAGAAGTGGATTGAAGGGCCTACGTAGCTTAAGTGTTGTTTCCACCAGTGATTCTCCACAAAGAAGCAAAATACCTCCACTTGGAAGTTGGAACCATGTCGCACCACATCAGTCTCCGAAATCCACATTCCCAACTCTTTTAAGGATGGCCCATTGGATTTGTGCTTCTCTTTTCTACTTTCCATCTTTCTTTCCATCTTTGCTTTCTACTTTCCTTCCTTCTTTCAGACTCTCATTTCCTTCTTTTATCTTTTGTCTTCTTTAATCATGTTTCATTCCATTGCCACCCTTTATCCCCACCCCAAACTTGCAGTATTATTTACTAGCTTCTGTTTCAGGCTTGTGGCCTGCGACTAACAGATAGAAGTTAAGAAGTGTCAATAAGAATTGTTTAAACTGTCCACTGAAAACGAGCTGAACGTATGTCTCTACTCCCTACTGCATGGTGGTCGAGAGACGAATATAGTTCCAGGTGCCTAGAAGCAGTTCAATCCAGGTGCTAGACCATTGACTAAAAAGGCCTAAAGGTAGAGGGCATTTATTTTCGGTGCACCAAAGAGCAGTGGCAATGTGCTCTGCACACAGATTTTTTTTTAATCGCAGCTGATAGATGTTAAACATGTATTACTGAAATTACATTCTATTACAAGTATTTCGATTTGAAACACAAGGAAGTAAAGTGATTTGCCCAGAATCACATGACGTTTGGTCAAGTGCGATGCTGGGATTAAGGGCCAGGCTAGCAATTTAGGAATTGTATTAGATCTCTTTCCTGTGGTCTGATAAGTGTCATCTTCTTTGGTGAAGGTACCCATGGGCCCAATAGGAAAATATTTCCTCTGAATTTTCCACTGAAAAATTAAATATACCCCTAACATCTCTTGCTTAAAGTTCTCATCCTATGAGTGATGTCCGAATAGATCACAAACCCTAGCAGGCATTATCAGAGGAACAGTTTAATGTTCTTATTGTTGGAGATTGTAAGAGATGCAAGACTGGCTAGAGAGAACTCCTTTCCCCCAACACTGGAGGGCCCCTTTGAAATTCAAGTCAGGGACCTAGGATTTATACCACTTCCTGTCTACACAGTGAGGCATTAATCAGGCACAATTAGTAGACTAGGCAGCAGAAGAGCATACAGATTCACTTGTCAGATAATACAAAGGTTAGCTGGTAATTTGGACTTTGCAGAATAGGACAACCCCCAGGATCTGTGAGGTACTCAGAAATGCATTATATCTCAGTCTGTTATGAAGCTCTGTGGTTATACTGAATAAGCAGCTACATATGTTATATGTCATCTCTTTAATAATGTAATACCTGCACTTTCACAATTGCTTTCTTAACATTCCTGCTATTCTCAAATTTGCTTGAAAATGCACCATTTTCCCACTCTTTTTTCAAAATTTTCGAACCTTGGGTGGTTCGGGCTCGCTCGCTACGCTCACTCGCTACGGTGAGGTATGACAACCGTTTTACGCCCCATCACTTTCAAATGTCACTGGACAGTAAGAGCCTAAGTAAAGTCCTGGCAGGAAGATGCAGAAAGGTGCTGGTCTCCATTGTGCACCCAGACCAAACATGTGCGGTCCCAGGAAGTAAAATCTGGCACAGCTTGACCATCATTAGAGACACCTTGAGGTTAGCGAAAGATAGGGGGAATCCACTAGCTATCTTGGCCCTTGATTTCCAGAAAGCCTTTGACTCCCTAAGTCATGAAGACCTTTTCAAAGTGCTCAGGAAAATGGGATTCCCAGAAGGTTTCAACAAAACTGTTGGCTTAATATACACTGGATGTGAAAGCCAGGTCCTTATAAAGGGTACACTATCTGAGGGGTTCCACATTGAATCAGGGGTCAGACAGGGATGCCCCTTATCACCGGAACTCTTTGTATGTACAATTGAACCTCTCCTATGTGCCATCAGGAAGGACACGTGCATAACTGGCCCTCTGGTACCGGGCAACCAAGGCAAACAGGTCAAATGTGTAGCATACATGGACGATGTCACCATTGCTTGCATTGACGCTAAATCGATAAAAAGAACTTTCCTTAAAACCCAACTCTTTTTCCTAGCAGCTGGGCTACAGGTGAATGTGGAGAAAACGCACTGCATGACGATGGGACAATGGGACAAACTGTCTCAGCTGCCAGTGAAACCTTCCAAAGACCCAGTAAAAATACTGGGGATTCTTTTTTCACAGGACATGAAGGGAGAAATAAACTGGGAGAAGATCCAGACAAAGCTCAAGCAGAAAATGGCGCTCTGGACGACAAGAAAACTTTCCCTGGAAGGGAAAGTCTTGGTGCTGAAAGCAATATGTCTTACAATCCTGATGTGTATTGCCATGATTTTCCCTCCATCATACAGGTGGACAAAAGTGAGACAAAGACTTTTTGCAAACTTCTTTTGGGGGTCAAAAATTGAAAAACTAAAAAGAGACACTGTTTTCAAACTACCCACAAAAGGAGGGAAAGACCTGCCAAACCTCCATGACTTCCTGATGTCACACTTTGTTAAAAACGTACTGGGGAATGCAAAGAAAGACTCACATGTGGCTGCCTACACACTGTTTGCTACAAGCTTCATCTTATCAAGAGTGGGAATATGTAAACTGGACAATACAAAGCCCTCTTTACTAGAACCACCCCCTGCGTACAAAGGCATCAAACCTTTTTTCAAGAGGCTGGAAGAGAGACAAATTCAAGCGAAGGACATCAAACCCCAGATGGCCTTAAGCAAAGAACTGAAAGAAACGGACTCAGTGACAATGGTAAACAACTTATCAGAGAAGCAATCAGGGAAGGTTTGGGAGAGGGTGAACCACAAAGACTTGACAAACTCCCAGAAAGACTTGGCATGGATGATGGTATACAAATGCCTACCAGTGAAGCAATTCCAACATGCAAGGAAACTGGCAAAAACAGCAAGATGTCCAACACCAGGCTGTGCAGCAGATGAATCCCTGATGCACTTCATTTGGAACTGCGACGGAGCACAAAGCATGTGGAAGGCAATGGGACAGCTCATTAAAGAATTAACAGGACAGGCATCCCTGTCCTATGAACTGGTTCTCTATGGTTTGGGCATGAATTGCAATGCAAATAAAGAAAGGACGCTATGGAGAATAATAAACTGCGTGAAAGAGGCGATGTGGGAAAACAGGAACCTTTTCTTGTACAAACACCAAGCAATCACGGAAAAAGAATGCCAAAAACTTGTTTTCACTAAAATGTTCTCTTACATGTGCATAGGCACCCATAGATTTGGACAAGAGTGGGCAAAGGAAACCTGGAAAATCAGGAGTTGGTCTGAATGGGTAAAATGAGAAATCTTGATGGAAAACCACCAAAGATAGCCTGCGTGCGCTTCTTTGAGAATGGTTAAATGTACAGCACCCAAATATAAGGGACTGCTTAAAGTGTAAACCTGACAATAATTTTTAAATAAAGTATATTTTTACAAAAAAAAAAAAATCACAAAGATAGAGGTTTTTTTACGTTTTTTACAGAGCTGAAATATGAATATTTTTTACAGGGTGTGTCACTCATGTGTTCACATGAGAACCTCAAGGGGGTCAACATTACTGCTATGGCAGCAGCAAAGGAGGTGGCAGTAATTGTCCATATGTATAATGCCCATGTGTCTACCTGGGAGATTGAATGTTTTTTAAATAGGTTTTGCGCAAAGGTGAGGGGAGGTATTTTACAAAGAAATAAGTTTGGAATCTGGAATGGCAAGAGAACGTTTTTTGTGATACTTAAACCAAACCCTGCTGGGGGAGTGACCCACAAACCTTTGCATTGGGCCCAAACAGAGGCTATTTAAACTACCCAAGCCAACCACAATATTGTAGGAACTGTTTAAGTTTTGGCCACCTTAAAGAAGAATGCAAAAATGAGGGTTGCAAGTTCTGTGGGGACATAGGCCACAAACACACCGAATGTAATGCCCCCAAATCATGTAACCTATGTGGATCCAAAGAGCACCTTTATAGAGCATGCCCAAAGCAAAGATTCTCATATGCGGCATCTGCAGCTGCCAAACATCACCAGACAGGGGATAGTAAACCTTACGCCGCAGTACTGGCACCATTAATCTTTAAGACAGTTAGTGATGGAGGCACCGGGGAAACACCCAACACAAAAAAACAAGTAATACAGGTTGAACCTACCCCTACCCCACAGGCAGAATGGGAACAAACCAAGGAAAGTACACAGGTAGTAGAGGAAACTCAAATGACAGAAATAGTGGAAAGTGAAAAGAAAGTTAAAGGGATGTCAGACATAGACTCACAAGTGGAAGACAGGGAAACAGATTCAGATTGTACTCTTATCCCTACAGATATATATAACATCATCAAAGAAGCCAAGGACAGGGCACAGGAAAAAACGGAAAGAGAAGAACAGACCTCCTCAGAAGAGGAAACAAAAACCACTGAGGGCCAAATGCAGATGGTTAAAAAAGAAATAAAATCAAAATTAAAAACAAACGGCAGACCCAAGTGGTCTGGCCGCAACAGAACAGAAGGAAACTAGGAAGAAAACTCTACCAAAAGAGAACTGCTCAGGGTCCAGGTATAGTGTACTAGGGGACCTCTCAGACTCAGAAGACCTACGACGAGCTTATTCTCACAAGAGGTAGGAGTAACCCCCCACAAAGACCTTTTTCTACAGTCCCCATTTTTAGGGGGAGCAGAAGAAATTGGCGAGCAAGAGACCAAAATCGTGAGAGCAATCAGCAAATATGTGACAGCATCTGGTCGCCATTGAGCTTTGAAAATGTTCAGGTTTAACATGTATTGTATACCATGCAAAGTAATCACCATTGCAAATATAATGTTTAACATAATATCATGGAATGCCCGAGGAATGGTCTCACAAGTGAAAAGAGCGTCAGTGTTTGAGCTCTGCAAAGTACAAAAAGGGGACATTATATGTTTACAGGAATGTGCAATTCCCCACTCCACGGACTACAGTCACATATCCAAATATTGGGAAGAAGGCCCCTCCAAATGGTCTGGGGGTGGAAACAAGAAAGCTAGAATAGGCATTCTCATAAAAAACAAAGAAATGTCAATCCTTGATACTAAAATTATACGGCAGGGCTATGATGGTCACCATACAATACAGAAACACCACCTTTAAGATCTGTAATATTTATGCACCAACCGACAAGAATGAAAGAATGTCCCTGTTTGAAATGCTCCCACTTTTTATTGCAGGTGCAACCCCAAAGGTGTTAACAGGGGATTTCAACTGCATCATAAACCCCACAGACAGATGTGGCAAAAAAATTGTTACAAAATTGATAAGTCTGCAAAATGTCTCAAAAACATGTGTAAAGATTTGCAACTGTCAGATACAGGGGCAAAACCAGGGTCAAAACAAAGGTTCACCTCGGAAGCAGAAAGTGGCAAAGTCAAATCAAGAATTGAATTCAGTTTCACCTCCAAAAATATAAAAGCAAGGAATTATGAAACAAACGAGAGTGGTATGTCAGACCACAAAATCTTGAAAGCAACCGTTGAAATCTCAAACATGTGTCAAATGGGGAGGGGTGTGTGGAAAATGAACATCTTGTTATTTTTTTTTTTTTTTTGTCCTCATCTTGCGATTACTGTATGCCTGTGGAGTATCAGGTGTCTGCCTCTTTGTTCTTTTCCGACACTGCCCCTTGTTCTCTCTTGGCTGGGGAGTTTTTTGGCCTCTAGTTGGTGTGAGGAGTTTCCTTTTACTCTTTGCATATCAAAGCTTCTGGTTTGGATCGGGGGGAGCTAGCCAACTTGACTACTCGGCAAGTACCATACTTGTCCACCAGAAGATGTATCGCTTTAATCATTGGACTTAAGTTTGGATCTTATTTGGGGTTAACAAAAGTTTCAAAACTATCCCAAAACTTAAATCTTTTGCTTACATTTCTTAGCTTATCAAGTTTGTTGATTCTTATTGCCGAGTTCAGCCATTCTGTATGAGTAGGGCTAGAGGCTCCTATCCGTTTAATACAAATTTCTCTCCTTGCAAGAACTATTAACACAAAGAGGAGATTTTCCTGCTCCCTAGTAAGCCCCCCTTCATTACTTGAGTCTAATATCCCAAAAAGAATAAGTGTAATACTCACAGTTAGTTGTTTGGACAAGATAGTGCTCAGGGTCTTACCGACTTGATCCCAAAACTCTTTCAGTTGGGGACAGTTTTTAAACATGTGGATATCGTCTGATTTTTCCTCTCCACATTTTGGACATTTCTTTATTCCAGCGTTTTTAAATTTGGAGAGTTTTTTTGGCGTCCAATAAGCCCTATGAATTGTATACAAATGATTCCTCTTCAGAGCGGCAGATTTCAAGTTAGACCAACATTTATCTACTGATTTTTCCCAAATTAAGTCCAAATCTGTGGTTACAATGTCTTTCCCCCATATTTGGGTTTCCATGTTGATATTAGTATCATTGGCCATTATCAGAGCCCAGTACCACTTTGCTACTTCCTTTGGTAGTCGCGCTGGTTTGATCATGTCATCTTCCAGTTTTTCATTACCATTTATACTGGGCAGAGTTCTAGACCAGCTTTGCATTTGGTAATATTTAAATTTAGATAGAGTATTATTTGACATTTCTTGTAGTTCTAACCATGTTTTTAAATTTGTACCATTTAGAATTTGTCCCCAATATTTGATATCAGCTTTTTTTAATGCCAGAGCAAGAGTGTCTTTTAAGCATTCTGGAGTTCCAGGAGAGTCCCAGATAGGAGCCCACTTACTGTAATACGATATGTTTAGGATGCCTCTAATTTGTGTCCACATCTTTGCTGCATCCCTTAATATCTTGAGCTTTATTTTTTTGAAATATTTGGGGTGTCCAAACTTAAACAACGCATGATCTTCTGATTTTGTAATTACCTTGAAGTAGGTGGGATAATAATCGTGGTTTTTTAGTAATACTTTGATATTTTTGAATTGAAAAGCTCTGCAATACTCCACCAAATCTGGGCTCGCCAGCCCACCGTCTTTCTTGCTCCTCCTGATCTTTTTGCATGCTATCCTCGATCCTTTTGCTGCCCATATGAAGCTTGTTAAGTTTCTCTGCACTCGAGCTAAATCCGACTTTCCAAATTCCATTGGTATCGCATTAAATAGGAATGTAAACTTTGGCAAAATGGTCATCTTGATTATATTCGATCTCCCAATCAGACTCAAAGGTAGAGAGTACCATGTCTCAAGGAGTTTTCTTACATCTCCGGCAACTTTGGTTAGATTTCTGTTTGCAGTCTTCATTATATCATGATTGATTAGAATTTCTAAGTACCTTATTTCGTTTTTTATAAAGTTGCTTTGAAAAGTCGTATTCCATGTCATGACCTCTGTCTTCATTTGATTCACCAAATAACCTGAGATTATCCCGAATTTCTTTAAAGATTTCTCAATTTCTGTTTTAGCTTTTGGATAATCATCCGTAAAGATCATTAAATCATCCGCATATAGAGCGATTTTTTTCTCCCATGTGTTGTATTTAAATGGATTGATTTTGTTGTTGTTTCTTAGCTCGTTTGCCAATGGTTCAATATATAAGTTGAATAATAAAGGAGAAAGCGGACATCCCTGTCTCGTTCCTCTGGTTATCTTTATATTTTCTGTTAAACTACCATTGATTAAAACCTTTGATCTTGGATCTTTATAAATCTGCTTTACCATACCGATAAAATGAGGTCCGAAATTGTTGTTGACCATAACTTTCTCAAGGAAGGCCCAATTGACTCTATCGAAAGCCTTTGCGGCATCAACAGTGAGTATGGTAAGTGGGATTTTCTCAGTTGTTGCGATATCTATTGCAATTAGGAGTTCTTGTGTTACTTCGTGTAAGTATCTTCCTTTAATGAAACCTTTTTGATCTTGATGTAACAATTTTGAGAGTATTTTCCCTAGTCTAGCTGCCATTATTTTAGTAAATATTTTATAGTCTGCATTTAATAATGATATTGGGCGATATGACTCGCATTTATGAGGGTTCTTGCCGGGTTTCAGAATAACTGTGATTATGGCATCATTCCAGGAGTCTGGTATCGTTTTCTGTTGTATTAAAATTAGGTTAATTAGTTTGGTTATATGAGGGAGTACAGAGGTTTTCAGTTTCATGTATAATTCATTTGGTAAGGCATCCGGCCCTGCTGCTTTTCCCTTTTTTAAACTTTTAATAGCTTCTGCCACTTCCTCTTCTTGAACTTCTTTTTCTAACTCTTCTCTTTCATTCTCTGCGAGTTTAAGAAGTGTTGCTTCTTTAAGGTAAGAATTAATCATTTGATCCGAGGGAGTTATATCTTCCGTGTATAGGTCTTTAAAGAATTTCCAGAATTCATGCTTAAAAACATTTTCATCAGTGGTAGGAGTTGTTTGGTCGTCAGGAATAACACTTTCTACTTTGTTTTTCGCTAGATCCGTTTTGAGCTTCCATGCCAGCCATTTTCCGCAGCCCTCACCAAACTCATGTTTCGCTAGCTTGCTAGAATCCCATTTTTTCTGTAACCTGTCTTCCAAAATGTTATCGATTTTATCCTTTTGTGCCTGTCTTTTGTTAAGAAGATCTCGTTTTTTTTCCTCCTCTTGTTCTCTGGATATAGCAATATCTAAGGAGCTGATCTCTGATTCCAAGTCTGAGATCTCTTGTTTTAGTTGTTTATTTTTATGTGCCCCTAAACTCAAGAGTTTGCCCCTTATGACAGCTTTATAAGTGTCCCACGTTATTTGTTCTGAGGTGCCAGATGCGTTTAGCTCAAAGAAGATATTTGTTTCCTGTTTCTAGCTCCTTTATAATTTCTTCGTCTTCCAACAAAGTTCTTTCGACTGTGAATCTCCTTTCAGTTATGTTTTCGGTGAATTGTATGTCTAGTTGTACCGCTGAATGATCTGACAGATGAGCTGGTAGGTGAGATACTCTTCTCACTTCTTTTGATAATTCATTGCTGACCAAAAAGAAGTCGATCCTAGATTTATGTCCCAGTTTTTTGTTGTGTAGTGTAAACGGGTGTGATTTTTCTCCTTTGTTTTTCCAGATGTCTACCAGATTGAGATCCCTTTTATAAGACACGATCCATTGTCTCATTTTCTTTAAGTTTATGTGTCTACTCGGTGGTGATCTGTCCAGTTTTAAATCCATTACTAGGTTAAAATCCCCTCCCAATATTATTGGGGAGGTGGCTAGTAGTAGTTGTGAGTATAATTTTCTCAACGGATCAGCATCGTCCAAGTTCGGACCATAGTACCCTGCAATAGTAATAGGAGAATTTCCTATTCTAATACTAGCTATGGCCCATCTTCCTTTATTATCCACTTCTGAGCTGGTTATATTAGCTTTTAGGGACTTTTTAAGAATGATTGCTATTCCTTTAATGTTGCATTGTTGTGTTGTGCATATTAATGTATCTACCCACCATAAACTTTTAATAATTTGATCCCATTCATCTTTTAATAGGTGAGTTTCTTGTAATATTATTATCTCACTTTTCTCAGTTCTGATATACTCAAGGATTTTATTCCTTCTGCTTTTTGTCCTCAACCCGTTTACATTCCAAGATAGGATTTTTACATCCCTACATACACTCCCCATTTTTTCTGTTTAGTTGTTGTGAAGTTATGTTTTACTCCTAGTTGTTTTAGTTTTTTGAGTATTCGCAGATGAGCGATTTTTTGTTTTTTTTTCCCTATTTTGCTCCCCACCCTTTTTTGTATAGTTTTATATTTTCTAAATTGTGCTTTAAAGTTACCCTCCCCGGGAAGCCTCCCTCTTCTTCTCTTTCGGTTATCTTCATAACCCTTTGGCTTCCCGATCCCACCTCCGTGATTTTTATCTATGTACATTTAAAAAAGAAATTTTTTGGTTGGTTTATAGCTTCTTCATTTTTATTCTATTCTATGTCCTGTCCTTAGTTATAGTTTAGATCTGTTTCTCTGTATATACTTGTTATATGTAGTTTTTTTTCCTCCCGTGTATCAGTGTTTATACAAGATATACAAGGTTATATGATTTACAGGATCCATATGATTTTATGTGAACTTTTAACTCAGAGGTTCTTCAGAACGTATTTGATCTCTGATTAGCTCTATCAAATTCTTCACTTCATCAGGCTCTCTTAAATTTCGCATTTTGTTTCTCCACATAATCCGTAGTGAGGGTGGGAATTTCATTTGCACCGTGGCACCTAGTTGTTGCAGCTCAGACATTAGGTTTCCCAGTTCCCATTGTCTGGTCTGAGAGGCTTTTGACATATCAGATCTTATTTTAAAGTTCCAACTGTCTTTGTTGTACATCCCTTTTTTCAAAGCCTCTCCCAGGATCCTATCCTTCAGAATATATGTTTTGAAATTGACTAGGATCTTTCTAGGATTTTTCCTTTCTTTACTCTTTCCATAAGGATCTCTGTGTACTCGCTGTATATCCTCATCTAGAGTGCCTTTGTCTGCCCATGGGAAATATTCCATCAAAAGTGCAACTACAAATGCTTTTACATCCTTGCCTTCTTGGTTCTCTGGCACGTTTAGAATCCTTATGTTATTTTTCCTCGCTTGATTTTCCAAGGATTCCAATTTTTCGTTCATGGTTTTATTTTCCAATCTCAGGGAGTTTATTTCCTTTCTATTTTTCTCCACCCTTTTGTCCAAACTAGTGACTTCATTTTCTACTGCTGTCACTCTGTCGCCTAGTGCATTTAGCTTGCTGTCCAATTTCTCGCAAACCTCCTGTATTTTATTTTGTTTTGATTCGGATATGGAAAATTTCTCTTTCATTTCCACCCATATTTTTTCAAGTAGTTCATCTGTATGGGTTTTTGTTATATACTTGTTGAGTTCTACAGTTCTTAAGTCATCATCCTCAACCTCTCCGGTTGTATTTACTGCTGCAGCAGAAGAGACAACCTCTTCAGTTATCTCTTCCGTTGTGTTTACTGCTGCAGCAGAAGAGTCTCCCCCCCCCTCCGCCATATGACTCCCCACTCTCTCCTCCGAACCGCTTTCTTTAATTTTCCAGATCTCTTCCAAACTTATGTTTTCTACCAAGTTCTTTTTCTTAGTTCGAGGTTTTCTTCCTTTCTTTCCGCTGCCTGTGTTCAATTTCACAGTTAGAGTGGGAGCCGCTCGTTGTTTCTCTTTTCTTAAGAAACGGCTATCCAGTGGTTTGGTTATAAGTTTGGTTGTTGTAACCTCTTTCTCACTTTCCAAAACTTCCGAAGCTCCTTGTGATTCTAGGGAGCTAAAGGGTTCTGAGTTCGACTCTTGCTGCTGAATTTTAAAATAGGACCTAAGAGAGGGAGTGACTTTTATTTTGACTTTGGATTTCTGGATAGGCTCCAAATTGTTTTCTTCTTTTTCTTGATTGTTCTTTAGGTGGCCTCTGAGTGATGTTTTTTGTTTTTTTCGCTCACTCTCGGAGTGATACCTTTCAGAAACTGCTCCTGACTCAAGAACTTTCTATTCCGTAAACTGTAGAAAGATTTCGCTGTGTTAGACTGGGTCTCTAGTTTCTGAGGTTCTGCATCGATTTTGGATTTAGTTTGATTTTCTGAGAGGGTTTTTAACTCTTGAGGCGTTTTCTCCTCTATGTCCTCCTGTGTTGATTCTGTGATTTTACTCATATGCTGATTTTTTAAGTTTTTTTCTATTATGTCTTTATTTGTGACTTGGCAAGGTTGAAAATGTTTGTAGGTTTGACACAGCAGGAGATATTGGTATAGCTGACTATCGGTACTATTGGCATTGATGAAGTTGTAATCTGTATTGTAACATAGGTTTGTTTGTTGAGCTTTATATTTATAACATGGAGTTTTTTGTTGAGAGTTTCCATGTAAATTTTCCAATATCCAAACACCTTCTGCACTCGAGTGGTTGTTTGTTCCTCTATCCTCGCATTTACACTTTAATTTTTTTAGTTCTGCCTCTCTTGAGTGCTCTCTTGAGTACTCTAGCGTGTTCCTCCAAGTGGTTTTCTCCCCCGTCGTGTATCTCGCTGTGCAAGCTGCCAAGACAGAACCTCCCTCACTATCCCTCTCGAGCCGCTGCTGCCTGACTCTGTCGCTCGTGCTCCGGAACTGAAATCTCAGTCTTCCGGAGGTACGGCGGCAGAGCGACTTCGCTTTCCTTGCGGTGCTCCACTTCTCTGCTGAGGGGCAAGCTCCGGGACTTTCCAACACACCACCCGCTCCGCTGTTTACCTTGAGACCTCGGTCCGCTCCGCCGACAATCCAGGACCTTCCGTCACTGTATTCCGCTCCGGCGGTCTTCCGAGGGACCTGTTCCAGCCAGGGAGGCGCGCCGCTCACCTCCAAGATCCCGCTGACAATGGCGGAACACCAAGCTTCACCCTTCTTTCCGAGGCTCCAAGAGAAAGGGGATAGTCCAACCAGAAGCACCATACCAGGCACTATCCACAGGTAGGAGGCTCTGTCGACACAAGACGGGCACTTTCTGACTATGATAGTTTCGGTTTTCGAAGCGCTATGTGCCGCTATGTGCCGCTATATCTCGCAGAATATGTAGTTCATTCGTTTCTCCGCATGTTTTGGGCTTTGTCTTCCAACCCTGTTGCGATAATCACGGGTGTGTCGGGAGCTCTCCGACCGAGCTTCCTACTCGGCCGCCATCTTCCCCCCTCTTTTAATATGCCCAACATCTTGTTATTACAAGAGGAAGATATATGTTTTCCTTGCTTTTGATCATGCTCTGTTTTCTGAAAAAAAGTTTTTTTTTTTTTTACCTCTTCCCACCATTCTGCTAAGGATGGGAAACTTTCCTTTCTAGTTTTTAAGTTGTTGTACATATCACTGTAATTTTTACATATATCAACATCTTGTTATTACAAGAGGAAGATATATGTAAAAATTACAGTGATATGTACAACAACTTAAAAACTAGAAAGGAAAGTTTCCCATCCTTAGCAGAATGGTGGGAAGAGGTAAAAAAAAAAAAAAAAACTTTTTATCAGAAAACAGAGCATGATCAAAAGCAAGGAAAAGTTTCAAAAATTTGATGAAATACAACAAAGAATGATCACGCTAGAAAACCTGGAAAGGGGTGGGATGAAAGTAGGGGAGGAAAGAGAAAAAACAAAAACAGAACTGAAAGAATGGCTGAAACAACGAGGGAAAGAACACATTTTTAACTCCAGGGTCAAGATCTTTGAGGAAGATGAAAAGTGCTCAAGGTTCTTTTTCAAAAAGGCACAGCAAGTTCAAAAGGTAATGAATGAACTGAAAGACACAAATGGACAAACACAAAAGGGCACAGAGAATGTAGGGAAAATAACAACAGCCTTTTTTCCCAATTGTACAAAAAAGAGCCATCAGATTTAAGTGCATGTGAAGATTTTCTAGGGTCTTTGCAGAGCTCTTTATCCCAAGAGGAACAACGGGGCATATTATCAAGCCTGTGCGCTAAAATTATTGCCGCTTTATCAGCCGAAAACGGCCGATAAAGCGGCGATAATGGGCTTGATAATATGCTCTATGGAATTCCAATCGAAGCACATGTTAGATGTGAAGACATCTAACATGGGCTTCGATTGGAATTCCACAGAGCATATTATCAAGCCCATTATCGCCGCTTTATCGGCCGTTTTCGGCCGATAAAGCGGCGATAATTTTAGCGCACAGGCTTGATAATATGCCCCAATATTTTCTAACCACCCCCATTTCAGGAGAAGAATTCTTCCAAATCATTCAGGAAGCCCCAAAAGGATCAGCCCCTGGACAAGACGGCCTTCCATGGGAGTTTTACAAAGCTTTCTGGGGGCTTATTGCAAAGGATTTTCGGAGTCTGTTGAAAGAATGCTTGGACAAAAATGTTTTACCCCCCTCCTTTCCACAGGGCATCATCGAACTGCTGGAGAAAAAGGGGGACAAGCTGGACATCAACAATTGGAGGCCATTCACCCTCTTGAATGTGGACAGTAAGATCCTAAGTAAAGTCCTGGCAGGAAGATGCAGAAAGGTGCTGGCCTCCATCGTGTACCCAGACCAAACATGTGCGATCCTAGGTAGGAAAATCTGGGACAGCCTGACCATTATTCGAGACACCTTGTGGTTAGCGAAAGACAGGGGGAATCCACTAGCTATCTTGGCCCTTGATTTCCAAAAAGCCTTTGACTCCCTAAGTCATGAATACCTTTTCAAAGTGCTCAGGAAAATGGGATTCCCGGAAGGTTTCATCAAAACTATTTGCTTAATATACACTGGATGTGAAAGCCAGGTCCTTATAAATGGTACACTATCTGAGGGGTTCCACATTGAATCAGGGGTCAGACAGGGATGCCCCTTATCACCGGCACTCTTTGTATGTGCAATTGAACCTCTCCTATGTGCCATCAGGAAGGACAAGTGCATAACTGGCCCTCTGGTACCGGGCAGCCAAGGCAAACAGGTCAAATGTGTAGCATACATGGACGATGTCACCATTGCTTGCACTGACGCTAGATCCATAAATAGAACTTTCCTTATAACCCAACTCTTTTTCCTAGCAGCTGGGCTACAGGTGAATGTGGAGAAAACACACTGCATGACGGTGGGAAAATGGGGCAAACTGTCTCAGCTCCCAGTGAAACCTTCCAAAGACCCAGTAAAAATACTGTGGATTCTTCTTTCATAGGACATGAAGGGAAAAATAAACTGGGAGAAGATCCAGACAAAGCTCAAGCAGAAAATGGTGCTCTGGACGACAAGAACACTTTCCCTGGAAGGGAAAGTCTTGGTGCTGAAAGCAATATGTCTACCAATCCTGATGTTTATTGCCATGATTTACCCTCCATCATACAGGTGGACAAAAGTGACACAAAGACTTTTTGCAAACTTCTTTTGGGGGTCAAAAATTGAAAAACTAAAAAGAGACACAATTTTCAAACTACCCACAAAAGGAAGGAAAGACCTGCCAAACCTCCATGACTTCCTGATGTCACATTTTGTTAAAAACGTACTGGGCAATGCAAAGAAAGACTCACATGTGGCTGCCTACACACTGTTTGCTACAAGCTTCATCTTATCAAGAGTGGGCATATGTAAACTGGACAATAAAAAGCCTTTTTTACTAGAACCACCCCCTGCGTACAAAGGCATCAAACCTTTCTTCAAGAAGCTGGAAGAGAGGCAAATTCAAGTGAAGGACATCACACCCCAGATGGCCTTAAGCAAAGAACTGAAAGAAACGGACTCAGTGACAATGGTAAACAACTTATCAGAGAAGCAATCAGGGAAGGTTTGGGAGATGGTGAACCACAAAGACTTGACAAACTCCCAGAAATACTTGGCATGGATGATGGTATCCAAATGCCTACCAGTGAAGCAATTCCAACATGCAAGGAAACTGGCAAAACCAGCAAGATGTCCAACACCAGGCTGTGCAGCAGATGAATCCCTAATGCACTTCATTTGGAACTGCGGCGGAGCACAAAGCATGTAGAAGGCAATGGGACAGCTCATTAAATAATTAACAGGACAGGCATCCCTGTCCTATGAACTGGTTCTCTATGGTTTGGGCATGAATTGCAATGCAAATAAAGAAAGGACGCTATGGAGAATAATAAACTGCGTGAAAGAGGCGATGTGGGAAAACAGGAACCTTTCCTTGTACAAACACCAAGCAATCACGGAAAAAGAATGCCAAAAACTTGTTTTCAATAAAATGTTCTCTTACATGTGCATAGACACCCATAGATTTGGACAAGAGTGGGCAAAGGAAACCTGGAAAATCAGGAGTTGGTCTGGATGGGTAAAATAAGAAATCTTGATGGAAAACCACCAAAGATAGCCTACGTGCGCTTCTTTGAGAATGGTTAAATGTACAGCACCCAAATATAAGGGACTGCTTAAAATGTAAACCTGACAAATAATCTATACTACTATTATAAAGAGAGAACTTGCACCTTTTGGCCAGGTAAACTCGGGAACCACAGCACCAATCACAACACCCAATACAGCGTTGGAAAGGGCAGTTGCAGCAGAAGGACATAGGCTATGCAGACGCCCACCATATAAATTTAAAATGTAAAAGAACCGTGCTAGCAAAGTAGTCCCTAATGGGCGTGTCTGTATTGTGCTGTGGGTGTGTGCTGGGGGGCGTGACAATCGCGGGGAGGGGGGGGGCATTCCGTCACGAGTGTTGTTTTTTCTTCCCAGGTTCTATACATTCCTGCTCCCTTTAAATAGTAATTCAGTGGAGGTCCCATTCTCTTAGAACCACCCCAAGCACAGTTATGGGCAAAAATACAACTAAAAGGCCCTGCAAAGCATTATGGGATAAGCTTAGCATCATTTTTAGCATTCATGAAAGGGTTTCAATGTTTTTGAATTTTACTCATCAGGGACATCTTGGGACGACGAGGTGAACTGCAGCTTGATGTATAATATTTTAAATGCTATTGCATTTGCCTCATCAGGGACTTCTAGGGACGGCGAAGTGAACTGCAGCTTGATATATAATATTTTAAATGCTATTGCATTTGCATCATCAGGGACATCTAGGGACATGAGGTGAACTGCAGCTTGATGTGTAATATTTTAAATGCTATTGCATTTGCCTCATCAGGGACATCTAGGGACCATGAGGTGAACTGCAGCTTGATGTATAATATTTTAAATGCTATTGCATTTGCCTCTTGGGGACAGCTGGGGAGAACGAGGTGAACTGCAGCTCTTTGTAGAATTATTTGGATACTGTAATATTCACTTTCCACTGCTAATCTCGTCCCATAATGGTTTGCAGGGGCTTGATCTCAAAATCATCACCTCTGTCACTGCTTGCTGGAAGCTAATTTCACTTTTGTGAAATGACTATATGCATTTTAGCATGTAGAAATACTTGTTATTTTACCTTGAATATATGAGGTTTCAGTTTTAATAATTGGAAATCTGACGGAACGAAATATTGCGGATTTATTGTACCAAGTTCGCGCCAATGCTGCCCACCCCTACTTTAAATACCCCTTCACCCCATAATCATAACCCACCCTTACTCTATAAAATACCCCAACACCCTTAAACACTAATCCATCTTAACCCTATAAATCTACCCTGTACCCCAAAACCCAAACCTATCCCTAAACCCTAAAAATACCCCTGTACCCCAAAACCAAAACCTAGCCCTGAACCCTATAAATACCCCTGTACCTCAAAACCCAAACATACCCCTGAACCCTAAAAATACCCCTGTACCCCAACACCCAAACCTACCCCTGAACCCTAAAATACCCCTGTATCCCAAAACCCAATCCTAGCCCATAACCCTTAAAATACCCCTGTACCCCAAAACCCAAACCTACCCCTGAACCCTAAAAATACCCCTGTACCCCAAAACTCAAACCTAGCCCAGAACCCTAAAAATACCCCTGTACCCCAAAACCAAAACCTAGCCCTGAATCCTATAAATACCCCTGTACCTCAAAACCCAAACATACCCCTGAACCCTAAAAATACCCCTGTACCCCAACACCCAAACCTACCCCTGAACCCTAAAATACCCCTGTATCCCAAAACCCAAACCTAGCCTATAACCCTTAAAATACCCCTGTACCCCAAAACCCAAACCTACCCCTGAACCCTAAAAATACCCCTGTACCCCAAAACCCAAACATAGCCCTGAACCCTTAAAATGCCCCTGTACCCCAAAACCCAAACCTACCCCTGAACCCTAAAAATACCCCTATACCCCAAAACCAAAACCTAGCCCTGAACCATAAATATACCCCTGTACCCCATAACCCAAAACTATATCTGAACCATTAAAATACCCAAACACCCCAAAACATATACCTCAGTACCCCAAAACATATACCCCTATACCCATACTTGCCTTATCCAAACATTTTTAAAAAACATGCTTTTACCATTCATGCATTTACAACGAATTTCGTTGTAAATGTGTGCGTGGTAAAAGCATATAAAATGTAATGCCATGCGTTATAATGGCATTGCGGAGTCATGGTACTTTCGTAATGAAAGTATGCAGAGTGATGGTATGCGGAAAGAAATTTGCGGAATAATGGGTGTTTACCCTCCCCCGTAAGTACATTGGTGGCACGGCGGCCCACATCTCCAGCAACATACTCATATTTTTTCAACTCCACTTGGAAAAATGCACAGGTCTCTCTCATTGATGCCCAGCACCGACATACACTTTTAGACACGCCTCCCACCACAAGTTCTAGAATTGCGTACTTTAGAGATGGGGAGCTACGTTAGAATCTTGGCATCAGCTCAACATCCTGTGATTCCAGGCAAATCGCTTTGTCTCCCCGTGCCTACCACAAATCAATGTGTTCTTCTGCAATGTAAATTGTGCTCATGCCATGTTGTCGAGTTCGCGCTATATAATATTGCAAGGAAAATAAAGTAGGGAAACTCGAGTTCACACACTACAGAACGCGCACTCTTAAGTGCATCAGCAGTGCACTGTGAATCGGAGCGTTCCACAGGCCTTTCACAGATAAGAAATGCTATCAAAATGAAATCCTACGAAACAATATACTACTGGCCGGCAGCAATTCATACCCGGACAACGTCGGGACAGGCTGCTAGTTTTAAATAAAGTATATTTAAAAAAAAAAAAATCTGTACTCCATGTGGCAATGATCGCCTCGAATCTTGTTGAATTGTTGGAGATTTCTGAATGTATAGAGAGCTATATCGCTGTTAAATAAGATGTGTGTAAATTAACTGTTTAATATTGGAGGGTAGACCGGTGCCTCCAGTGAGTTGATCCGTTAGTACAGATCCATCATTTAGTCTTCAATATAACTGTAACATCTATAGATGTGTGGAAGCCTTTACGAACAATTACGGTGAAGAACAGGCAATGTCAATGCTTGTTTAGTTTTTTTGTGAACAGGTTTGGGTTCAAAAGTGCCTCTTAGGTACTTCTCTTCTTCTCTTCAGGAGGCCCCGCCCCTTCAAGGCTCCCTCCCCTCTTCACTCGTGAGATTGGTCAGCAGCTTGGCTGGCTGGTATGACGTGACTGCTTGTGCGGAAATAAGCAAAGTACTCGATAATATGCATACCCACAATCCCTTGCAAAGCCACAGAATACTTATTTATGGTATTTATTTAAAGTGAAGCTACAGAGGTGTATCTAGGAGAATACCAATTAGAGAAGAAATGCGTGCGCAGAGATAACTGATGCAAAAAATGTTTACTGATAGTCGCTCTAATATGTTTAGGTGATACATTCTTAGTTGGGTTCTACAAGCGGAGGAGTAAATAGTGGCTTAGAGGGAGGGCGGTCAGCTGGGATGTTTTCATTGTACTTCGTGGGTCAATGATATTCACCGCACGGTGCAACAAGATGACGGAATCAGAATGTGATGGTACCGGAACGAAATATGACAGAAATGTCATAACGCATATGACAACGATGTCATAACGTTTTTAGTAGCCTGGCACGCTGGACTGTTGGGTGGCCCTTCCAAAGGGGGGGCGACTGGCAGGCAGGCTGAATTGTGATTTTTTTCGTAGGTCTGCAGGCCGGACTGGGCTACTGTGCAGACCGGCTTTGGCTGAAGACCGGTCAGGGCAGAACGGCATGGCTGCGAACCCTCCTAGGTCAGACCGGCACACGTCCAACCAGCTAATGGCTGTCTGCGGATTGGTTCCCCGATTTCAGCTGGGCTGGGGGCCTGCTGGATGGAGGTAGTAGCAGGACAGACCGGGGTTGGCTGAAAGGATAAGCCATGCCTAGAACCCCCTGGGCTAGTAAGCCAGGCGAGACAGCTGGGTTGCAGGGCGAGGTCAGCAGGTGTGGCAGACTGGCCCGACCGGCTGACTGAGGGTGTGGCGGGTAGGAAAAATAAATGACTGTAAAGTGCTCTGCCTTACTCTCTCTGGAAAACAAGCTAGGCTCTCTTATCATCTCCATCTCTCAGCTTGTAGCTGCCATTTCACTTTTAAGCTCCAAGATTTCCACCTTTCCATGCACCTCTACTCCTTCCCAACTTTCCACGAGATGCACCTCGCCCCCTCACCCCAATACAGCCAAGCTCAACCTGTCGTCTGCAAACTTCGTTAATTCACACAAGCCCTTGAACGCCACCCTTCTTCAACCTGCATCCCTAGTAACCCTACTATCTACACTATTCTGACCATCTCCTCTGTCAGAACCAGGCATCCACCTAAACCCTCCCGAGCACCCCAGCATAAGTACAATATCCCAATCACCCTTCAGAGCCCAAGTGCCCCCGTCTGTCAAGATCGCGACTTAACCGAACTACGTTTCCCGGCATGCCCTGGGCCGGAACTACAATTCCCGAGATCCTTAGCGACGCGCTGCGTTCTCTCGATGAACACATTTAAGGAGAATGGCGGCCGGGGATCGGTGTCGGGTGTTCCGGTCCGTGAGCCTGTTCTGATGCGGTAAGGGTGCTTGCACCACAGCCCTTCTCAGCAGATCGCTGGTTGTTGTTTTGGTTTCCTGGTTACTTTGGGGCTTAACGATAACAGCTGTTATCGTGGTGCTAGTTCTAAGGCTTGGTTTTCATTGGAATTGTCTCGGTTGGCATTTTCGGCCAACAGTGGTTCTTCTGCTTCGTGCTAGCAGACTTTTGGGTAGCACCAAGTTCATTTCAAGGTTGCTCTATTGTACATTGTGATTTCGCCTTGTACCCAGCTAAGAGGCATTAGTTGGGTGTTTGGAACTGCCAAGAGTTTAAGGAGGATCTTTGATTGATGGCATTTGAACTGTGTTTTCTTTTAAAGGCAACATGCATTACCTTTTCTTTAGGTGTTAACTGTGTATTTACCTCTTCTATTTAACAGGGGTTCGGGAGGTGTAGGATACACTCTTCCCCTGTGAGGTTTAGTAGAGACAATACTTAGGTATGTTCATATTTCATGTACAGCAGGACATGTAGATGTACGTAGTATATTATGTCACGAAGTATATCACGTTTTCCTGTCTTTTGTGCATTACTATAGTTACACCGTATCAACCCCTACGTTGCCTCTACACATCTACAAGGTTTAAATATTCTTTTACAGGTATATCTCCTTACGGTAATTTCAAGAGTATTTTTGTGTCTAAGGCATAGGAATCTAGTCTTATGTGTGTGTTCTGTTTATGTCTTTCAGATCTCCTTCCCTGCTGTCCCCTTCCTTTCCTTCCCTGATCTTTTCTATTATCCCCTCGCTTGATCCTGTCAATGCTCTGTGCCATTACGGAAATTCAGGCGTTGGCTCGATCTAGAGGTGGGCATACCAATAAACAAACCGATCCTGAGGACTACATCATAACAGAATACCCGACCCACGTATCTTAGTCCTCCCGGTCGTGTGTGTGGTATGGCCACGTTGGATGATGTGATAGAGGCTTTGGGTGCATTACAGTTGGAGGTAGCGGCGTCTCGGCTAGAGACTGCTGACTTGAGGGCCCGTGTGGATGTCGTTCAACACAATACTTTTGATGCGGGGGGCGCTCCTCCGCCTCAGCCTGTGGTGATGGAGATGCCAGTGTCAGTTCCATTAGCGTCACCTGAGCGTTTTCATGGGGATTCAGACAAAGTTCAGGTGTTCCTCACTCAGATAGCGTTACATTATTCTTGCAAGCCTAGATCATTCCCCACTAATCAGGCTAAGGTGGCCTTTCTGATATCCTACCTGGCTGGCAATGCTGCTCAGTGTGCGGTCCCGTTGGTAACTCGCAATGATCCCTTGTTGCATGATTGGGAAGCATTTAAAACAAAATTCCTTAGAGTGTTTGACAGAAGGGCCGATTCCTATACAGCTGATAGGGAGCTGTTGGAATTACGGCAAGGTAAAAAGGATCTGGTTACATATTTGAATGCCTTCAGGCGTCTAGTGACAGAAACCACGTGGCCCGAAAATAAACAGGCATCTTTGTTTCATCAAGGGTTGAACGATGAACTTAAAAATGTAATAGCACAAATTGATCCTCAACCCACCACATGTGAAGGTTTGATCAATTTGGCCCTGCGTTTAGACCATCGACTAGGTGAGGGGAAAGGGGAAAATCGGAGGAAACCAGGGGTTGAGACACACGTCGCCAAAGAAGGGAATCCGGCTTCCTCTTCTGAACCTATGGAGATAGGGGCTGTGAGATCAACTTTGACACCAGCGGAGAGAGAATCAAGGCGCAAACAGGGCCTTTGTTTATATTGCGGAAAAAAGGGCCACTATGCGAGAGAATGCCAAGTAAAACCTAAAACAAACCGTTTCCAGGGTAACCGAGTGGCCGCTGCAGATACAGAAAAGGTGTCGGAAAACTAATTGACTCTGGGAAACGGGAAGGGGTTTCTTGGAGTCCAAAATATGTCCCTTCTTTGAGTGGCAGAGTGAAACAGGTGAAGAATCATCTGTTTGTGTCCATAGTGTTAATGCTGGCAGGGGAAGCAGTAGTAACATCAGCTACGGTGGATTCAGGGGCAACGGGCATGTTCATTCATATACAAGAATTCCAATGCATGGGAATAGCTCTGGTGCAAAAAGAGAGGCCCGAAGAAGTATATGGTGTTGATGGGAGGAAGCTTAGTATGGGTCCCATTAGCTATGAAACAGAAGAAATTGAGGTGTTACTAGGGGACACACACTCTGAGTTTCCTAAATTTGGTGTTATCAGGGCTCCTCAATACGGTATAATCTTTGGTTTACCTTGGTTAGAGAAGCATAACCCTAGTATAAATTGGGACACCAGAACCGTTCATATGGGTTCCGAGTATTGTATGAATCATTGTTTTCAGGGAGCTATGAAACCTGCTCAAGCCTTATCTGGTGGGTCTTGTATCGCTACAGCCGCAGAAAAATGAGTTCAACTCCCTGCGGAGTATCAATCCTTTGGCAAGGTGTTCAATGAGGAACAAGCTGAGGAGCTCCCTCCTCATAGACAGTATGACTGCCAAATTGATCTGGTCCCAGGAGCTGCGATCCCGTGTGGGCGGATTTATGCTCTAACGGAACCAGAGAA
The DNA here is from genome assembly GCF_964263255.1 of Lissotriton vulgaris. NCBI lineage: Eukaryota > Metazoa > Chordata > Amphibia > Caudata > Salamandridae > Lissotriton > Lissotriton vulgaris. The sequence goes on from NC_141685.1 coordinate 270,242,205, forward strand.
CCACCACCTACGAGAGTATTTGGACAAATTGTTAGATCTAGGATTTATACGCCCATCCAAATCCCCTGCCACCTCGCCTCTATTTTTTATTTCAAAAGCGAATGGAGAGCTGCGCGCGTGTGTTGACTTTAGAGCACTAAATGCAATTACTGTTAAGAACAGGTATCCTTTACCCTTGATTAGTGTTTTGTTAGAGCAGGTGAAAAAGGCTACTATATTCACGAAACTTGATTTGAAGGGGGCATATCATCTGGTCCGCATGTGTAGCGGGGATGAATGAAAGACGGCATTCAAGACCAGATATGGACTCTTCGAATACAGAGTAATGCCCTTCGGTCTCTGTAATGCCCCTGCGGCCTTTCAATTCTTCCTAAATGATGTGTTCCATGACATCTTGTACCGATATGTGATAGTCTATATAGACGATATTTTGGTTTACTCGGACTCGGAAGATCTGCACTGTCAACACGTGGCCAATGTGCTTACCATTTTGCAGGCAAACAATCTGTACTGTAAAATTAGTAAGTGTGACTTTCACGTTCGTGTTGTGGAGTTTTTGGGGGTAATGCTGAGCCCGGAAGGTCAAGAGATGGCTGAACGGAAGGTTGCGGTGGTGAGGAATTGGCCTGTTCCAGGTAATGTTCGTGATGTACAGTATTTCATAGGCTTCGCCAATTTTTATAGGCGTTTCATCAATCAGTTCTCTAGGTTGGTAGCGCCTATCACTCGGCTGCTGAGGAAAGGGAAGGGATTCGTGTGGTCTGAGGAAGCGCAATCCGCTTTCACGGCCCTCAAGGACGCGTTTGTATCAGCTCCTGTGTTGTCCCATCCTGACCCGGACAAGCCCTATATCGTAAAGGCAGATGCCTCGGAGGTGGCGATCGGGGCTATCTTATCTCAACGCCATGCGGATACGGGTCAGTTACACCCGGTGGCGTATATGTCTCGTAAGCTGAATCCAGCAGAAATGAACTACCACATCGCTGAAAAGGAGTTGTTGGCCATTCGGGACTCTTTTCAGGAATGGCAGCACTTCCTCATGGGTGCTCGGCATGTGGTCACTGTTTATTCCGACCACAGGAATTTACAATTCATGTCTGCTGCGCGTCATCTTTCACCTAGACAGCTCAGGTGGATGATTTTTTTCTCTGGGTTCAATTTCGTTATTACGTTCTGCCCTGGTGCTGACAATCGGAAGGCGGATGCACTCACCCGCCAGTCGACAGTTACGCCTTGTGTGGAGAAGGCCGAGGCTAGCATCGTTGCTCCGTACAGAGTGGTGTGTGTTTTGCAGCCTGATGCCTTCTTGAGGGATGTCAGGAAAGGGGTGGAATCCTTCGTTTGGAAGACCTGGCTTGGTTGTCATCAGGAATGGAGGTTGCATGGTGGCCTGCCGATGTTTCGCAACAGGTTATTGGTGCCTACATTGGCCTTGAGGAAGCAGGTTTACGTCTGGTGCCATGAGTCACCAAGTGCGGGTCATCTGGGTTTTGCCAAGACTCTGAAGCATGTACTGCGACAGTTCTGGTGGCCATCTGTGAGACCTGATGATGGGCGATGGGTGTCCGCCTGTGCACAATGTGCTAGGAAGAAGTCCGACCAATAACGTCCACAGGGGTTGTTGCAGCCTCTCCCTACTCCAACAATCCCTTGGGATTGGATATCGGTGGATTTCATCGAGGGTCTTCCCGCTGACCGGGGCTGTACGGCTATAATGGTGGTGATCGATTATCTGTCCAAGATGGGGCATTTTGTGGCCTGAAAACAAGTGCCTTCGGCAGGACAGCTGGCTGTACTACTCATGGTTAACGTAGTTAGGTTACATGGTCTGCCAAGTGTCATTGTATCTGACAGAGGGTCACAGTTTTCTGCCCAGTTTTGGAAGAAATGGTGTTCTTCGTTGCATATCGACTCAGCCCTTTCCACCAGTTTTCACCCACAAACCGATGGCAAGACTGAACGGTTAAACCAGACTCTTAAGCAGTATTTGAGATGCTATGTGGATAATGATAAGGAGAACTGGGTGGACTACTTGTGGTTGGCAGAAGTGGCTTATAACAACGCCACGCACAGTTCCACCAAGAACACTCCGTTCTATTGTTTATATGGCAGAGACCCTCGGTTTCTTCCCTTTGTGCATCCAAAACCGGACTCACTCCTTCCAGAGGTGGTGCACAGGATGGCCCATATTAAGGAAACTATGGTTAAAGCGCAGGAACAGCTGCATGCCGTGAAACTCAAGTACAAGGCTGCCGCTGATAAACACCAGAGGCAAGGTCCATTGTACTGCACAGGTGATGAGGTGTGGTTGTCCACAAGGAATATGCGTTTCAGAAAACACAGCGTGTTCAACCCTAGGTACATTGGACCCTATAAGGTGCTGAAACGTGTGAACCCGGTGGCGGTGAAACTAAAACTCCCTTCCCATTTACGCATCCATCCGGTGTTTCATGTCTCTTTGTTGAAACCTTCATTGTCCAAGGGCCAACATCGTCCTCCCCCCTTGATGGTACGGGGTGAGTTGGAGTATGTGGTCAGCCGAATTCTGGACTCCAAATATCGGAGGAGTGAGTTGTGGTTTCTGGTGTCATGGAAGGGGTATGGGCCGGAGGAAAATTCGTGGGAACCTGCTCTGGGTGTTCATGCCCCCAGGTTGGTGTCTGCCTTCCATCGGAGATGCCCCCCGAAGCCTGGTCCATGACCCCTCTGTTGAGAGTGGGATGTACTGTCAAGATCGCGACTTAACCGAACTACGTTTCCCGGCATGCCCTGGGCCGGAACTACAATTCCCGAGATCCTTAGCGACGCGCTGCGTTCTCTCGATGAACACATTTAAGGAGAATGGCGGCCGGGGATCGGTGTCGGGTATTCCGTTCCGTGGGCCTGTTCTGATTTAGGATTCAACTGTCCTGGTGCGGTAAGGGTGCTTGTACCACAACCCTTCTCAGCAGATCGCTGGTTGTTGTTTTGGTTTCCTGGTTACTTTGGGGCTTAACGATAATGGCTGTTATCGTGGTGCTAGTTCTAAGGCTTGGTTTTCATTGGAATTGTCTCGGTTGGCATTTTCGGCCAACGGTGGTTCTTCTGCTTCGTGCTAGCAGACTTTTGGGTAGCACCAAGTTCATTTCAAGGTTGCTCTATTGTACATTGTGATTTCGCCTTGTACCCAGCTAAGAGGCATTAGTTGGGTGTTTGGAACCGTCAAGAGTTCAAGGAGGATCTTTGATTGATGGCATTTGAACTGTGTTTTCTTTTAAAGGCAACATGCATTACCTTTTCTTTAGGTGTTTACTGTGTATTTACCTCTTCTATTTAACAGGGGTTCGGGAGGTGTAGGATACACTCTTCCCCTGTGAGGTTTAGTAGAGACAATACTTAGGTATGTTCATATTTCATGTACAGCAGTACATGTAGATGTACGTAGTATATTATGTCACGAAGTATATCACGTTTTCCTGTCTTTTGTGCATTACTATAGTTACACCGTATCAACCCCTACGTTGCCTCTACACATCTACAAGGTTTAAATATTCTTTTACAGGTATATCTCCTTACAGTAATTTCAAAAGTATTGTTGTGTCTAAGGCATAGGAATCTAGTCTTATGTGTGTGTTCTGTTTATGTCTTTCAGATCTCCCTCCCTGCTGTCCCCTTCCTTTCCTTCCCTGATCTTTTCTATTATCCTCTCGCTTGATCCTGTCAATGCTCTGCGCCATTACGGCAATTCAGGCGTTGGCTCGATCTAGAGATGGGCATACCAATCAACAAACCGATCCTGAAGACTACATCATAACACCGTCACCAAAACAGTCTTGACAGAGCTGCGCTGTCTGCTCCACAACTGCAGATCTTCAGTAAAACACAAACTTGAAATCTCCGATACCATCCCCCTTCACAATATTCACATGCTCTTCCTCACAGAGACCTGGTTCAACGATATATCTCACTCTATGTTTGATCTCCTATTACCCACAGGCTATTCTATATTTAGGAATGACAGAACTGACAACATTGGGGGGGGTGTTGCACTCCCTTCAACTTAAGGCTTCTCCTATCAGCTCCTTTGAATGCCTTTCTCTTGAGCTTCAATTGCACCACCACTCACCCCTCAGATTCCATGTCATTTACCGCCCGCCTTGTAGTGGCCCTTCGTTTATGTAGGAACTCACTGACTTCATCAGCGGCCAATACTTACGAAGTGACAATCAGACCTTTGTGGGTGACTTCAATCTCCACTGGGGAGTACCGCATGACTCTTCTGCGAACTCGCTGGCCACCTTCCTCTCTGCAAACGATCTTATCCAACACTGCACTGAATCAACACACTCTAAGGGCTCCATCCTGGACCTTGTTATTTCTAAAGCAGGCATGCTTTCTATCTCTACCCCTCTTATCCAACACTGCACTGAATTAACACACTCTAAAGGCTCCATCCTGGACCTTGTTATTTCTAAAGCAGGCATGCTTTCTATCACTACCCCTATTCATGTAGACTGGTCTGACCACCTCCTCATCCCATTCTCTCTTCACCTATCACACTCTATCCCCCACATGCATCAATGTAGGATTTTGCATTTCTGAAATAGCGAAAATTAAGGAATCGCTATTTAGGAAATGCAAAATGCTATGCATCATTTTTTTCGGTATTTCTTTGTGATTCGGTAAAAATCGCATTTTTTACCGAATCCCAAAGAAATACCGAATTCTTAAGTTAATTTTCGCAATTTCCATTGATTCCTATGGGCCAAAAGGCCCATAGGAGTCAATGCAAATTGCGAGTGGCACTTAGAAAATTTCATGGGTGCAGGGGGGGGTCCAAAGGACCCCCCCCTGCACCCCTGAAATGTATTTTTCGCATCATGTTGCACACACACATGTCCTAAGGACATGTGTGTCCGTAACATGAATGTTGAAAAAAAAACATTAAAAGCATTTTAAACACTTTTTCCAAATTTACCGAGTGGTTCAACCACTCGGTAAATTTGGAACCCTAAGTGCGAATTTTCACTTGTCAAAGTGATGATGCATTGCTTTTAAGAAGTCGCACATCTGCGACTTCTTAAAAGCACCCGCAATTTTAGAACTCGCAACAATGTTGCGAATTCTAAAATTGCTTCATGCATCCCAAAAAGCACTTTTGCATTCGCAAACGGCCGATTTTAAGGAATCGCACCGTTTGCGAATGAAAAAGTGCTTGATGCATGTGGGGGTATAACTCTTGGCCACTTGCAGCCGAAATCAATAACGTTGCTCCACTCAAATGCAAAAAGATAAGGCCCACTCCCTCAGCACCTTGGTTCAACAAATACCTCTAGGAAGAAAGGAAGCAGCTACGATTCCTGGAGAAATAATGTAGGCAAGTGCCCTCCACCGATAATTTGGCCACGCTTCGTTCAGCAAGATCCAAGTACCACAAGCACATCTTCCTTGGGAAAGCATCGCACTTCAAAACCCTCCTTGACTCAGCCAAAAATAGACCCAAAAAACTATTTGATCTCATCAAGATTCCTAGCTGCTCTCCCCCACCCTCCAAGTTGGAGGATTCTACAAAGAAAGCAGCAGATTTCGCTATTTTCTTTGATGAAAAAGTGAAATCACTTATGAATCAGGTCGCTCATCCTACCCCTCCAGAGGAGCACAAATCCTCAGACATTTATCAGAACTTTGACCCCATATCTGAAGATGCCCTTCTCAAGTGCATCCTCGAAACAAAGCCCTCCAACCATTCCCTGGACCCCATCCCCAGTGGCATTGCCATTGACTTCTATACCCATTCCCTTTCCTATTGGACCACTCTGGTCAACTTCTCCCTCTGTCAAGGCTCCCTTCCTGTCTCCTTCAAAACTGAGCAGGTCACCCCTCTGCTTAAAAAACCCACCGCTGATGCGAATGATCTCAACAACTTCCGCCCCATCACTAACCTACCCTTTCTTGCGAAGATCACAGAAAGATGTGTAGCAAAACAACTCTCTCATCATATCAAGGATAATGATCTTCTTGACAATTGTCAGTCCGGCTTTATCCAAAACTGCAGCACTGAAACAGCCCTACTGCAGGTGGTTGATGACGCGCCGAGGATACTCGATTCGGGGGGGGGGGGTCCTGTCTTCTAATTCTCCTTGAACTTTCTGCAGCCTTTGACACTGTCAATCACAACACCCTCCTCAACACTCTTCAACAGAGAATGGGCATGGAGGGCACTGTGCTTAAATGGTTTGCTTCCTTCCTCTCAGATAGATCCTATATGATCAAAATAGCGAACAGACTTTTATCTCCTGTGGCGGTAGGTCAAGGTGTTCCTCAAGGCTCTATACTTGCACCCACATTGTTCAATCTCTATTTAGAACCACTGGGAAATCTCCTAAGTAAATCCGGGATCAACTATCATCTCTATGCAAACGACACTCAAATCTACCTCAAGGTTGCCTCCGCTCACGATCTCTCCATCCTAATCTCTACTCTCGACTCCATTCAAAACTGGATGTCAACTCATCAACTGATTCAGAATCCCGCCAAAACTGAATTCCTCCTCCTCTCCTCCTCACTCTCTCCTCCCCCGGTTCAATCATGGATGGATCAGATGAATCTACTTAACAATAAACCCATCATTGTTGACAGTGCAAAATCCCCTGGTGTCATAATCGACAAAAATCTCAATCTAATCTCCCACATGAATTCCATTGCAAAGTCTGCTCGATACCAACTGCGCCTTCTTTGGTGAATTCGTCGCTTTTTCCCGGAGCAGGATCTTAAAACCCTGGTGCAATCGCTGGTCCTCTCCAGACTGGACTACTGCAATTCTCTTCTTACAGGCCTCCCTAAATCCCACTTGTCCCCCCTTAGATCTGTTCTCCATTCAGCAGCTCATTTAATTTATGGGTCCAAAAGAAGCGACCACATCAAACCGATGTTATCCACCCTCCGCTGGCTTCCCATCAAGGCTAGAGCTATTTACAAGACTGCCTGTATCACCCACAAAGCCTTGCACTCCTCCTCTCCTCGCTACCTGGCGAATAAACTGAAACTCTCTGGAGGCTCTAGACCATCACGAAATGCGGAAAATCTACTGCTTGAACCTCCCACGTTCAAGAAGGAAAGATTGATGGCCCAATCCTTTTCAGGCAACGCAGTGAGAATCTAGAACTCACTTCCGCCTCAGCTCCGGACCACCACCTCCTCCCAGGCCTTCAAAACGGACCTCAAAGTTCTCCTCCTCCAAAGACACCTCGAAAAGTAATTCACGCCCTCTCTATTATCTGAAGGAAGACCTACCATTACTGAAAACTCTATTCTCCATGACTATGGAAGTGCCTTCCCAGTGTGTTCTTGTGGTTGGAGTGTATGCCATTTATTGCAGTATTATCCTTGTACCTGTGTTTGGTACGCTTTTGTAACATGCACACGCACCTTTCTCTTGTAACACACTGTTTGCTACCTCTCACATTTTGTTTGCTTTTGATACTTGCACAAGTGCCACCATTGCCTACGTAACGTTTGTTCTTGTGCCTCAGTGTCTAGCATATATTGCAGTATTTTACCTCTAATTGTACTTTGTTTTCTCTTGTAACCTGCACACTTGTCACTCTTTCCTCCTGTAATGCACTGTTTGCTACCTCATGTATTTTGTTTGCTCACAACTGTCACTTTTGCCTCATGTAACTTAAAGTCTGCTTTTTCTGTTCCTATTGTGAAGCGCTCTGACGCCTTCGGGTAAAGTCCGCGCTATATAAAAACGCATAAATAAATAAATAAAATTGATGTGAAGAATGTTTAATGAAAGTCGCTCTAACATGTTTAGGGTGATGAATTCCTTTTTTTTTTATTAATAGTTTTTATTTGCAGATACCAAGAAAATCACCAGCATAGTATGCATTGTTTAGCCGCCACTGACGTTCGAGTCGTTACATGAAAGATGGTGTACACGGCCATTCAGCCCACACCCCGGAGGTCGGGCGGCATGCGTAGGTTCAGCATCTCGGGCATACCAGCAGAGCTGGTGGTGGCATTTCAGATCACAGTGAACATCTGCTTTTTGTTTAAGATAAGGCCCCATGAACCCCCAACTCTTACCCCCCCCCATCCCCAACAATTCAACTGCGTTGTCGCTGCTGCGACTGTCTTATGTCGAACCACGTCTTACACCTTGGGCGGCTTCCGAAGCCTATCCCCCGGGTACATTGATTTGCTAATGTGCTACCTTCCCATTCCCGTCCCACCCCCTTCCCCCCCACAAAACCGGCATCATTGCGTAGCATTTCTGTGTCACAACCTGGCCTCAGTGTCCACATGCATCTCACCACTGGGGTGACATTGAACTCAGTCCTGACTCTCATGACTCATTTACAGTGTAGCACCTCCTCTCCCCTTAGGTACAGTCCCTCATGGTCCCCCCTCCAAGCCGTGGTACTGTCTCCACTTGGCCCACACTCTGCGGAATTTCTTAGGGCACCCTCTCGCTTTGTATGTCACCCTTTCCGCTGCCATATAAAGGTCAAGCCCTCGTCGCCACTCCTCAACGCTCGGTGTTTCAGTGGCCCCCCAGTATTTCGCTATGTCCCTTTTTGCGACTACCAATGCCAGTACTAAGAAAATGAGCAAAGGTCGCGGCAGATCGACCTCCGTCGTCATGCCCAGTAGGGCAAGCTTAGGCTCTGGCGCGAGTTCTACCCCTAACACCTCCCCGAGTTCTGTAAAGATGTGCGACCAGTAGGTTTGTATGTTTGAGCACCCCCAAATGATATGATAGAAGTCCCCTCGTTGTCGGCTGCACCTGAGGCAAGTTGGGTCACTTATTTTCCCCATTTTTAGGAGACGTACTCTGTCGAAATATGTCCTGTGTAACACATTTAATTGAATGAGGCGTAGCCTAGATTTGATCGCTACTTCCCGAGGGTGCATGAGAACAATCTCCCAGTCCAGATCCTCCATCTCCCCTACCTCGGCCTCCCATACTCCTCTAAGCCTCGACAAGTCCCCTAGCATATTATTAGTCAGGGTTTTGTAGGTGAGGGACACCGCTTTGCTCATTACATGCTCCTGGAGGAGTCTGCCTTCCAGTGGTGCGTATTCGGGCATCTCTGTGATTTGGATATTTTGTGCCCTCCAGGCGTGTCGTAATTGTGTGTATTTGAACAACTGTGACTGGTGTAGCCCGAATTCGCTCCGGAGAGCCTGGAACGACTTCAATTCACCCCTGGAGATCACATTGCCTATGTTCGTTATACCGATGTCGTCCCATCTTTGGAATCCCCTGAGCTTATCGAGTTCTGTCAGCCACCGGCAATGCCATAACGGTGTGTGCCTGGTGGGTCTCCCCTCCCATCCCGTGCGTTTGGTGGCCTGTCGCCAAGCTTTCAGCGTGATCACAGTCGCAGGTAAGAGTGACTTCCGGAGTTTACCGCCATACAGATAGTGTAGTATGTTTTGGGGTGACAGTTTATATCTTTCGAGTGCATATGTCGGGTGATCCGCCGGAACATGTATCCAGTCATTGACCGGGGTCAGGTGCTCCGCCCAGTAATAGGCCACCAGGTTAGGCAGGGAGATGCCCCCGCTATATTGGTGGCGTTGGAGCGTCTGCAGGGCAATACGCGGTTGCTTTCCCAGCCATAAAAAGGTGCGAAGATCGGCATGTATCTTTCGTAGCGCCGTAGTCGGTAATGGGTAGTATTCATTTTGGAGGGCGTAGAGGAAGTTAGGCAGGGTAATCATTTTATACATCGCCGCCCTGCCCAGAAGCGTGAGCGGCAACCGTTTCCACCTGACCATGTCCTGTACTGCGTCTCCCATGATTCTGTCTACATTCTTGGAGAAGGAGAGATTCCTGTCTAGGGTGATATATATACCTAGGTATTGAAAGCCCGTGGACGTAGTGACCAAGCGTTCAGGGACGTTTCCCCACTGCTCCCTCCCCTGTGGGTCGTAAAGGACCGACTTGTGCCAGTTTATAGTGTGGCCTGCTCGTGCCCCAAAGTTGTCCAGTACCCTAAACAATTCTGGCACTGTCGTGTCGGGCTTTGTGATGTACAGCAGGACATCGTCGGCATACAACGAGATTTTTTCCTGCTCCGCCGTTGAGGGGTCCAGCGAGAAGCCCTGGATGTCCGGGTTCCGCCTTATGTTGAGTGCCAAGATTTCGATGGTCAGAGAGGGGGGACAGTGGGCACCCCTGGCGGGTACCCCTCTCAATTCGGAATTCACGGGACAGCCTCCCATTCACTCTCACTCGTGCTCTCGGGGCGGTGTACAGTAGCTGTATCCATCCACACAGTTTCGGTCCGAAGCCAAACCTTTGGAGCGCCGCCATGAGGAAGGGCCAGTGCACCACGTCGAACGCTTTCTCGGCGTCGAGTGAAAGGAACCAATGTGGTTCGGTTCTCCCCTTGACTTCTTGCAGCCAGTTGTGCGTGCGCCTGAGGTTTAATTTTGTCGCTCTATCAGGGAGAAAACCTGACTGGTCCGCATGAACAAGGTCTGGGATCACCGCTCTCATGCGAGTTGCTAGGATTGTCGCTAACACCTTCACCTCCATATTAAGGAGTGAGATGGGCCGGTAAGATGCGCAATCCTCTTTGGGTTTTCCCTCCTTATGTATCGGCACAATGGTGGCCAGGGTGAGGTCCGGTGGCAGAGTTCCCTGCTGGTAAGATTCAGTAAAGAGGTTTTTAAGGTGGCGTGTCAGGAGGTCAGTCGCCTTTTTAAAGAATTCCGCTGGGAACCCGTTAGGGCCCGGCGTCCTGCCTGTTTTCAATTTGGTTATGGCTTCGGACACTTCGTCTAGTGTTATGTCCGTTTCCAGTGCCGAGCAGGTTTCCGGGGGTAGCGCAGGTATCTCTATATGTTCCATGTAGTGCAGCGCCCCCTCCACGTCCCCCAGGTCTCTGGCCCTGTAGAAGTGTTCGTAGTAGGTCGCAAAAGCCGTCGCTATTCCCTCATCTGTGCGCAGCAAGACCCCATCCCCCGATTTGATTTGTTCCACCCACCGTGCATCCCTTTCTTTTCTGCTCAGCCAGGCCAGAAGTCTACCCGATTTGTCCCCCACATCGTATAAACGATGAAGAGTTGCCAGCCATTGGGTCTTTGCCTCGTTCGAGACTACCTCCCTGTATGTCCGTTGGGTATCTAGTAGTAGACGCAAAGTGTCCTCCCTCTTAGGTGTTTGATAATCTTTCTCTAGTTGCAAGATGGAAGCCTCCAAGCCCGCCACTTCCTCCTGTAGTTTGCGTCTTGCCTCGCCTAACCTCCCCTGGATCCTGTCTCACAGTACCGGCTTCATCGCCTTCCAGAGAGTCACCCCCGAGGAGACTGACCCCTCGTTTTCAGCTATGTAGACCTTGATGTCAGCTCTAACGCCACGTGCGATTTCTGGAGACTGCAAATCCCATGCCGCCAGACGCCATTCCGTGCCTCTCCCCGCCTCGCCCCCCCCAGCTTCGCATATAGGGGTGAGTGGTCCGAGATACCCCTCGCCTTGTATTCAATCACATCTCCTGCTGTCAGGTGTTGCCTCGCCATGAATATATAGTCAAGCCTGGAGAAGACTTTGTGCGCTCCCGAATAGAAGGAGTAGGCTGTCTGGGTGGGGTCACGCCAGCGCCATGTGTCTGTGAGTCCGACCGTGTCCATAGTTTGTGCCAGAGGGGTCTGTGTACCCCCTCTATGTGTGTGACCTGTGCGGTCCAAGACTTCTGACATGACGTCATTGAAATCACCTCCCGCTATTTGTATGGTGTCTGCTGTGTCGATGAGGATGGACGTGACCGCCTTAAGCGTGCATGATTGGAGCTTCGGCGGTGCATATACCGACACTATCGTGTATCGCTGTCTCCTCCAAGATCCCTGTACCCCCACGTATGTGCCCTGGGGGTCGCTCCAAGTGCGTGTTGTGCAGAATGGGGATGATTTATTAACCAATACCGCCACCCCTCTGGAGTCTGAGGTGTACCCTGCATGAGCCAGGACCCTGTATCTACCCCTTGCTATGAATGCACAGTTGTCCCCTTTGAGGTGTGTTTCTTGCAAAAGAATGACGTCCGGTGCTATTCTCTTACTGTATGCATTCACTAATCCCCTTTTGACTTTTGATCCCAGACCGTTCACATTCCACAATAGAATAGAGAGACCCCTGTCCTCCCTAGGCTGTGCAGTTAATGTACCTGCCATTGTGTTGGTCGAGTCTCACCTGCCATCGGTGTCGACAGAGGAAGACTGGGATGGAGTGTCCAAATGTGTGTGCGTGGCTTTCCCCCAACTGTTTCCCCCCCCCAACCTTGGTCCCCCTTTCCCCAACTGTTTGTAACTCTGTGTCCCCCCATGCCCCCCCTCCCCACCACCCTCCCCTTCCAGACTCATCCCCATATAGGACGAAGCTTTCAGCGGGAGTCGGTCTGTCGCCCACCCTTGCTCTCCCTTACTCAATTACCCCCACCTTGCCCCCAACGTGGAGGAATGTGAGGGCACTAGCCCAGTGTCGTGCTGAGTCGAATAACGTACCCACTGCCAAAAAACATACAAACTGGGCAAAATGAAGAGAACAAAAGGGGTTGTCAACTTGCGTGACTCCGGCCTCCCCGGCCGCCGCTTCCATCATGCCACTTAGTCGTCATTCATGAGTGTGAGTCTTGTGTAGCTGAGTCAGTTCCGCTATGTTTGTCGGATGAGTCCCGTTCCAAATTGCGGATCTCCTTCTCCAGCGGATGCAGTGAGTCCAGTTCCTCCCTCGGCTCTTCCTCCTCGGGCTCTGATACTCCGTTTTCTGCTCGGTCGTCTCCTTCCCCTCCAGAGAGCGTCGATTGATGTAGGGCCTGTCGTCTGGAGTCGGCAGTGGAAGACTGACCCGGCGACTCCGCTCGCCCTCTCCTGACCCTCGTGGGAGTACGAGCCTGGTATGGCATCCCCGGAGTGCGAGAATGCAGTCTTCTGGATTTCCGTCGTTGAGGTTTTGGCAGCCCCCATTGCGCCCTTTCTCTTAGGGACCTGTCCATTTCCTCGCGCCCTGCCGCCTCTCTACTGTTGAGGATAGGCCTCTCTTCGAGCCACTGCCAAGCGTCCTCAGGGTGGTTGAAGAAGAACGATTTTTCCTTGTAAATAACTTTGAGCTTCGCTGGGAAGAGCAGCATGTAGGTGATCTTCGAGGCCCTCAGCTTTGCCTTTACCAGGTCGAAGGAGCGTCTCTGCTTCTGAACCTCTTGGCTATAATCTGGGAAGATCATGATGTGTAGTAATCCACACAAAATGTTGAGTGAAGATGACTTTTATTCAGTATAAGTCAAGTACAGCAACCATCAGCAAAGCCACAAATACTGGTTTAAATTAGAACATTCTCATTGATGCAATTCCACTGCATCATGACTGCATCATCTAATTCTAACCATTACCACATATCTTCCCCCCTATGGAATCAAAAAGAAAGAAAGTAGGAAAACATTAGAAAATGTAACACATTACAAAGTACAATACATATCAATGAACTATTTTACAAATAAATCACATTCACCTTAGCATTGCATCAAAACATACTTACAAATGAGACACTTTACACAAACTTCCAAAACTCCATTTCTTCCCATCGTCTAACTCAACCACAGAGCCTTTTACTGAAACAACTTTATGTGGCTGAGAAAACTTACTTTCCCCTTTTCTTACAAAACCAAACTTCCTCACAACAACCCAATCACCCTCTTTGAAAATTAAATCCTTAACATGTCTCCTACTATCAAATTCCATCTTGTTGCGCCACTGGCAATCAACAGCTCTCGACCTCATCTCTTCCCTATCAACCCAAACTTGATTTTTCTCCTTCAACCACATTGGAGACTCCTTGGTACCTGGTTCTCTTCCTTTCAAAGCCACAAAAGGAGAAACCCCAGTAACTGAATGTGATGTAATTCTGTGACCCCACATCATTCTTCGCAACTCATCCTTCCAAGATAAACCATTAGCCAAAGAAAGCTGTATGGAATCCATTATCATTCTATTGACCCTCTCTACAAGTCCATTTGCCTGCGGACGGAACAAAGCCACTCTCTCATGACTAATGCCCAAACTTAGAAGAAAACTAGTCATATCTGAAGAGACTAACTGAACACCATTGTCAGTAATAAGAGTTTTGGGTACCCCTTCTTCCAAGAAAACCTCTTTCAAAAAAGCAATCACATTTGAAGTGCAAATTTGCCCCATTGATTTACAAGTAAACCACTTGCTATGATAATCCACCAACACTAGCAAAAACCGATTATTACAACCCAGTTTGTCAATTGGACCTAAAACATCCAAGGCTAATTTCTCCCAAGGTTTCATGGGCAATTCCACACACCTCAACGGAGGTTCCCTTGTAATCTTCACTTTATCACTATTGCTACAAGCATGACAATCACGCACAAGATCCTCCACATTCTTGTCCATCTCTGGCCACCAATAAAATTCTCTCAACCTACGTTTAGTCAGACTCCTACCTAGGTGTCCTTCATGTACAATTCTCAACAACTTTGACCTCAACAAAATTGGTGGAACTATCCTATTTCTTCTTAAAATTTTGTCACCTTGTAAACTAAGTTCATCCTTAACAGATATAAATTGTTTATGTACAATCTCCTCACTAGATCCTTCCCAAGAATTCATGATCAATTCTTTTATCTTTTTGTATTCCATATCCAACTCCAAAGCTTCTCTCCACTCTTCTTGACTAACAGCGAATTCACTGTCAATATTCATCACATAGTCTTCTAAAATTTCTACACAAATATCATCCTCTACTGGCATCCTAGAAAGACAATCTGCAATGACATTCCTGCTCCCTCGCACATATTCCACCACAAAGTTGTAATCTAAAACCGATAGTAACCACCTTGATATACGGGGAGTCACACTTCCATCCAAACCTCGTCCTCCTTTAAAAACATGAACTAAAGGTTTATGATCTGTCTTCACCACAAATGGCAATCCCCACAAATAATACCGAAAATGTGTTATCCCCCAACAACATGCCAGTGCTTCCTTCTCTATAGTAGAATACGATCTTTCTGCTCCTTGCAATCTACGTGAAGCAAAGCCAATGATGGTCTCATTACCATCTGACACCTGTATCAACACCGCCCCCAATCCAACATTGCTCGCATCTGTGACTAATATGGACTTTTTCTTAAAGTCAAAATGTCCTAATGACGGAGCCTTTGAAATACATTCCTTTACCTTAACAAATGCGTCCTGACATCCAACATTCCATTCAAATAACACTCCTTTTTTTAAAAGAACTCTCATTGGTTCCACTAAGTCAGCAAATTTAGGTACAAATTTAGCACAATATTCTGCGAGACCTAAAAATGATTTTAACTGTTCCTTATTAGTGGGAGATGGAACATCCCTCACAGCTTTCACAATACTCCCTTTTGGTCTTATACCATCTGCTGATATTTGATGACCTAAATAATTAACTTGACTTAACCTTAACTGACACTTCTCCTTTTTTATTGTTAATCCATGCTCCAAAACTCTACGCAACACCTCATTCATCAACTGATCATGTTCTTCAAATGACCTTCCTACAATCATAATGTCATCTTGAAAACACAACACTCTCTCCATTCCCTTAAAAATATTCTGCATAATGCGCTGAAATACGGCTGCGGCCGACGCCAACCCAAACGGCATCCTACAGTACCTAAATGCCCCCAAAGGGGTCACAAAAGATGTTAAAGGTCGTGACTCAAGGTGTAAATTCACTTGATGATAGGCGGAAGACATGTCGAGGACACTAAAAACACTACCTCCACCTATTCTACCCAACATTTCTCCAATATTCGGTAAAGGTTGTCTATCTACCCATATATTACGATTCAAATCCCTCAAATCAATACATAAACGAATTTTGTTCCCTTCCTTCGGTGCGACAACAATTGGGGACAACCATTCAGATGATTCAATTGGTTCTATAACTCTAGCCTCCAACAGCTTATCTAACTCCTTGCTAAGTGGTTCCCTCATCATGTGTGGTATTGTCCTAACCTTATGAACTATTGGCTTAGCATTTTTCTTTAAAATTATACGATGTGAAAATCCTTTCAACATACCCAATTTGTCAGAGAATACTTGAGAATGCTTTTCCATTAACCTTTTACCCCATTCATTCTCCAACTCCCCACCAGAAGATATATTATCCACATCTTGTTCAATAATCATTACAGGTTCCAGGGCATTTGGATTGAGAACTATATTTAAGTCTTTTTGATGACGCCATCCGAGCAAATTAGATCCTTCCTTGGTAATATATACTCTTCCATGGACCCCATTTTTTCTGAAAACAATGTCCATCCATAGCATTCCAAGAATATTAATTTTTGATCCACTGTACCCTACAGCTCTCATATCCGCAGGTAACAAATCTTTCATTTCTCCATTTAACTTTTCTATGAAAGTCTCCTTTGAAATTAAAGTAAAAAGGCTACCAGAGTCAGCCAAAAGACTTACAGTTCCTTTTCCCAGAGCGATCTCACAGTGAGGTTTCTCTAACTTAGTTGTACTTTCCCTTTTTAAATTCGTGCAAGCCTCACTAGTCTTTGATACATCAGAGTCAAAGTGTTCTACTGATCCAATAACTAGCGAAGGATCTTCCACCGTTTCAACAGAAAGAAATAACTCTTCTTTTTGTTCTTCTTCATTCTCTATTTCTTTAATGCTAGCATTTCTAGTGTATCCCTTCGACCTACAAGCCTTTGCCAAATGACCCTTCTTTCCACATATTCTGCATGTTGCATTCCTTGCACCACATGCAAAGCTTGAACTTACATGACCCGGACATCCACACCTATAGCAAATTATGGGTCTCCTATCACTTGTTTTGGTCAATCCATTTTCATTGCTTCTCATTTGAGGTTTCTTATACATTTCATTCTTTACTTCTTTGACTTCCACAGCGGTTTCCTTGGTCGGTACCACACTTGGATTTCCAGAAACACTTTTACCTTTATCAATTTCTTTGACCCATATGTCAGTACTTTCCATACTTCTAGCAATTCTAATAGCTTGTTCTAAAGTAGGATCTTTAGATAATAATTTTTCTCTTAGTCTTTTGTTACTTGTACATCTAACAATTTGATCCCTTATTAAGGAATCACATAAACCTTGAAAGTCACATGTGACAGCAAGACCACGTAAATCCGCCACATATGACATAATGCTCTCATCAAACCTTTGTACTCTGCAAAAGAACTTGTGTCTCTCAAAAACAATATTTACTTTCGGAGTGAAGTGTTTTTCTAACATTTGTAGAGACATTTCATAAATATTCACTGCTTGACCATCTCCTGTGCCTAAAGATATTTCTGGCAAGTCATCATATATTCTTCTTCCTTCTACGCCGAGGTGATGCAGAAGTATAGCTTGTCTTCGGACAGGACCATATTTGTCCCCTCCAATGGCTAATAAATAAGTTAAAAATATATTTTTCCAACGTTTCCATGGTATGGAAGGTTCACCAGGGACTGCCAAAAATTTTGGAGGAGCAGACATCGAATCATCAGACATACCTGCAAATTAAATTTAAAATAACAAGCAAAAATAATAACCTTACACAATAAATTAAAATAACAACCTAAAATAATTAATTAAAATAATTAATTAACATAATAGATTGAAATAATAATTTAAAATAATTAATCCATATGAGATGTAGGTCTGTGTATAGAGTCTGTCGTTTATTTCATTTCATTGAATAATTTCCGTGAAGTCCTTTCTTTGTTTTAATCACATAGAAACTTCCAGCAGATCAGACTTCAAGACAACCTTATTGTAAGTGCTTTCCAGTCTTCGTAAATAATTTCTCTTGAAAAACCATGTGCCTTTCTCTCAAATGTGCCACGCTGTATTCATTTCCTTAAATGAGTGAAGTACTTAAGCAGACATTTCATAAAAGATATTTCAGGCAAGACGCGTTTCATGCGCTAACATTTGTTTACATTTGATTCCTCTCCGTGGTCGCGCACTCCATTTCCTCGCGCCCTGCCGCCTCTCTACTGTTGAGGATAGGCCTCTCTTCGAGCCACTGCCAAGCGTCCTCAGGGTGGTTGAAGAAGAACGATTTTTCCTTGTAAATAACTTTGAGCTTCGCTGGGAAGAGCAGCATGTAGGTGATCTTCGAGGCCCTCAGCTTTGCCTTTACCAGGTCGAAGGAGCGTCTCTGCTTCTGAACCTCTTGGCTATAATCTGGGAAGATCATGATGGTTGTGTTGTCTAGTCTTATCTCACCCAGTTTCCTAGCCTCCCGAAGTATCAGGTCCCTATCTGCAAAGTTCAGAAAGCGGGCTATCACCGGTCTAGGCCTCGCGCCTTCAGGGGGTTTCGCCAGCAGTGCCCTGTGTGCTCTTTCAATGACGAAGCACGCGGAGAATCGCGCCGTCGGGAAGGTTGTGGACAGCCAAGTGTGAAGGAAAGCCGCCATGTCGTTCCCTTCGATTCCCTCTCTAAATCCAACGAAGCGCAGGTTGTTTCGGCGTGCCCTATTTTCTGCATCGTCCACCTTCCACAGGAGTTGTCTGTGGGATGCTTGGAGTTCCGCCATGTCCTTTCGGAGCGTGGTGAGCGAGTCCTCCGCCTCCCCAATTCGTGTTTCAGTGTCTGTGACTCTCGCCGACAGGTTCCTGAAGTCCTGCCGCAGGAGGGTGACCTCCGACCCCACCTCGCCTATCTTGACTTCCAGCGCCGCTCTAGATTCTTGGATGTCCGATCTTGAGGCTTGAATCGCTGCTAGGAGTCTACCAGTGTCAATCGGCCCTTCCTGAGTCATGGTGGGGTTCTCCCTGCCCTGGCGGGTGGTCGCGAAGTTGTTCATTGGGCCTTGTTTCAGGGATTTGGGCGCGACCTCTTTCTTCCCATGGTTATCTGGCGTGGGTCTGTACACTCGGGGTGCTGCTGACGTGCTTTCACCTCCGCTGGCAGCCCTGATCCTCCCACCAAAGTGCCCACAATGTCCGTGTCCGCTACCAGGGCCCCTACTGTGGTTCTGCCGTTGGTCCGTGTCGTCACTTATCTTCGCTGCCCTACCGCTATTTGAGGAGTGTCGCCGCTGTTTCTCGCAGGAGTGAAGGTGGGTCGGGGGTCAGTGCGGGCCTCTTGTTGCCAACTTCTCACAATCTGGGGCTTACCCAGAGCTTCCAGCTGTAACCCACCGGTCACCGAACCAGAGCAGTGTCCATGGAATCTAACCTGCCGCCAGGTCCTCCCACCAGTACTAGCCGTCCGGGTGGACTCAGCTGTTCTCCTCTCCCCTTGCGCTCCAAGCCTGTGAGGTAGCGGATTCCGGCGGAGTCGTCTGCTCTTCGCCGCCTTTATCTGGCACTCCCCACTATGCTTCCTCACGGGCTCCCGTTCCTATCCCGCGGTTGGTGGTCACCGCTAGTGCTCACCTGGCCTCCATGTGTGCTACGGGTGGCCAGGTGGGAGAGGAGGACAGGCCTATCTCCCGATTTGCCGTCTTCCCCCTCGTCAGTGCTGGACCCCCCACGGCCCCGGCTGGATCCACCTCGCGGCTCCCGGTAACTGCCGATGAGTCACGCCGCCATCTTGGGTAGGTATGACCGGGCGGGGGAGAGACTCTCATGCCAGCACCTGACCTGTCGGGGCCGCCGCTGTGCTGGCTCTCTGGCTCCGGGAGTGTTTCCCTTTGTTGCGCTGCCGAACTGTTGCGATGCGAGCTCCTGATCACCCCGACCTGTTCATGCCGCCATCTTGGTTAGGTGCGGCTGGGTGTCGGCGTCGCCCGTTGCAGACTGTCGGGCTGCCTGTCTCGATTCCTCCCTACCGGATCCCCCAGGCGTCCACAATTGATCGTCCCCTCTCCGTGGGTCCCTCCAGGAGCTCTGTCAGCCGCTCCGCTTCAAAGTCGCGCCGGCGCCGCCATCTTACTTCCGCAGCTCCCGCGTCCGTCAGCCGGGCAAACTGCCGATTCTGGGCTTATTTTCGTACCAGGCTGGTTTCTCCGACGGCGCTTCTGTTGCAGTGGGTCTCCCTCACTCTGCAGGTTAATTTGGAATGTGTGGCATTAGTTTTACGGCGGATTCGGGCATCGGCGGCCGGGAGCTCCCGGCTGCACGTCTAGCTCGGCATGCTGCTGGCCATGCCCCTAGGGTGATGAATTCCTGAGTTATACAAGCAGAAGTGCATATTATTATAGGACTAGCAGCCCGTCCCGGCGTTGTCCGGGAGCAAAAGGCTGCTTCTAGGCCCCTGCCCGCCCCGACGTTAAGGCTGCTTCTGGGCCCCCGCCCGCCCCGACGTTAAGGCTGCTTCAGGGCCCCGCCTGCCCGACGTTAAGGCTGCTTCAGGGCCCCTGAGCAGTGGGAGTCTTTCTTACCTGCTCCTGAGTTCTCCGCTCTGCCGCTCCTCGCCGGTCGTCACCCCACCCGCCCCGATGTTAAGGCTGCTTCAGGGCCCCGCCCGCCCTGACGTTAAGCCTGCTTCAGGTCCCCTGAGCAGTGGGAGTCTTTCTTACCTGCTCCTGAGCTCCCCGCTCTGCCGCTCCTCACTGGTCGTCACCGCTCCTCCCCGCTTGTCCGCCAGTCCTCTCGGCTCCTCCCCGCGTTCACGTCCCCCGCTCTTCCTCTTGCTCCTGTACGCCGCTACTCCCCGCGCTCGTGATGTCAGCACGCACGTCGTGGATGGCGCTTCTTCCTAGAGACTACTTTTTTTTATATTAATTTTTTAAAGAACGTTATTTTTTTTTTAAATATAGCCTATGTCCATCTGCTTGCTCTGACGTTTTCAAAGATGTTTTGGGTGTTTGGATTGGTGGTGTAGTTTTCGAGTTTACCTGGCTCAAAGGACACACTTCTCTCTTTATAATAGTAGTATAGATAATCCCCCCTAGAAGTTATCCACTGTGGTCACTATAGTCTCTGAAATTTCATTGCTTTCTCAGTGGTGAAGGGACGATCAAATATTTCTTACAAACACCTATGGGCATTGTCTTGGGAGAGCAGTGTGGATGAGGGAGGTGTTATGTTTTGAATATGTGAAATCATGGTCTGAGGGTTTTTTCGTATGAGGCTTTACAGAAAGATGTTAACAGGATATTATAACACATCCTAGCTTTCTTTTCTGTGAACATTTTTTTATTTGATTAAGAACATCGAAACATGGCTTATGACTGAGTGATATGTAGTCATCATGTTCTGTTCCGTTGCTTATTTTGTTCTGCTATTTACATGGCTGCTGAGAATGCAAAATAATGAAATCAGAGCTGTGTGAATAATAACTGCGTCAGCCCCGTGCTGAGGTGCATCATCAGAGCTGTGTGAATAATAACTGCGTCAGCCCCGTGCTGAGGCGCATCATCAGAGCTGTGTGAATAATAACAGCTGTGAGCCCGAGCCTAAGGTGCATCATCAGAGCTGTGTGAATAATAACTGCGTCAGCCCCGTGCGTGAGGTGCATCATAAGAGCTGTGTGAATAATAACAGCTGTGAGCCCGTGCCTGAGGTGCATCATCAGAGCTGTGTGAATAATAACTGCGTCAGCCCCGTGCGTGAGGTGCATCATCAGAGCTGTGTGAATAATAACAGCTGTGAGAAACAGCATACTCTTGCACACACTCTCGCTGCTCACCAATTCAAAGTTTGCTAAAAAAATTATGCAACGCATTGTCATACACAATGCCAATAACTCAAACTTTAATGCTGCGAGACCTAGTGCATTGTAAATGCTTGTTTTTTTTTTGTTATTCTGCTTCAAAGTACTGTCACTGTTGTACTGGGAACGCAGAGTTCAATAGCTATTTTGTGAAAAGTGTGTTAGAGTTTCAAAATCTGTTTAATGAAGATGCTATTTTCTGGAAGGGTCTTTCCTTCTTTTACGTTTTGTATCCCTTAAATACTGTTTCCGTTTCGTTTTTCTAATTCTGTGCGCAAGTACTGGGACTGTTCCAGTGATTAGGGCCAGTTGTGTTAACTGTGGAAATTGTATGTTTTTTGGTTAAGCTTTTAATATTGTCCACAACATCCGTAATTAGTCGGGGGCGTGGCCAGCCGGGCAACATGGCGGACGCCACTTGCTAGAGCTCTGCCAGTGAGGCCCGACTTATCCTGCATTTCCCCGGACAGAGTGACCTGAGCTTACCAGTGGCAGGCGGTGCGGCTTCGGGATCTCCAGGGGACCTCATCGGTGTGTCCAAAACCGTGAGGCACGGCCGAGGAGCCGGGAACACGCCGCTGTCTGAGCGCCACGTGGCGAAGGCGCGAAGGTCGCCTGGATCTCGGAAAAGAGAGGAGGGGCCCTGACTCCGGCAACGCGGAAGCAGCGGGGGAACCCCGGCCACAGCTGCGGGCTACGGAGCCCTCTGGGGAGGCACTGAGGAGCCCTCGGACCGGGTGATCGGTTGGTCTGCTTAGCCGCCGGCAGGCTAGGAGGATGAGCCCGGAGCAGTTCGTACAGGGAGCCGGAAGGAGAGCGGCTGAGTGCCGGCAACTCTGTGGGCCGGAGTGAGCTGGGGAGGTGCAGACTCGGCCACTGGCGGGGCCCCGGGGATGAGCTGCGAAAGGGGAGAGTCTCACTCCTCTACTGACTGTCCGGCGCGAGTAGCCAGCACTTGCTGCAGTCCCTGAGGTGAGCTGCGGGGCCCAGAGGCGGGCGATCGGGAGGCGACCCAGCGCTGGTGCGGAGCCGTGACCGGTGGGAGCTGTGAGGTGCCTAGCGAAAAAGAACCAGCCGAGAGGCACGGCAAGGCGGCGGTGGACGGAAGGGGCAATGCTGGGGTGAGATGGCCACTGGACTGCGTCAAAGAGGCGACATTTTGTTTTAGGCGCCATTTTGGGAGCCCACGTAGTGAGAGGCCCCTGCCCCCCCTGCTGATCCAACGTTGGGCTCTCCGACCGCGAGCGCCGGTCCAGCTCAGACACTGCGCAATCACTGCAGGGCAGCAGAGCCTGCATGTACTGCTGCCTCGGGGAGCTTCCAGTGAGACGTTACTGCCTGCAGCCCGCAACGGTTTTACAGCACAGACGCCCACGACTGGAGACCCCCACACGTTCATCAGCGCACGACCCCGGCTGCAGAGGTGTGGATTACACGCTTGCCTCTAGTCTGGCTGCAGAACATTTGAGAGTATCAGAGGTGCGGTGGGTGCAGCGAAGGCCAAGGCAGAGCGGCGAAGTAGTCGAGGCGGGCAGCTGAGCACGCCGCCCTGCCCCGGGAACCACCTTGGCCGCCCACAGGAGGTGAGGCCCCCGCCTACGGACCGCACCCCTCTGTGTATGTCGCCTGTTGACACATCGGGACACCCACGCTGAGTCAGTGGCGAGGACCCGAGAGGGGGGGGCCCTCTGCATTGCTGCAGTGGTGAGCCGCCTGCGAGAACCGCCTGCACACCCCCTGGGAGTGAGGCACACAATCTGAGACTCGACGCTGAACTGCCCTCCAAAGACACAACGACGCGCTTTGCTGAGGTGGGTGCGCTTGGGCCCGCTAATCACTGGTTGCCACGTTACATTGTAATGTAATGTAAAGGACACTTTTATAGCGCTCCTATCACTCCAAGGAGTATCTTGGCGCTCACCCAACCCAGATGAAGGGGTTGGAGGGAAAAGAGATGACTTGCACATTGCACTACACATCACACCAGCTCCCTACAGGCAACATCAGATAAAGAGAAGAGCCAGGTTTTTAATGCTTTCCTGAAATGAGTTTCTTGGGACAATGATCTAAAGAGGGCGGGAGCTTATTCCAGGCCTTGGCGCCTAGTACAAAAAGGGATTTGCCACCTTTTGTTACCAGCTTGAATCGAGGGATTGTGAGCAGATTCTGACTGGCGGACCTCAAACAGCGTGTCAGGTGATATCTTTTGAACCCATTACACAGGTATTTTGGACCTTGCTGTTGAAATGCCCTGAAGGTAATTATAAGAATCATAAAAATAATTATTTTACCTATTGGTAACCAGTGGAGTGCATTAAGTGCTGCTGAGGCTGAAGACCTATGGGGCCAACGTAATACAAGGCGGGCTGCTGCATGTTGGATCATTTGTAACCTGTGGAGAACGGCTTTGTTAGCTCCAGCATATAAGCCATTACAATAATCCAACCTGGAATTTATTAGGGCCACTGCGACCGTTTTTCTGTCCGACAACGGGAGAAGATCAAAAAACTTCCTCAAAGCCTTTATAATCTGGAAGCACGTCCCAGCTACGGCCACCGCTTGATGTTTGAAAGACAGTTGATCGTCGAACTTGATACCCAAGTTACGAGCAGATGTAATTGTGTTGGGGGGGGCTTCTGCGTCAGCAGGCCAACACAGTTTTGGGGAGAACAGATTATGATTCCCAAATGGCAAGATTTCTGTCTTTCCAGCATTACATTTTAAATGATTGTCAGTCATCCATTTAAATGTTGCTGCTAGACACTCCTTAAGATCTTCCTCGGCACCAGGCCGTTCCCTGTCCAACACCAGAATGAGTTGGGTGTCGTCAGCATATGATATTGAGCTGATCTGAAATGATACGATCAGTTTCACTAGGGGTACCATGTACAGATTAAAAAGTACAGGATTTAGACTCGAGCCCTGAGGGACCCCGGAGCTGACGATCTTTGCTTCAGACTGGTATTGACCCAACACTGTGACTTGGCGTCTATTGCTGAGGAAATTCCTGAGCTATGCCAGGACCTGCCCTCCTACTCCTGCGGCAGCCAACCGGTCCACTAAGATGTTATGTGAGACCGTATCGAAGGCTGCCGACAGGTCGAGTAGGATTAGGACAGCCTTCTTTCCCTGGTCCATGGCCGCTCGTAGGGTCTCTGCTGTAAATAGCAGGGCCGTTTCGGTAGAGTGTTTTGACCGAAACCCTGACAGGTTAGGGTGGAGAATGTTGTTCTTCTCCAAAAAGCTCGTCAGTTGACTATTGACAAACTTTTCCACCAGTTTGAACAGCACAGGAAGCAGGGAGATAGGACGCAGGTTGGAAAGGGTGGTAGGGTCAGCTTGTGCCTTTTTCTGAAGAGGCTTGACAGCTGCAAGCTTCCAGTCATTAGGAATGTCTGCCGTGGCTAATGATGAATTAATAATCCTATTGATAATAGGATTAACCACCTCTACTAGGGTCTGTAGAACTAGAGGGGGACAAGGGTCAAAAGGGGATCCAGATTTGCTGGCCAGAATAGCCTTGGAGGTCTCTTCAAGGGAGACCGGGGCAAATTCCTCCAGGAGGGCAGAGGTCCTCACCTCCTCTGTCTGTTCAGGAACTACCGACATAGTGGGTACTGAAGGGAAAGTCTTCACGATGGCAAGGATCTTATTGTCAAAATAATCAGATATCGCATTGCAGAGATTTTGAGATGGAGGAATCTCCTGTGAGAGGGCTTTCTCGCAGGAGAAAGATTTCTTTTTGTCCCTGGCCCGCCGTGGAGAGGGCCTGTAGGTAATGGGCTTTCTTGGCTAACTTTATTCCAGCATGATACTTCCGTCTCGCTGACCTATAGATATTACGGGCGGTGGCATCATAGTTCCTACGCCACCTCCGTTCCAAAGCTCTTACTTCTCCCAGTTCCAATTTCAAGGCCAATGAGAACCATGGGGCACTCTTTTTGGTCTTAATGGTCCTTGAATTATTATTGCTAGTTGATCTCAGCGAGGCACCCGCTCTGGCAATCCAGTCGCAAAAGTTCTGATTGTCAACAGAGGTATGGCCTGATGAAACCGGTATACTGGCTTTTAATTTTTCTACAACATCAGGTCTGCTGGATAGTTCTTTCCAGTTAGGAGTGTGTTTATCTTCGGGACTTTTAGTACTTTTTATAGAGGTGACTATAGATGTAGGATTTAGTACAATATGAAAAGGGACAAGGAAATGATCGGTCCAAGTCTGGGGGCTGGGGGTTTTACTCTCAGGCTAGTGGAGTTAGAGCAGATACAGTCCAGTAAATGTCACGCTAGATGAGTGGGTTCGCGATTCAGGAGAGTAAGTCCAAGCACATCAATGATATCCATAAAGCAACCAACTCCTGGTTCTTTAAGGGAGTCTAAGTGCAGGTTTAAGTCGCCCAGTACTGTGAAATGGGAGAATTTAAGCGCTAACTCGCTCAGTACATCGCCCACAGTTTCCAGGAACTTTGTTGGGGGTCCCGGAGGGCAATAAATGAGGGCGCCAGAAAAGGTGAAAGAGTCATGGATGCCCAAAGAGAAGGCTAGCGCCTCTGCCCCTTTAATATCTGCCAGCTCTTGAGTAGAACATTTAAGGGAATTATGGTAGATAATAGCTAGGCCCCCTCCCCGTAGTTCAGATCTATCTAAGCGTTGGATGAGAAAATTCTGCGGGAGGGCTATGGCTAAATCGGGATTACACCAGGGTTTTAGCCACGTTTCTGTAACCAGGAGCCAGTCGAGGTTGGTCTCCACAATAAGATCATGAATGTTCTGGGCATTCTTGGAGAGTGATTGTGCGTTAACTAATCCTCCCCGTAGGACAGAGGAATGCGAGGATGTTTTGAGGGTAGGCTCAGGGGTCAGCGTAAGCTTACACAGACCACAGCAAACAGGGCCAAACCATTTGTCAGGATGTAAAACATCATGACAAAGTACATGGGGCCCATTGCGGGACAGCAAAAACTCCCTAGACATACCTGAATGACCCTCCGGCGAGTGCAGAGAGCCTGGTGGGTTCGTGAGCCCCGCCGTCACTGCTGCTGGTCCACCGCCGGGAGTGTTGATGCCCACGGCGCAGCAGTTCGCAATGGGCAGGCTGAGAGATAAACCGCAGCCGAAGGTACCGAGTTCGGGCGTCCCCGACCCGCCACAGGCTCAGCGGCAGATGAAGATGGAGCCTGTAACAGCTCTCGCAGCCAAGATTGACACGGTCTTGGCGGCGGTGGAGCGCATTGGGAATACTCTAGTACAAACCAAGACTTCCCTGGAAGCGCGACTCGACAAAGTCACCTCCGACTTCACGCTGCTGCATGCGGACCATCGCAAACTATCGGAGTCAGTTGCCGCGCAGCGCCAAACAGTCCAGAAACTGCAGCCGGTGGTGCATAGCCATGCCTCTGCTTTGCAGGACCTAATTGACAGAGTTCACGTGTTGGAGGATCGCGCCGAGGATGCGGAAGGGCGCTCCCGGCGCAGCAACGTTCGGGTAGTGGGTCTACCGGAGGGTGAAGAAGGGAAGAACCCTGAACAGTACGTGGAAGACTGGCTGCGGGCTCTTCTGCCAGTTGGGACACTATCGCCGCAATTCGTAGTGGAAAGGGCACATAGGGTGCCAGCGCAAGCCCAGAGGCCTGGAACTCGGCCCTGTCCGTTCCTATTTAAACTACTCAACTATCGAGACCACTATGCGGTGCTCCGCGAGACTCGGAAGATGGGAGACCTCAAAGTGGGCAACAACCAAGTCTTGTTCTTCCCGGACTATACGGCGACAGTACAGAAGAGGCATGGCTCGTATCTGGCAGTGAAGAAGCATCTGAGGGAGCTACACCTTCCCTATTCGCTGCTCTTCCCCTCCCGCTTGAGAGTGGTCACCAAGGAGGGCTTGCGCTTCTTCGAGGCCCCGTCAGAGGTTTGGGACTGGCTAGAGGAAACGGGACAATGGTCGGGCCGCGACCGACAGGCCCAGATGAAGGTGGCTGGCAGGAGCAGCACTCCAGGAGGCGGCGGAGGAAGAGGGGGACCCGGCGGAGCTCAGGCTTAGGACAGGCCGCCCCAAGCCCGGAGAAAATGCGGCAGGAGCGACAGGAGGCCCTAGAGGCGGTTGCGATGCTGGGTGCAGGGAACACAAGCAACGACCAGGACCATGGACAGTTGAGTGAAGCACAAGCCAGCGGACCGTCGTCGCCGTCCACGTGCTGTCGGATGATATTGTTATGCCTACGGTCACGCCCCAGACAGCGGACTTCATAGTGTTTACTGGGACAGACTTGGAACAACCTGTTGTATTGTCCAAATTGAATGCACTGCATATTGTATCCTTTCCTTGCTTGCCAGTGTGTTGCTAGCGCAGGTGGCGGGCCCCTGCTGTCAAGCGCGTGCCACACTGCAGGCGCCTAGCCGTGCCCTGCGGAGGGAAGAGTTGGGCGCTCAGCGCGTGCACCATCCCATGGGCTAGCCAGGGTCGATCTGGCGTGAACCACCGATTGCTAACTTCATGAACACCTCCACAAGTTTGAGGGCCCTGGGTGAGGGCGTAGTATGATAAGCTACTGACTGCGCGCTCCCCCACACGCATTCACATCGAGGACACGTTGTCTTGAAGAGCACTTACCTACTAGGTTTGGACGTTTGCCCCGTTGGGAAAGTTACTATGTTGATATTAGTTCACATATTTCAGAAGCTATACTTAGCGACCACCCCGCACAAGCCCGGCCCCCGGCCCAGCGGGTCGACCCCCCCCAACCCCCCCCAACCCCCCAGATGGCTACACTACAACACACGCCATGGCGAACACCACCATCATGACGTGGAACGTCCGCGGCATGCATACCCCGTCGCGTAGATACTCGATATTCGCTTATATGCAGCGACACAGGGTGGGGATTGCGCTCCTCCAGGAAACGCATATGTCCCAGGTGGAGCTGGACAGGCTCCGCAGGCAATGGAGGGGACAGATACATGGCACGACTTACTCCTCGCAAGCGCGTGGTACCCTGATATGGGTGAGAGCTGGCGTTCCCTTTACATACACTGACGTGCAAGTAGACACTGACGGGAGGTACTCTTTTGGTAGGGGGAGGCTTAACGGGCAGGAGATACTGCTGGGTTCCATCTATGCCCCCAACACAGACCAACCCGCTTTCCTGGCGTCCCTCAACCCTGTCCTCCAGAGATATGCGGGCCTTCCCAGGTTACTAGGCGGCGACTTTAACATGGTTTTAGACACACACCTAGACCGCTCCTTCCCACCTCTGCGTGCAGTGGCAGCGACATCAACAGCACAGGCCTTTAGGACATGGTTAGTACACTGGGACATACATGATCTTTGGCGCACACAACACCCTGTGGACAAAATATACTCGTATTATTCGGCTGTGCACAGCCTCAACGTCCGCCTGGACCGCATAGTGGGTTCCCAGTCCCTACTCCCGCTACTGTCCAAGACCGAGTACTTAGGAAGGACACACTCGGACCACAATCCTCTCTGCCTTCAGCTCAACTGGGAGGCGGATAGACCCCCGGTGCCCACCTGGCGACCACAGCCTGCAGCGTTAGAGGACGCTGAATTTAAGTCATCCCTGAGCACAGCCATCCTTTCTTATTTTGAAGCTAATGAGGGCACAGCGAGTGATCCGGGGGTGGAGTGGGACGCCCACAAGGTGACTATCCGCGGGCACTGCCTGGGTGCCACGTGGAATATCCACGCGCAGGTGTCTGAGTCCCTAACCCGTATCGAATCTGAGCTTCTGCGCCATGAAAGAGAGGGAGAGGGTGCCGGCGAGCACGCGCGTACACTGGGGGAGCTTCGTAGTGAGCACGCGGTCCTACTTGAACGGCTGAGGTGCCACAATTACGTGGCCCACACGGCCAGAACACACTCACATGCGGACAGGGCTGGCTGCTTGCTAGCTTGGCTGGTCCGAAAAGCAGACCGCATGGCCCCGATTGGCGCCATCCGATCAAATGATGGGTCGTGGTGTACACGCAGCGCGAAATCCACCGGGCGCTGACGGACCACTACCGGGAGCTCTACAGGTCACGCAGTACCGGCCACACACACAGGCTGGCCGGGTTTTTGGACTCAGTCACCCTGCCTACTATTGAGGACAGCCAAAACGAGGGACTCGGTGCGCCGCTGTCCTTAGAGGAAGTGGGGGACGCAATCCGAGCGCTGGCGTCCGGAAAGACGCCGGGGCCGGACGGTCTACCGGCTGAATACTACAAAGCACACAGCGATATCCTGGCGCCTCAGCTCCTCAGGATGTATAGGGCGTCAGTGGACGCCGGCCGGCTCCCACCTTCCCTGAGGGAAGCGTTTTTAGTGTCCTTACCCAAGCCAGACAGAGAACCCATGATCTTGATTGACCGTCTTTGGTCGAAGGGTATTCAGGGGAAGGCCCTGGAGTGGCTGACCTCTTTTTTGTCTAATCGCACCCAGGCAGTCTATACTCACCCTTTTACCTCTGTTAGCCGTACCCTGAAATGGGGTGTCCCTCAAGGCTCGGCTTTGAGCCCACTATTGTTCAATGTTTATTTTTCTCCTCTGGCTGAACTCATTGCAAGGTCGGGCATCATAGCTACTTCCTATGCAGATGATATTCAGCTGCTTTTCTCCTATGAGAGTGCCACGCAAACTACTTTTGATCCTTTGAAGGATTGTCTGCGGGACATTTCAAAATGGATGGACCATAACTGCCTCCGGATGAATGCGGCGAAAACGGAGGTTCTCTTTTTCCATCAACCCTCCCCTCTTGATTCAACTCTCTGGTGGCCACAGGAACTCAGCCTTCCCCCTGTCCCTAAGGACTCTGTAAAAAATCTAGGGGTCAAGTGGGACTCTAATCTTTCTTTTAGCAACCAAATACAGACCGTTTCAGCCGCTTGTTTTTCCAAGATCAGGATGATTAGGAAATTCATCACCTATCTCCCTAGTGATACCAGGAAAACCATAGTCCAGGCATTGATTACATCTCACCTGGACTATGCGAACGGCCTGTATTTAGGGTTGCCCGCGGGCCTCCTACATCGGCTCCAGACAGTCCAGAATGCGGCTGTTCGGCTGGTCTGCGGGGTTTCCCTACGCACCCATATTTCGCCACATCGCAGAGCATTACATTGGCTTCCAATCCATCAAAGAGCTGCATTCAAAGCCATGACCTTAGCCCATCGAGCAACTAGGGGCAGGGGATCGGCCTACCTCTCTGTTAGTATCCGTCCTTATTGTAACTCTCGGAACCTCCGTTCCAACTCCCAACATCTGCTTTCCATACCAAGATTCAGGAAAGCACGTTCTGGAGGTAAAACCTTCCAGGTCTGTGCCACAACTCTCTGGAACAAACTCCCGATCGCAATTAGGATGATCCAGGAAGAATTACCCTTTCGTAAGGCACTAAAAACTTTTCTCTTTTGTTAATTCCCCCAGGACTATCACTCTGCTTTCACTCAGAAGCGCCGGGACACCCCGTTGGGGTAGCTGCGCGCTATATAAATTACACAAATATATAAATTACACAAATAAATTAGGCTCCTATCGCCCACTGGCGATGCTGAACACCGATTACAAGGTGTTCGCCAAGCTCCTTGCAGAGCGGCTGGCACCGGTGGTCCCGCATTTAGTGCACCCGGATCAGAATGGATTTGTACCAGCAAGGTCCACATCCCTGAACCTCAGGAGGTACTTCCGGGTGGCTGCGGAGGCAACGTTG
Organism: Lissotriton vulgaris; assembly: GCF_964263255.1. NCBI lineage: Eukaryota > Metazoa > Chordata > Amphibia > Caudata > Salamandridae > Lissotriton > Lissotriton vulgaris. The sequence continues at coordinate 270,273,527 of NC_141685.1, forward strand.
GCCTGGCCCAGGGCAAGATGTCTGGTGCCAAACTTAACAAAGGCTTTTGATTGCCTCGAGTGGGGATACCTGTCGGCAGTGCTGGTGGCGTACGGATTAGACGACAATTTCCTGCAGATTTTAGGGCTTCTGTACAACAACCCCGTGGTCCGTGTTCGGATGGGACCGTATGTCTCGGAGGCGGTGGCGGTGGGTAGAGGTACCCGACAGGGTTGCCCCCTGTCGCCGCTCCCCTTCGCTTTGGCAATAGAGCCCTTGGCTGCGGCCATGAGACAGCACCTGGCGGATGGTTCATCGAGTGTCGCTGTACGCTGATGATTTACTGGTCTTTGTCCGGGATGTGAGTCACATACCGGACTCACTGGCCTCATTGCTGAGCCGTTTTGCTGACCTCTCGGGGCTCCGAGTCAATGCGGGCAAGTCGTGCCTCTATGCGTTTAGAGAGGGCGTGGCAGACCCGGAGTACAGTCTCCACGGCACGAGAGTCCAATGGCAAGAGGCCACGTTTAAATATCTGGGGATCCAGATTTACCGCCAACAGGCAGACCTGCTAGACTGGAACGTGGGAAGAGAAGTGACGGCGCTCCGGGCTCAGATAGGCTTCTGGTCTATGCTCCCGCTCTCCCCCACAGGCAGAGTGGCCCTCGCTAAAATGGTGATGCTTCCTCGCCTCCTCTATTACTTCGCGAACCTCCCACCCTTCCTGCCCGCGTCCTTCTTCTCTAATCTCAATCGGATTTTACGAGACTTTGCCTGGGGTGAATCTAGGCACCGCCTTGCGCTTGGGAAATTGTTTTTGCCCACAGACTGGAGCGGGCTAGCGGCTCCCTGCTTTGAACACTATTACTTGGCGGCACAGCTCCAATGGGTCGCCCGCTGGCTGGCAGACAGGGGAAGGGAGGATACCGCTACAGCTGACCCATCGTATACACTGGAGCGGATCACTGCGCTATTTCTTCCACTGGCGGTGCCAACGCGCCCCACCCCACTACTGCTGGCGGTAGCATTCAAATGCTTTTGCAGGGCACAGTACCTCACGAGAGGGGTGCGCTCTTATGCGCCTGCTGTGCCCCTGGAGGGTTCGCCCGGCGGCGGGGGGACGCTCACGCACTCCATGTTAGAGCAATGGCACGCGATGGATGTCCAGACGCTGGGCGACCTGTAACAGGATGGAGTATTGATACCATATGAGACGCTAGTCCGGACGCTGGGCTCCGCCCCGGGGGTTTCCTAATGCACAGGTCCCTAACGGCGCACATGGCGGCTAAATGGGGCAATGTCGCGGAAGAACCGGCACAACATTTGACGATACATTACCTACACGTTATGGGCAGGGGCAGACATTTAGTCAAATGGTTTGCTGCGTCCCTATGGGCGCATACAGAGCAGGACCTAGCCCTATTACTGGTGAAATGGGAGAGAGACATGAGGCGAGCGTTCGCAGACAGAGAATGGGAAAAGATTCTAAAAAGCCCGGTCCGCATCCACAGAAATGCGAGGTTCCGCCAAATCCAAGTATAAATAGTGCACAGGGCCTACCTAACCCCAGACCTAATAAATAAATACTTCCACAGAGCGGACGCATCTTGCCCCAGATGCGGGGTAGTGAACGCAGAACTTCTCCACATTCTGTGGCAATGTCCGCGCCTCGGCACCCACTGGAGGGACATCCATGCACTACTTACACGGAGCACAGGCTGCATCATCCCTTGCAATTGGCCTGAGTGTCTCTTACACCACTTCAAAAGGCCGCCCAGGGACAAGGCGTTGTCCAGATTCCTTGACTTGGGAATGGTGACGGCAGTCCGACTCCTCACCAAGAGATGGAAGGCGAGGGAACCACCCAACACGAGGGAGTGGATCCTGTCATTCTCGTCATGGGCTCGTGCGGAATGGACAGCGATCCGGAGGGAGGAAACTATGGGTCTCCGTAAAGAGCCTATGACAGAGAGATGGGAACACATGCTAAACACTATGCAGGAGACTGGAGCTGCTGTGGAGGAGGGGGCGGTGGGGACCTAGACTGACGCCACAAGGGGGAGGGGTGGGGGAGCAGGCAACGCCATACCCTTCGGTGCAATGCGCGACACGGCGGCGATGCAACGCCTGGTGAAGAATCTTGCGGGTCAACTGGGTGGGAGTGGAGGAGGAAGGGGGGGTCTGGGCTGGTAGGGGTTGAGAACTGGGGCGAACTGCAATGTAACCTGTCAATAGTGTCGTAGTTAGTTGTTTTGTTCTATTGCACATGCCAATCATTTGGGGCTGGGATGGATATGTAATGCTTGTCCTTTTCTTTGTAAAGAGGTGAAGAGCTAACTCCTGTTTTCTACTCGGAAGGCACACCCGGGCATTTGTGTCCTGCTCAAAACCACTTTCTTTGCACTGTCATGCTGCCTCCGATGAATCATACTGTTGATGTCCTAATCCCCGTGAATGACTGTGGAGCAATTCTGATTGTAAAGCAGTGCCTTTTGTATTATTGAATTTACAAATACCAATAAACAGATTTAATAAAAAAAAAAACATCCGTAATTAGTCGTAATTTTGGGAGGAAAGTCTTGTGAATGTTCACTCGATTGCCTTTCTCCGGTAAGAAATGGAAGCTTCTTTTGTTCCGGTTCATCCCCCTGGAACGTCGTTGGCGAATCGTTAAAGAGTTGTTATTTATTTTCACTGAAGTCGTGTGTGTGTGTGTTAATTATTGTGGGTTGTGATTGGTGTACTGTGTAAAGCAAAGCGATGATAGGTGGTTCTCATTTGTAACCCTGCCCCCAGTGTCACGTCATTGATATTGAATCCGCGACGATGGAAGGCACGGCTATTTTTTCAAGTGTGTTAATTATTGTGCGTTGTGATTGGTGTACTATGTGAAGCAAAGCAATGATAGGTGGTTGTCATTTGTAATCCTGCCCCCTTTGTCACTTCATTGTTATTGAATCCGCGATGATGGAAGGCATGCTCATTTTTTCATGAAGTCCGACGAATGCGTCAATGTTGTCAGGGTAACGCCGACGAATGTGCGTATGTTGATGTTAGTATATTTGTGATACCGCGCACCTCTGTTGTTAGATTTTGAACAGCGTGTTATAAAGTCATTGAAAGCACATTCCCGCTATGTATGAAGTTGGAAGTGTGTGGTGAAGTGTGTAGCTTGCACAGTGAAATGTGGTAACGCCGACAAATGTGTGTATGTTGATGTTAATATATTTGTGATCCCGCGCACCTCTGTTGTCGGATTTGCAAATGCACGTAATAAATCCAGTGAAAGCGCAATTCAGTGAAAGCGCATTCCCGCTATCTGTTCAGATCGAAGTGTGTGGTTAAGTCGCTTTGCCTATGTTTGCTCTTCGCCCTGTAAACGCCAACATTTGTTCTTTGACACGCCCACGTTCTTCTTCCACACGACCGCCAACATTTGTTCTTTGACACGCCCACGTTCACGTTCTTCTTACACATGACCACGCCCACGCTAATGCCCACAAGGGACTACTTTTCCACTTTTGACGTTTTTGCTTTTTTAATGTATATGGTGTAGACATCTATGTCCTTCTGCTACATCTCCCCTTTCAAATGGTGTATTGGGTGTAGTGATTGGTGCAGTACTTTTTGAGATTACCTGGCTCATAGGTTTGTGTTCTCTCTTTATAATCCATCTATACTACTATTATAAAGAGAGAACAGAAACCTTTTGGCAAGGTAAACTCGGGAACCACAGCGACAATCCACACACCCAATACATTGTTGTAATCCTCAGGGAGTGTAGATGGACATAGGCTGCATAAAATAAAATAAAAATGTGAATTAAAAAATTAAACTTTAAAAACAAAGTAGTGCCCTAAAAGTAGCGCCGGGCGCGACGTAGCGCTGGCCGCGACCTCGCGATGTCCGCAACTTGCGTGATGACGACAGGCAGGGAGGAGCGGTGACGAGCAGCGAGGAGCGGCGGTGAAGTCCGGAGCGTGGGGAAGAGCGGCGGCTCAGGTAAGGCAAAGGCAGAGGCAGGAGGCGGGAGGCGGCCAGGCGGCGGCCGGGAGGCGGCCGGGAGGTGGGAGGCGGTCTGGGCAATGTTGGGGCGGCCGGGGTAAGGCAAAGCCAAAGGCGAGGCGGGAGGCAGGCGGGAGGCGGGCGGGAGGCGGGCTGGGCAATGTCGGGGCGGGCGGGGGCCGCGGCGGGAGTGCACCCAAGCCTGAAATGTTGCCCCCAGCCCCCTTCTGCCCCGGGCAACGCTGCCGCAATCCGGAAATGCTGCCCCCAGCCCCCTTTTGCCCCAGGCAACGCTGGGGCGGGCTGCTAGTACTAATATAATAAAGAGACCTTTGAGGCGGGTAATCTCAGGAACCACAGCACCAATCACAACACCCAATACAGTGTTGGAAAGGGCAGTTGCAGCAGAAGGACATAGGCTATGCAGACACCCACCATATACATTTAAAAAGTAAAAGAACCGTGCCAGCAAAGTAGTCCCTTGTGGGCGTGTCTGTGTTGTGCTGTGGGTTTGTGCTGGGGGGGCGTGACAAATGCTGGGGGCGTGTGGTACGTTCCGCCCTTTGGGCTGGACTGTTCCCATGAGGCACAGAGTCAAGCCTGATTTGCATATGGCCATGTCTGAACTGGGGTGGTGTGGAGTGCAAAAAAACGATGGATTTAGGCCCAGATCTCTGTACTGGGATGAATGTATGACATTGTTCTCCATTCTGTCCATCAACTGTTGTTTTTGCATTTGTCACCCCGAATGGTGATGGGTATGCTCAGACATGAGTCCCATGCTCGCCAGACCAATGGAGTGAAGTTACCCTGGCTCAAGACGGCTGATAGCCAGAAATTGGTCCTAGGATGCTTGAGTCTGGTCCAGGATAGACATGGCTTGGCAGTTCGGCCTGGAATGTTCTCATGAGGCACAGGGTCAAGGCTGATGTGGAGTAGAGTGCCAAAAAAAATGATGGATTTAGGCCCAGATCTCCGTATTGGAGTGAATGTATGACATTGTTCTGCATTCTGTCCATCAACTGTTGTCTTTACATTACGCCCTTCCATGTCTCATATCGTGTGCTGGGGGTGTGGGCGTGTACAGGGCGCTCGTTGTGTCAAATATTTCATTGTTTTTTCTTCCCAGGTTCTGTACATTCCAGCTCCCGGTGTCCACCCTGCTCCCTTTAAATATCCCTGCACCCCATAATCAAAACCCACCCTTACTCCTTAAAATACCCCAACACCCTTAAACACTAACCCATCTTAACCCTATAAATATACCCTGCACCCCAAAACCCAAACCTATACCTAAATCCTAAAAATACCCCTGTACCCCAAAAACCAAACCTACCCCTGAACCCTAAAATACCCCTGTACCCCAAAACCCAAACCTAGCCCTGAACCCTTAAAATACCACTGTACCCCAAAACCCAACCCTACCCCTGAACCCTAAAAATACCCCTGCACCCCAAAACCCAAACCTAGCCCTGAACCATAAAAATAACCCTGTACCCCAAACCCCAAACCTACCCCTGAACCCTAAAATACCCCTGTACCCCAAAACCCAAACCTAGCCCTGAACCCTAAAAATACCCCTGTACCCCAAAACCCAAACCTAGCCCTGAACCCTAAAAATACCCCTATACCCCAAAACATAAACCTAGCCCTGAACCCTAAAAATATGCCTGTACCCCAAAACCCATACCTATCCCTAAACGCTAAAACTACCCCTGTACCCCTTAACCCCAAACTATATCTGAACCCTTAAAATGCTATCAAAAGTTTTGTCGTAAGTTAGTTCTGTGAATCGGGCCCGTGGGCGCCCGTGCCACCAATGTACTTACCGGGGGAGGGTAAACACCCATTATTCCGCAACTTTCTTTCTGCATACCATCACTCCGCATACTTTCATTACGAAAGTACCATGACTCCGCAATGCCATTATAACGCGTGGCATTACATTATATATGCTTTTACCACGCATACATTTACAACGAAATTCGTTGTAAATGCATGAATGGTAAAGCATGTTTTTTTTTAAATGTTTGGATAAGGTAAGTATGGGTAAAGGGGTATATGTTTTGGGGTACTGAGGTACATGTTTTGGGGTGTTTGGGTATTTTAAGGGTTCAGATATAGTTTTGGGTTATGGGGTACAGGGGGAGTAGGGTTTAGGGATAGGTATGGGTTTTGAGGTACAGGGGTATTTTTACGCGCAGCCCTTTCCTGACGGTCTCCTGAAAGAAAAACATGCTCAGCACGTCTCACATAAGAGTGCCCCACAATCCAGACAACCTTTGTCTTGTGTCCATCCTGCTGTTCGTGCTGTGATGATACTGTCCGCTGATGCCCGATGGTGAGTTCCTCCCCCGCGTCACAGGTTTGAGAAACTGAAAACCCAAAGAAACTAAGCGTGAGCACCAAATTGTTACAACATGTCAATTCGTACATAACGTTTATAACACTCAGATGTCCATCTCCCGATGCTCTTTACATCCTCAGCTGAGAGACCTCTTAATGCCGCTTCGGTTGCCGCCCCTATCCTAAAGGAGTGGGTGCCAAATTCTCTAGGGTCTAACCCTGCCTGTCTGACCGTTAACTCAAGGACTCTCCTAAACTGGAATCTAGTTAATGGTGTCCCATCAGCGTGACACAACAGTGCACCCCCCGCCGTGCCCCCCCCCCGCTGTCCGTGGAAAATCTCCACGTGGGAGACCGGGCAGCAAGGGTTGGCCCGAGCCCGTTGGAGCACTATGGTGTGACCCCGAGATTCCTGATCTGTTTTGGACCTCTGAATCGTCACCCACATAGTATCCCCTCTGATGGTAATACTAGACTGCTGGAGGCCACCCAATTTATCCACTTTTGATCCTGCCACCAGTTCGCTAATCCTTAAGGCCCCATAAAAGGCCAGGGAAAATGCCGCTTTGAACAAGAGGACCTCCCACTGTGAGCTACAGACCTGGTGCAACGCCTCCAACAAGGATGCCAACCGGGCCAGTCCAATGGGCTTTCTCGTATCTACAGAGTGTCCCTGCAGCCGGCGCCATCCCCTCAAAGCCTTGCGAACTAAAAAGGTATTCGTGGGATCTCGCACGCCCTTAGCCTGTGCAAAGAAAGAGACCGCTGCCCTATGCCTGCTGGCCGTTGTCACAGAGCGTCGTTCACTGTGCATCCATTCTAAATAGGCCTCAAAACTGGCTTCCTGAGTCCACTTAACTGCCCATTCCTGACCCAAGAAATTACAATAAGACAAAAACGCCCCTTCGTATGCTGTCCTGGTCCTGGGAGCTAAGCTAGCAACCACGAGGTCCTGTAATCTGGGGCACCAATCTGCCAAAGAACTGCCGGGAAGTGTGCTGGCGAGGGGTCTGCTGCAGGAAGATGTTCCCTGAAGACCTGCATTTTAAAACGAGAAAGGGAATCAGCAGCATTGTTGAGGATGCCCGGCACATGCTTGGCTCTGAAAACTACATTCCACTTCAAGCATTGCAGCACAATTTCTTTTATCAGGCATAGTATAAACGGACAGCGAGCCCCTTGTTGGTTTATACATTCCACCACTGTCATGTTATCCGACCAGAACACCACTGATTGGTTACGTAGATGTTCTGCCCAGACCTTCAATGCCACCCATATCGGGAAAAGTTCTAAGAAGCCAATGTTGGCTGTCAGACCTCGTGCTCTCCATTCTTCCGGCCACCGCTGGGCGACCCATTTGTTCCCAAGGATGGCACCGAAGCCCACACTCCCCGCCGCATCAGTCCACAGGCCTAACTCTGCAGATGTAGCAGGGGGAGCTGACCACACTACCCTGCCATTAAAGCCCTCCAGGAATGCCATCCAGATATGCATGTCCTGGCGCACCTCAGATGACAGCCTAGTGCGGTGATGCTTCTCCCGCAACCCTTTCATCGCCTGAGCAATGGAGCATGAGAACGGGCGGGCCATAGGGATGACCCGTAGAGCAAAGTTCAACTGCCCTACTACTTCCTGCAGCTGCTGCAAGGAAACCTTGTTTCTTCCTAGGCACTGGCACAGAGCTGTTTTAAACTTAGACACCTTATCTTTGGGTAACCTGAAGCACCCCTCCACGGAGTCAATTTCGATGCCAAGGAATTCCAGGCAGGTGGCTGGTCCAACCGTCTTCCCCGGTGCCAGCGGGACCCCAAAAGCATGCATGAGCACGCAAAATTCCTGCAATGCCCAAGCACACTCCTGAGAGTCCGCTGCCCCCAAGAAAAGGAAGTCATCCAAGTAATGCATGACCTGTTGGTGGCCAGTGACCTGTCTCATAGCCCATTCTAGGAATGAGCTAAATGTCTCAAAGTATGCACACGATATGGAACAGCCCATAGGCATACATTTGTCCATGTAAAACTTACCATCAAAAGTGAAACCTAAAAGGTGGTGATCTAGGGGATGTACAGGGAGAAGGCGGAAAGCAGATTCAATATCAGATTTTGCCATTAATGCACCCGTACCCAGGGCACGCAGTAAATCAACCGCCTGATCAAATGAGGCATACCTGACACTACAAACCCCCTCATCAATTGCATCATTCAAGGATGTCCCCTTCGGGGCTGATAGGTTATGGATCAGTCTAAATTGGCCCCTTTCCTTCTTGGGTACTACTCCCAACGGAGAGCACACAAAATTGGGAACAGGCACCTCTTGGAAGGGGCCTGCTATCCTACCTAGGGACAACTCTTTGGAAATCTTAGCGGCCACCACCCCAGGGTTCTGTGTTACTGAAAGTTGATTCCTGCAGTGTGGGCTACCTGTGTAACCCATTGCTGGGATCCTAAAACCTTGAGAAAAACCTTCCTGCAATAGAGTGGCAGCTGTGCGATCAGGGTATCTGTTCAACCAGGGGATCATTGCAAAAACGTCTATTGGCGTTGGAGGGGCCAGCTGGACCGACTTACTCAGGCTTCCCCTTTCCCCTGTGACCGTGGTTACCTTGCTTGTTCCTACACGTGGTTTCGGGATGGGACGGGTGACCACAGATTGAACACGCATGCCTAAATTTACAGGTACCCTGGGGCCTAGAGCAGGAGCGCTTATTAAAGTCCCAACACACCCCTTTTCTCTCTGAACCCCCCCCCCCCTTATTCTTCCCGGGGACCTCATTGCCCTGGTGTGACCGAAAGGGCTGTTGGGGCCTGGCGGGGAACACCCTGGGAGCACTTGGAGACTGTGTAGGGGCCGTGTCCCCAGAGAACTGCTGGTGCCATGACATGGAATCCACCGTGTCCCACGCTAAAGATGCATTAAACTCTTTGGCCTTCCTGAAATTAATATCATACTCCTTCCAGGCATCACCGGTATACTGATCGCTCCACCGCACAATCCTACTCATGTAACAAGACATAGCTGCCTGGACATTTGGGGGCCGTTCAGCCGTGATCGCGGAGAGAACAGCAAAGGCCCTGATCCAATTCTTCAACGTTTCCTCTACCTTGAACCTAGTGCATTGAGCCCTCCATTCACTTGGATGCATCCATTCCTTCATTAACTTAGCCTGTTCCATCTCCCTATTGTCCAACAACAAGGAATAAATGTAAACATACTTCCCCGCCCAAATCATTTCTTTCACTGCCTGAGACACATGTTGCCCTAAGTTTTCACTCCTGGATGGCATAATGCCGTCCCCCAACAAGGGCAGCGCCACCTCCTTACCATTCACGGGCGCCTGTGCTGGTGGGACACTATTCCCACTTGGCTGGGCTGGAACCTGCAAGTGAAGACGATACGGGCAACGCAATACTATCACCCGCTGCTGCAGCCCTAATTTTTCCACCAATTTAACTGCTTCAGCCGCATGGTCGGCTGAGGGAAGACACACACCCCCTTTTCGCAACCAAGGCAATAATGCCGCTATCTGAGACTCCAACTCAACAGGGACTGTGGCCGGACTGCCCGCCGGCACATCCGGGACCCCAGGAGGAACATCTGGGGGTCCAGGCATATTAGGCAATGGAGCCGATGGTGATGACCCACCCGGGACTGGTGCCAGGCCTCCAGGTGGAGGGGGGATAGGTGCTGCAGGAGCAGCCAGAGCAGCAGGGGGCACCAGTGCCATTGGTGCTGGGATCGCTGGCAGTGGTGCCTCTGGCACTGGTATCGTGGGCACTGGTACAGAGGGGACTGGTTCTAAAGGCACCGGGGTTGGGGAACCGATCCTCGGCTTTTTTGCTCTGGGTTTCTTAGGAGGGGTAACAAAATCACCCCTTGGCAAAGGAGCCGTTCTCTCCCATACAGGCCTCCCTGATGGGCCCGGGGGTCAGCTAATCTATCCTTCATGCGGGCCCCTTCAACCTTACCCAATCATTTGTTAATTTGCGCCATTTCCCGCATCATGGCCTGCATCATCGCCTGCATGCTAGACCCCCTTTTACCTCCCCTTTGCCCTGGCATGATTCCCACACCACTGCCCTACACTCCTTATGCTGACAGACCGTGCGCTTTGTACCTTCACCAGCTGGAGGATATAAAGGGGGCTGTAAGCACCATGCAACAGCGACCGCAACGCCCCGGCTTATCCGGTTTGTCAGGGGTGAGTAAACTCTAACGTAGACCCACCCGGCGGCAACTAGAAGCTATGAAATGCTAGCCCCCCGCTCTCCTCTTACCGATAAGTCCTGCGTGCACCCAGGCGGTGTTGGATCAACGACGCCTTCCGGCCCTTCCGGTAATCGAATTGCACCAATAATGTAGTTAATTGCCTGGAAAAGAAAATTGTATCAACACCGTGGAATATAAAGCCTGAGCAGATATATAAACACCCACATTAACCTATTAATCGCTATTTCTTGCAATCTCAAAACAGCCAATTTGACTCGATATTAAATTTGCAATCACCTTCACATAACCTAAAAAACACTACAATACAAATACCAATCTTTCTTTTGACTGTAGAATGATTGTACATGAAATTCTCAATTAAAGTAAAAGGTCTCCCATCCAGGTCCTGCCCTGGTCGACCCTGCTTCGCTTCTCCCCGTATAAACTGCACAACCCAGCACGAGCGCGGTGAATGAAAGAGAGTGCAAATTAACCACAAAAGCAGATGGTAACCCTTCCCGCGTCGCTGTGGCGGCAGGAAAACACTCGTAATGCCCAACACTCGTAATGCTGCCCCGCTACCCAACAAAGGAAATTGCAGCTCCTCCGATACCGCCCTGGTCGCGAGTGTTACCCAGGCGCCGGCAAGGAAATCGCAGCTCCGCTGAATCACGCCCGGTCGCGTGTATTACCCAAGCGCCGGTACCTTTAATTAATTAGCCGGCTGGTCCACGGGTCCGCTATGCGGCGCCCCCCCCCCTCCCGCAAAATACCTTGTGTAAACTGCCGTCAATTGCTCTCCGACCCGCTCCCCCAGCTACTCAGTTTGCACGGAGGTATCAGCTCGAGCGCGATGCCCCGGTTCAAAATCCGCTCGCGATGCGTCCAACTCGGCAGCCCTGGAACCCGCTTGCCTGTAAAATAAACAGAGAGATTAATAAAACGAGAAGCCCCGAGCGCGGGGCACGACACACTGTGGGGGAGCGTCCAGAGAACAAGAGGGTCTCCTCAAGCCTGATTATTGTCTTCTCCTGTCAGATACCTTCTGACAGTGGTGAGTTTTTGGATACCGAGGCAATAGCCTCATTACTCCATATTCGTTTGGAATTTTGTAGTCGCTGTTTAGGTTGTCTTATTGGTGTGTGACGCTTTGTCACAGTTGAGGTTGCATCACATGGTCAGCTCAGTGATGGGCCGCGGGTTGCGGTCAGTAGTGTTTGCAGAATTGTCAGCATGTTTCCTTCGAGAGTCTCGTCTTTGTCCGTGTAGATCCTTCTGTTAGTGTTGGGGTTTGGGTGCCTGCCGCGGCTATAATGCCAGCCGGCAGTGAGCGGGTTTTAGGTGCTTGCCGAGGCTATAATGCCATCAGGGCAGCGATGAGTTTTGCGTATCTGCCGGCGTTTGCCTTCAGGCAGTAATGAGTTTTTGGATGCTGCGTTGCTGTTTCAGGTTCGCAGGGTTAGCGCTTCAATGGGACGCGGGTAGCGGTCAAATGGGTTTGTAGAGATATCTGCGAGTTTCCGGATCAGTGGGTTTTCTTTTTGATCCAGTCCTTTGTAGAATGTCCTGTTGAGTTTGAGGAGATGGGCGTCCAACATCTCGATGTCTAGATCTCTGTGGAGGTCTGCTGTTCGTGTGAACATGGGAGCACCTGCTGCAATCCGTAAGGCCTTACTCTGTAGTTTTTGTAGGTCCTTCCGAAGATGTGGGCGGCAGCCACTCCAAACTGGTGAAGCGTATGTCATAGTTGGTCGAATTATTGCAGTGATTACTCGTACCTTGCTCTGCATGGGCATCGACTTAGTCTTCAGGAGTGGGTATAATGCAGCCAGTTTGGATGCTGCTTTCTGGCAGGTCTTCTCTATGTGGTTTCTCCAGCTGAGTTTAGAGTCCAGAGTCACCCCCAGGTAGGAGCTGCTGTTTTCCCATTTGACCTTGTCCCCATTGAGGAGGATCTGTGGGTGGTTCCTGTTCTGCTTCCTGGTAAATAATGTTGCAGTGGTTTTGCCTGTGTTTAGGGTTATCTGCCAGTCGCTGTACCATTCGGAGAGTCTGCCGAGTGATGTCTCCAGGTTCTTAGCCACTTCTTTGTCGCTGAAGGATTGAGAGATGACTGCAACATCATCTGCGTAAAGGGCAAGATCAGTCTTCTTTAGGTCCGTGGGGATGTCGTTTGTGAATATGTTGAAGAGGAATGGTCCTAGGATTGATCCCTGAGGCACCCCAGCAAGAATTGGGCGTGGCGATGAGCATTCTTCTCGCACCGCCACGTGGAAGGTCCGTTTCGTCAGGTAGCTGGACAGTAGCTTGACCAGGTAGCTGGGAAACTGGAGCTTGATAAGTTTGTAGAGCAGGCCCTCGTGCCATACTCGGTCAAATGCTTTGGCTACATCCAGAAAGACTACTCCAGTAGACTTGTTGATGTTGAATCCATGGCTGATGATGTCCACAACTCTGAGGAGTTGGTGATTGGTTGAGTGGTCTTTCCGGAACCCAAACTGTTCTTTAGCAAGGAGGTTGTTGCTTGTTGCGAAATCCACGAGACGGGCGAGGATAACTTTTTCAAAGAGTTTTGATAGGCCAGATAGCAGACTTATGGGGCGGTAGTTTGCAGGATCTCGCAGTGGTTTCCCAGCCTTGGGGAATACGACGACTCTTGCTTCTTTCCAGGCGTTTGGGAAGTACTGGTGCTGCATGCATGCGTTAAATATCTCAGCAAGGTGATCCACTGCGGTATCTGGGAGCATCTTGATGGCTTGGTTGACTATTCTGTCCTTCCCTGGTGCCTTGCCGTTTTTTAGTGTTTTTGCCAGGGCCAGTAATTCGCCCATTGAGCATTCCTCAATGTGCTCAGTTTCTGTTTCTGGTGGGTGCTCCCGGTGGTGCTTGGCGACCTCTTGCTCAACTTCTGTTGCCAGTTTGCTTGCCTGGTTGGGCCTGAAGGATTCCTCCAGCGTGTCAGCAAAGACCTCAGCCTTATCCCTGTTACTGCATGCCAGGTGAGTCTTCCCTTGGATCGGTGGGTTTGGTTCCTTCTTCCCAGTCAGGCGGCGGGTCATTCTCCAGATAGAGTTGTCTGAGACCTTTAGGTTAGCTGTAGCTGCTTCCCATTTTTCTCCTCTGTGCTGGCTTATTTGTATCTTCAGCTGCCTTGTCAGCTCATTATACTTCTTCAGCAGGTCGGGGGTGCGGTTCCTCTGCCACTCTCTGCGGGCTCTGTTCTTCTCAGCTATTGACTGTTTGATGCCCTTCGGGAGATCGTAGATTGAGCATCGTTGTAGTTTCTGTTCCGGAGTGCTGTGCTCAATAGCTGCGTGGATTGAATCTGTGAGGTGGCGAATCGCCTGGTCAATGTCTTCAGTGCTTTGCAGCGGACCAGGGACCAGTGTCTCCTCCAGGCATCTCTTGTATAGGCACCAGTCCGCCTTCTTGAAGTTGTGCCTGGTGCCCTGTTGCTGGTCTTCAAGTACGTCTCCAACTGTGATCAACACTGGGTTGTGGTCGGATGTCAGCGCTGTTAAGGTCTCAAGCTCCATAGACTGGGAGAGATTCTTCAAGACCACTATGTCCAGGACATCCGGCTTATATAGTGCAGAGCCTGGATAGTGTGTTGGTTGTGTTGGGCCTGCCACTACAAAGTCCTCCTTCTTTGAATGGGCGAGTAGGGCGTGTCCTTTGCGGTTTCCCGTCCGAGAGTTCCAGCATTTGTGCTTGGCGTTAAGGTCGCCTCCAATTAGTGTGGGGATGCTGGGGTCCAATAAAGCATCCAGGTCCTTTGGGACTAGCTTGCCTGGGGGTGAGTAGGCAGCGACCAGCCGCAGCGGGCCTGCAGATGTCTGGATCTGTATGCCAGTTGCTTCAATACTCCCAACTGGTGGTAGGGAGATCTCGTGGTGCTTCACTTTTGTGCTGACGATCACCGCTGTTCCTCCGCCCTTGGCTCCAGTGGTGCGATCTGTGCGGTATACCCTGTGGTTTGCTAAGCTGAGCTTCTGGCTTCCTTGGAGGTGGGTCTCGGAGATAAGCGCTATATCCATGTCCATGGTTTCCATCAGGTGCAGGAGTTCTGCAGTTTTCTTCTGAATGCCATTAGCATTCCACATCACGAAGAGGGAGTTTCTTTTAGATTTTGCAGCCATTGCTGGTGTTTTCTTCGCCCTGGAAAAGTCCGGCGATATGGTTCGCCACCATTGTCACCATTGGGTGGATGTTCATGTCTGCGACTGTTTTTGCAATCTTCGCGATGAGTTCCTGCCAGTTGATGGCTGATCCTAACTCACAGGATGGTGCTGGGGCGGCAGTTGGTGCTGGGGCGGCAGTTGGTGCTGGGGCGGCAGTTGGTGCTGGGCTGTCCTGTTTGGGATTAGCTGTCTCTGCGTATGATCTTCCATCCACACACGCGCTACTATGGCTGTTGGTTGGTCTGCCATTTGGGATCCTGTGTGTCATTGAGGGTTTGTAAGTCTTCCTTTGCCCCTGGTCCGTCGTTGCTGAGTGTAGGGAAGTCTTTTGTGGTAGTGGGGGTTGGCGCTGGCCTTCCTTCTTTGCCTTCTGGAGGTAGGGGCAGCCGCGGTAGCTTGCTGGATGTGGTCCTGCGCAGTTGGCGCATTTTGCTGGTTCAGTTTCCCGGTTCCTAGTGCATTGGTTGGAGGTGTGCTGTCCTCCACAGCGTACGCACTTTGGCTTCTGTTTGCAGAAGGCAGAGGTGTGCCCCAAGCGCTGGCAGTTGTAGCACATGATTGGTCCTCGTTTCCCTCTTGGTGCTTCAGTGGTGACGATGCAGCTGCAGAGGCGTGTGACTCCTGAGAGGTCAGCTGGCTTCCCATCATGGCTTGCTGACAGGGTTACGACAAAGAGGGGAAATTTCTTGCTCTTGTCTGCTGGAGAGGTAATCTGTGTGATATTTTTGACTGGAAGCCCGCGTTCAGCTAGGTCCCCAGTGATGTGCTCAAGCGATGCATTTGCTGGGAGGCCCCGTATTACAAAGCGCTGGGCTTTTTCAGCGGTCATTGGAAAGGTGTAATACTCCATTTGCTGGTCGGTAAGTATGCTGGTCACGCTCCTGTAGTCTTCTGGGGTGGTGAGCATGATCTTGGCGTGGTCTTGCCTGGGCTTGATCGTGTAGGCGGAGGAGCAGTATTCATCCAGTATCCCCACCAGGGCCTTGTGGGATGCTAGGTTCTTCAAGATGATAGGGGGGATCCTTTGTCGCTTGGTGGGACCTGAGGTGGTCTCGGGTTCAGGAGCGTTGTGGTCTTGAGGGTGGGCGTCGCCATCCTGGGTAGCTTGGAGAGCCAGATAGCGGTTTGAGGTTGGTATTTCGCTGCTTGTGGGGGGGGGGCGGGCAAGCTTTGATACTTTCTCTGGTGAGTCTGGGCACGATTCGCGCCCCCTCTTCACTTTAATCTGCCATTCCATGTCGTCTTCGGCGGCGGCGCCGGGTTGGGCCGTGGCGTCTGCCTCCGTGGCCATCCTAATGCAGCTGGATGGGGGGGGGGAGGTTAAAGCTCTTCTCCTTCCCCTCTTTAGTGCGCAGCCTGGCCCCGGTCAAGCCAGGAAGACGCAGGCCGAGCGCCTTAGAGGAGCAGGAGAGAGGGCAGAGCGGGCCGGGTATCGGTGTGCAAGATAAATCAAGCAAATCAATCAGGCAGTGGGAAAGGTTCAGCGAGCAGAGCGCAGGTGAACTGGGATCTGAAAAGTAAAATCAAACAGGCAGCGGGAGTGTTTCAACAAGCAGTGCGCAGGTGAACAATTGGAATCTGAAAGGTAAAATCAAACAGGCAGCGCAAGTGATTCAACAAGCAGGGCGCAGGTGAACAACTGGGATCTGAAAAGTAAAGTCAAGCAGGCAGTGGAAATGGCTCAACGAGCAGAGTGCCACAATTACAAGGTGCAAACTGTCATTAAAATCACGTTGCAGGGATTAATTGGACACAGTGCAGCAATGCCAAAGCAAACAGGGCGCAGGAACAAGCTAAGGAATTTAGTCAGGCAGAATTTAACAAGTCAAATTGCAGTCAGTAGGAGCAAGGAGAACAATCATATACTCACAGTAGCTAACATGCACTTAACCAGATTAAAACTCAGACCGAAAATCAGCACAAAGCAGATAAAGCCAATGGAAACAGGCCAGATCTGTCCCGAGGGACAGAAATGGCGCCTACCGGGTGTCTGGGGAATCAGCTGATGCAGTCATCGGCTCCGGCAGATCCTCTGGTCAATCGGGTCCTCTGGGGGCCGTCTCTATCTAAAACAGGAAGCAAATGGCGGCCGGGCGCAGCTCCGACGTAGGAATCACCAGATCAGCTGCTCATCAAGATGTCCGGCAGCGCAGCTCCGACGTGACTGCCATCTCCGATCCTAGATGAAATGGATCCAAATTCAAAGCCCCGAATCGAGTCCTTCTGGCGCAAAGAGCCCCGAGGTCAAGTCATCACTCCTTCCGGTACAATTAACCTCGAGGTCAGGTCATCATCACGAGGTCAATCCGAATCATCTCATCTGATCAAGAGGGTCTCCTGGGCGCTCCCCGCTTCTTTATCCCCAAGGGGCCAGGTGAGGGCGGCACGCCCCCACCCAGCCCCTCCTGCACCCGGAAGCCCTTAAATGACATCCGGGTCAAAGGGGGCGCAAACCAATTGGTGGCGAGGCGCGCCCGGAAGGGCACGCCCCTCCACCGAGGAGCTCTGAGGAGGGGGACGGTCGCCGTGCCGCCATGCGGGCGGGGGGGCCAAGAGCCCCCCCTTTTCAGACTTGCTTGTCATATATATATATATATATATATATATATATATATATATATATATATATATATTCTGCTCAAGGTTTCCACCAGGTTAACATTAGAAACCACGCACTCCGGGGGTAGCTCTTAGATATTTATTTCAGTTATTTGCAACAGACGCGTTTCGGCGCTCCGCCTTCCTCAATGTTTCAAACATTGATGGGAGACGCCATGTTTCAACAGCGTTCTCAGCGTTCATTAGTAGTGAAAACAAACAGGGGATTACGATACGCCATATTGGAATGTGTTCACATTATGCGTCACAGTTATGTTCAAATATACAAATTCATTGAAGCTCATCTATTCAATTACGCTACGAAAATGCTTCAGTTATTTCATAAGCAAAATTAAAGCTTCTTGCGCGCACAATATATATTTAAATAATACGCACGGGGGCCTGGTGGGGGAGCACGAATACACAGGCATAACCTGCATGAATCGGCTCCCCTCTGACGTAGGGGGTGTACAAAACAATGGGGGGGGGGGGGGAAATATAGTTAGAACACCGGTTCTTTCACGCAAAGGCCCCCCCCCCCTCCCCGAATACCCATAAGCCTCAGTGGAATTACTAGATTCCCACACTCCTTTGCAGAAATTTGCATACCAACTTCCTTCTTAAAATCGGAAGCACTATTTTATCATTTAATGAGAATGTACATCAAAACATTTTCATCTTGTGATTCTTTTTATTTTTTTCAAGGAATAGAACAATGCCCTAACACTCCAGTATATTTAGTTTGGTCGTTTGTGTTTCCTGCCAATGTAGTTGTCACTAGGAAAGTTATGTATATTCTGAATTCACTTGCGCTTCGTGTAGCAGTGATGTAAGATAAACTAATTACAAATTTTTGGAGGATCTTATGATCCAGAGCGCGAGTTCAATGACAGATTTGTACTCAATTACTGATAATACATATAAGGAATTCTGCTGTTGCCTAAAGTCGGTCGAGTGTAAATCTGTAAAATACTTTTTTGATATATTAACTTCTATTGAGGCTAGTGATAATGATTGTCGATTTATCAAGGAGTGATGAAGATGTGCCGTTACCGTATAGTTCTTTTTATTAATTGGATATAGTTGGAGTATCTGTATAAGATGGCGCTCAGTAACCATAGGTATTAAAAGAAACAAATCGGAAATAAAAAATAAAAACACAAACACTCTTTTGGGCATCAAGTGCAGCCTGGGAAATGGATGTAGTTTGTGGAGCTGTTTGTCATTGATGAGTGCGTAACAAAGGACCTGTGATAGCTACTAGGCGGCAGTGAGTGAGTTATCTTTACACCGTATCGCTGAGAGACCCTGCCGGGCAACAGGGAGTAAAGAATAAATCACTCTCACACAGCAGCTCCCAGAAGCACTGAAGAGCAGCAGTGAGTGAACAGTAACTCAGGGCACTGAATATGCGTCAGCGAGTGAATAGTACGTTTCACACCGCAGCACTACGCGCCACTCTGAGGCCTCAGTGAGTGACTATTAAGTAACTCAGCGGCACCGAATATGTGTCAGTGAGTGAATAGTACGTTTCACACCGCAGCATTACGCGCCACTCAGTGAGTGACTAATAAATAACTCAGAGGCTCTGCTAGGCAGAAGGGACAGAGGCCTCATTTACAAAAAATGACGCAACGCAGCAGGACATTTTACTGCGCCAAGCGGTGTCATTTTAAAAGCACGGAGATGCGTTGTATTAACAGCAATATGACGCATCTGTGTGCGTTCCCCTGTGCTGGCGCACAATTGGCTGCCATGCGCCAGTGTAGGCACCCTTGCGTCATGTTGCAATCAATCAATCATTTAGTATTTGTTAAGCGCGACTACCTCCCGTAAGGGACTCTAGAAGCTGAAGGTAGGGGGGTTGGCAGGTCCGACTGGGCGCTGAGGTTCAGTCGAAGAGCCATGTTTTGAGGTTCTTCGTGAAATGGGTCAGACTCAGTGATGGGGATAGCCTGCGGTGGAGAGGCAGGATGTTGCAGGTTTTGGCGCCGGGCAGGAAAAGGACCTTCCTGCGGTCCTGGTCTTGCCGATCTGAGGGACATTGGCAAGGGCCAGTTGGGCGGAACAGAGGTGTCTGGTGGGTACGTGGAATGAGAGGCGGTGGTTCCGGTATGGTGGTGCGGATTCGTGGAGGTCTTGTAGACATGTGACATAAAAGTGGAGTTATCGCAGGTGAATATATGACGTTACAACGCAAACAATTACAATTCCTGCTTTTACATAGCAGTTTTTACAACGCAATTACCATTACATCCTATGATTTTACAACGCATACCATTACAATACATTTTTAAAAACCACCATTATAACGCATTCAATTACAACGCATTACATTACAACGCTTACCATTACAACGCATAATACTTTTAGTGCAACAGTAGGGTAAGTGTTGGATAGCGTAGGGGTAAAAATTACTATTCCCACTCCAGTCAGTGCAACATTAGGGAAAGTGTTGGATAGCGTAGGGGTAAAAATTACGATTCCCACTCCAGTGAGTGAAACAGTAGGGAAAGTGTTGGATAGCGTAGGGGTAAAAATTACTATTCCCAACTGCCCCAAAACACATACCCACCCTAAAACTTAAAATTCTCCATTACTAACCTTATAATGCGTTGTGATGACATGCGCTGTAATGGCATGAGTTGTAATGGCATGCAATGTAAAGGCACTTGTGTTGTAAAAGTTGCGTTGTAAAGGCACTGCGATGTAATGCCTGCATTGAAATGGATGTTTCCCCTCGCAGGTGTTTTAGTGATGTGGCAGCAGTGGAGAATGTTGAGGACCAGTCCGGCTGCAGCGTTCTGAACATTCTGTCATTTCCTGATCAGTTTCAGGCTGATTTGAATAGAAAGAAAGGACACCCTGCCTCGGGATATAAAGGCCCCAGCTAGAGGGTCCAACAGATATATGTGAAGGGGTGATTAACCTAGGAGCTGACACTACACATAACAATCACATGGTCAAACCAAATAGACTCTACAGTTCATGTTAGAAATATATATATTTTTATTTTTTTTAGGATGGCAAGGATATGAACATTAAATATAATTTTCGTATCACAAATACATTTAGTTCATAAATAAGAGATACATAGATATGGGGGCAACAACAAAAGGGAAGATAGTCCTACCCAGTACCGGCCACACTTCAAACACACTGTCTCACTCACTTCAATCTCTTCCCACTCTATCTCATCTTATACCATTCACCATTCATTCTACCATTCTGGCTTGTGTCTCCAGGAATACGGTTATTGTCCTAACTACATCAGGACCCGTAGTTAAAATCATCTACCTGGACCAACATCCCGATCCATACAACACATTAACCACCTATGTGTTGTACTCGCCAGGATCAGAAGAATGAATGGTAGAATGAATGGTGAATGGTATAAGATGAGATAGAGTGGCAAGAGATTGAAGTGAGTGAGACAGTGTGTTTGAAGTGTGGCCGGTACTGGGTAGGACTATCTTCCCTTTTGTTGTTGCCCCCATATCTATGTATGTCTTATTTATGATCTAAATGTATTTGTGATACGAAAATTATATTTAATGTTTATATCCTTGCCATCCTAAAAAAAATAAAAATATATATATTTCTAACATGAACTGTAGAGTCTATTTGGTTTGACCATGTGATTGTTATGTGTAGTGTCAGCTCCTAGGTTAATCACCCCTTCACATATATCTGTTGGACCCTCTAGCTGGGGCCTTTATATCCCGAGGCAGGGTGTCCTTTCTTTCTATTCAAATTGGTCTCTCCCCCCTACTACCTGCCCATATCCTAAAGCTACCCACCGGGAACCCCCTTCTTTGTTTACCAGTTTCAGGCTGATGCCTGTGTAGAGTGAGTTGCTGTAGTCGAGTCTGCTGCTGATGAGTGCGACTGTCTTTCTAGCCTCAGTAGGGATCCATCTGAAGGTCTTTCGAAGCAGGCGAAGAGTGTGGAAGCATGATGAGGAGGCAGTGTTGGTCTGGCGGTTCATCGTGAGTCCAGTATGATGCTGAGGTTTCGTGCGTGGTCCGTGGGTGTAGGGGTGGTTCCTAAGGCAGCAGGCCACCAGGAATCTTCCCAAGAGAAGGTGTTGGGCCCCAGGATGAGGACTTCACTCTTGTTCGAGATGAACTTGAGACAGCTGTTTCTCATCCAGGTAGCGACGGCCTTCAGTCCGTTGTGGAAGCTGTTTCTGGCGATATTGGGCTCATTGATGAGGGAGAGAATCAGCTGGGTGTTGTCGGTGTAGCAGACAATGTTGAATCTGTGGTTCCTAACTATGGTTGCGAGCAGCCCCATGTAGACGTTAAAGAGGGTGGGGATCAGGGAAGCGCCCTCGGAGACTCTGCAGCCAATCTCAGTCGGTTCTGAGAGGAACTCTGGTTGTCTGATACGCTCTGTTCTACTGGTGAGGAAGAAGCAGATCCAGTCCAGGGCTTTGTCGCTTATGCCGGCATCTTGGCGTCTCGTACTTAGGATGCGGTGGGAGACGATGTTGAAGGCAGCCGATGGGAGACAGCCATGACAACGCGGGCTTTACACCGCGCTGCCATTACGACGCTGCCATCACAACGCAAGTTGTTACAACGACTTGCGCTGGATGGTGCTAGATACTAAGGAATAGTAGATTTACTATTCCAACACCTTCCCTACTGTTGCGTAGGCTGGAGTTGGAATAGTAAATCATACTATTCCAATATCCAGCAGCTACAGCGCAAGTCGTTGTAATGACTTGCGTTGTAATGTATGCGTCGTAATGGCAGCGCGGTGTAAAAGCCCGCATTGTCATGACGTACATCCCGGCCGATAGGTCCTCGTGCTTAGGATGCAGTAGGAGATGATGTCGAAGGCGGCTGATAGGTCCAGGAGGAGGAGGGCCGCTGTTTCTCCCAGGTCGAGAAGGGAGTGGATGTCATCGGTAACGGCGAGGAGGACAGTCTCAGTGCTGTGGTTGCTTCAGAAGCCATATTGAGAGGAGTCCAGGTCGTGGTTGGCTTTGATGAACTCGGACAATTGGGTGTTGATGGCCTTCTTGATGACCATGGCTGGGAAGGGAATCAGGGAGATGGGTCTGAAGTTCTCCAGATCTGTCAGGTTGGTGGACAGTTTCTTCAACAGGGGGTTGATCTCTGCGTGTTTCTAGTCATCAGGTAAGTTGGCGATCTCGATGGAGCAGTTCATTGTGCAGCGTAATACGAGGGCTATGGAGGTGGTGGCTCTGTGGAAGATGTTGTGTGGGCAGAGGTCTAAGGGTGCTCTTGAGTGAATGCTCTTTAAGGTCTTGAGAGTGGCATCAGTAGTGATCGGGGACCAGTTGAGCAAGATCTTTTGGGGGACGTCATTGTCGCATGTGGTGGTGGTGGGAGTGATGGTAGGGTCTTGGGTGTCAAAGCTGTCGTAGATATGCTTGATCCTCTGGTGTAAGTAGGTGCCAAGTTTGTTGTAGAGGTCTTGGGATGGTGGAACTTCTGTGGTCTCGCTGTTGGGCTTAGCTAACTCCTTGACAATGGCAAAGAGTTTTTGTTGTTGTGTGCGTTGGCTTTGGTTCTGTCTTGGAGGGCCACTTTCTTTGTAATTTTGAGGAGGAGGTGGTGTGTGGTGACGGCAGCTTTTAGGGCTGCATGAGCCCCGGGGTTTTGTTGTTCCTCCATCTCTTTTCGAGTTGCGCCTGGACTTGAGGAGGGCGACAGTGAAACAACTGGCTTTCTTGGAGTGTTGCTTGGTGAGTGTTTTCTTGAGGGCCGCCAGCGTGTCGGAACAGTTGGACATCCATCGGTGGAGGTTGGCTGCTGAGGTCTTGGCGTCTGTGGATGTCGGCCGTGTGGTTGTGCTGAGGCAGGCAGTGAGATGTTCCTCAGTGACCTTGTTTCAGTTACGGCATGGGTGCCTGCAATGCGGGGATGATTGATTTTATGCAGGAAGGGACACCTTCAAACTATCATTGATGCCATTTTCCTCTTTCTATGCATGCAGCACACATTGAAAGAGGGAAAAATGAGGAGAAATAAAAGTATTTCTCCTCGTTGCGCCATTCCTACTCCTCCCTTGGGGAGGTGTAGCTTTCTGATGTATTCCCAGCTTTACAAAACTTTGTCAATTTGGGGATTTGTCAGGTTCTTCAGATGCTGCGTGGGAACATTCACAGCAACACACATGGATCACCTATTTCACGAAGAGTAATGCGTGAAAGGGGCCTATATTTACAAGGCCATGAAAATGTACTTATTTTACGATACTCTTTGATTATAAATCCACCATCTGAAGTTCTGTAACGGTTTCATGTTTCACACTATTTCTGAAGCGTGTCTGTGGTTTTAAAGCGAAAAGGAAAAAGTTACTGGATTGCGGTCTTCAACACTACAATCAAATTATGTACAGCTTTAAGATCAAGGAGTTTTCGTTAAGTTAAGCATCTCACATTAAGTTGCAGAAAGATGTGCTCATTTATTCGTCCTCATCTTTTGACGTGTAAAATCCTGTAGTTTCCCTGGAGTTTAGGAACACCCAAGTCGCTGTGGGATGTATGCCGCTGTAGCGTGTGTGCTCCAGCCTCAGTACAGCACTGTGTGTACTGAGCACTGCCTATCTACATCGTTCGGCTGCAGAAACGTGTAAACCATGTGATCAGTTGGAGACGCAAAAGCCCAAAATCAAACAGGCGTATCTACATTAGATCTCCCTCACCAATCTTCAGTTTTTCTAGGTCACTCTTTTGCTCAATTCATCTAATGTGTATGCCCCGTATAATAAGCTGACCATTCTTTGTGGAGAAATGGAATTTGAAAAATACTGCTGTGTTTTCTGCATAAATACAGAGTCATCATAATTCTTGCTGCCTGTTAATTTGTAGAATTCAAATGTCTACAGTCAATCTGACTCATCCGAAACCCCACTCCACTACTATGATCCACAAAATAACCCTTTCAAGACTCATCCCTCCCCTACCCCTCCTTGAATCATCTCATACCTCTTTTACTATTCAGATATCTCAAACAAGCCTTTCTAAACCCTTTCCTCTGACTCTTCCCCCTCCACCTCCCCTTTACTCATCCCAAACCTCCGCTTACTGCTTATAGCTCAAAAAGAAAAAAAACGTTCTAGACCCTTCCCTCCTCTATCCCTCTAATATCCTTTTCAATCCGACTACAGACTAACATGTCTACAGCTCAAATATTTGTAATATTTCTCTATAATCCTATTTGAGTAGCGTGCCACCGGTCAAAAAGCATTTCGACACCTCATCAGGGGAAGCAAGTGCTATATAAATGCAAACCCTTCCCTCCTCTATCACTCCATTATCCTTTTTCAATCAAAATAACAAACTCACATGTCCACCACTCAAATTAATTTCATATCTCCCTATACTAATTTATCCACAAATCTTCTTTGCCTTCTTATCACTGTAAATGTGCTTTGACACCTCGTATGGCATAGTAAGCGCTATATAAAAGCTAATTTTTTTTTCAAAGTCAAAAGTTTATTGTCCTAGTTAATTAAAACCATAGCAATGTAAATTCTAAAAACAGAAAAGGACAGTAAAACGTTTTTTTAAAATTCCTTATGATTTAAAAATCTTTTGTTAGCAATTATTAATACTCAGATATATATAAAATGTCCATTAAACAATTAGTTGATCACTTAATAATATTCAAATGTTTACAAAATACATGATTAACAGTTGGTAGATTAGAAGCGTTAGTTGGCCCATAATCCACTGTACTAAAGAAAATACTTTTCAAATGTTCTTGACATGCTTTCCAGTGTTTTCAATGTACAGTATTCAATCTCCAAGACCAATCAGTCTTGTTCAATATTACCGAGCAGTAGCTCGAGATTAAATTTTTAGAGCTTGCTCATGTACGGTAAGGACCTTTAATAGTTGACAGTTCAGTAAGGTGTCAGTTGGATCCAAGCCACCTATGATTGCAGATCTGCACGTCCTTATTCTTCTGATGTTTAAAGCATTTTTTAATAAAGTGATTTGTGTGTTTAACAATTTAGGGCATGTGCAGACTAGATGAATAAAATCCTCTTTACTGCTTCCACATAATCTATCATTCTTTTAGCCCTTTGTAGGCCCATGATGGCTGATCCGCAATGGATGCCAGTTTGCCTGAAAGTAGGGCCATTAGTTGTGACTTTCGATAGGCCGAGAATGTGATATTTAGATATGGCGCTGGGGTGAGTGTCTTATAGTTGGTGATTACCATCCAGGCATGTTTTCTCTCACTGAAGATGCTTTTGTCTACTACCAAAGAGTGAACTTTTACTGATTTATTTATAGCTTGTTTGAAGGATGATTTTGACAGGCTAGTTTTCCAAAGCTCACCTGTGTAAGTTGCTGATAAAGCTTTTTTTAGGTATTGGTTGTGGGAGACTTATCATCCTTCTCTAGTTCCTCCCACAGAGCCTTATTCAATTCTGATTCTGATGCGTTTTTCTTCAATCTGTACCATTGCTTGATGGTTGCATACATTCTCCCCAGCTTTTCGTTGGTTACCCCAAATTCTAATCTAACCTGCGCTAGGGACGCAGACTGATGGATTTGGAAGACCCTTTTGTATGTTGAGACTTGTAATGTATTTAACAGGTCGGCATCTTTCCCATGTAATGCCGTATTGCTGATTGACTACGTCGGTAACATTTTACCTGTTATTACTGCTAATAAGGGGTTGAATGATGGCCCCTTCAATTTTTTTGCTAAGTACCTGAACGCAAATGATAGAGCATTTGTCCTCTGAACCATATGTGCATTTTGTTCCCAATGATTATGTCTGCTGTCGATGTAAAAACCCAGGTACTTGTAATTAGAAAGAGGGGTGGGGTCGCACACTACTCACACACCGGCGGAAGTTGCCCCTAAGGACTCTGGTCATTGTAGTAGAGTGTTTGCGATGCATCATCTTTCGATCTTGCTATCTTCGCTGTCTTCGCCATCCCTGGACACGTGTTTCGGGTTATCAACCCTCGTCAGCAGGGATAGGCAGTGTTCTGGGGTCGCCGATGGCTGCCAATATCTGCCAGGTATAGTACCACTCCGGCGCGTAGGTGCGGGATCCCAGGCTCGTCAGCCCGCTGCTCAAGGGAGCTTTAAGTTACAAAGAGGGGTGGGGTCGCACACTACTCACACACCGGCGGAAGTTGCCCCTAAGGACTCTGGTCATTGTAGTAGAGTGTTCGCGATGCATCATCTTTCGATCTTGCTATCTTCGCTGTCTTCGCCATCCCTGGACACGTGTTTCGGGTTATCAACCCTCGTCAGCAGGGATAGGCAGTGTTCTGGGGCTGCCAATATCTGCCAGGTATAGTACCACTACTTGTAATTAGAGACTGCCTCTAGCTTCTTGCCCTCTACTTGAAAATGCTGTTTAGCCGTCCGGTGTCTACTGATCATCAGCATTGTTTTACTCTTTTGCTGCGATTATCTCTAACTTGTTATGTTATGTTATGTTACTGGAGTTTTAAAGCGCTCTTTTACCCTGGGGTGTCCTGGCGCTGTACGCTACCATCCAATAAAGAAGCTGTGACTGCTGTGGCAGGATAACTATTTAAGTGAATAGCCAAATTTTCATCCCTTCCTAAAAGGAAGAAGTTATGTTTAGTTTTTAAGAAGGAAGAGAAGGCTATTCCATGCCTTAGAGGCGCAATGACGGAAACTCCTGCCCCCGTCTCCCCAGCTAGTTTTGTTATGGCGGGGGGATAGTGACAGAGTACCCAAATTAAGTGGATGGGAGTTGATCTGGTTCAGCTTTTGTGGCAGGTCTGTCATAAAGAGATTAAAAAGATTTGGGGCCAGAACGCACCCTTGTTTCAGCCCTTTGGTGGTTATGACCTTCCTAGATATTCTTGAGCCGTGTCCCAGTTTTACTCTCATCCATGTATTGGAGTAAAGGAGCAGTATTCCGTTGAGTGTATTTTCTGGGATGTTCCACACGCGCAGTTTTTTGATAGCGGTCCACGCTATCAAAAGCCACCTTTAAGTCTACAAAGCAGAGATGCAGTTGTTGTTTCCTCTGTATGTATTTGTCGACAATCAACGTGAGTGATAGAATGTTTGTAATTGTCCTGGTCCCTTTTCTGAATCCTTTTTGATAGAGTGGTATGAATTTTGACTATCAGACCAGGCAATCAGTTCTTCCAATACCAGTAAGTCCTAGTACTTGTCGTCTACGTCCAAAAGCGAAATTAACCTGTCATTGGACGGGGACGTTCTGTCGCCTCCTTTAAAGATCGGTGTAAATACTGATCCTTGCCAGCTTGGCGGAATTTGCTTTTCTTTCGTTCTCCACTTCTTCAAATGGATTTTTTAGACTCCCGCTCCAAAAGTCTGGGGCCAATTTGAAGACTATGTGGGGGATGTCATTTGGTCCTGGGGCACCATTTCCGTGACCCTTCAGGATTACTCTTTTTACATCTTCTAGTCGGTAACCTGAGTTTCTAGGTTTAGTCCCTAAACTGCAAGCGCTCATTACGGCTCCAGTCCTTTGTGCTTCATCTGTACTTGGCACTTTGGTCTGAGGACAGGTTAGGGAGCTGTTTTTGTTTTGTATATGGGTCCTGTCATTTTTTCTTTGTTCCTCTAGCTCCTCGATGTTTACATGCTCCTTCTCTATACCTACTAGAGTGTTCGAGTTAGTAGCATGGCCCAATAATTTTCTGGTACACATGAGGTGCTAGGGTTGACAGGCGAATTCAGACCATTTTTTATTTCATCGATTGAAAACGTGCTTTTGACCATTGTCGCACTCATTTGGTGCTAAGGAGGCTTTAGACTAAAGTGAATATGTTGGAACGAGTGTCCGCTTTTGGTGGTGAATTTGATAGCAAACTGGGTGAGAAAGGGCATTAGTGGTAATGATATTGCTGTATAGTCAGGCCTTGATTGCGTTTTCTCTCTGAGGTACGTATGCATTGGCGGGGGTAGTCTTCTGGTGTTCTACAGTTTATGATTCTCAAACCCAGGTATTCAAAGGTATTCACCAGTTGTTGTCCTACTAGGTCGGGACAAACCAACTTGAGCTGATATTGGGGTTGTACATCCCAAGACTTATTTTCTGCTGCAAATTTCTTGTCCTCTTCTGGTGTGTAGATAAATTTGAATTGAAATCTCCTGTTATAATGATTTCCCAGAAGGGATTGATGTTTTATATATAATTGATTATGGTTGTTAGCAAAGCAGTGTGAGCTTTATTCTCGTTCGTCGATGGATGTAAAAAGGTGTTGACTAATAGTACAGGTACCTCTTTGGCTGGTATATACAGTTTTATTAGTTGCACATTTTCTCCATGATTGCAGTCTAAACATAAACTGCTAGCCCGCTTTTTGGGCGTCCATGCCTCCTGTGTTTCTCTGTCGGTGTACTAAAGTGTGTGAAACCAACAAGAGGCAGCTCCTCCACTGCACAGGTCTCCTGCAAGGCGATTATATTGCATGTCGCCCAATCTTGTAGAGGCCTGCCATCGTTCTAGCCATTTCTTCGCTCTGGCTACATTCCGCGAGATAAGGTGGAGGGATCCTTGGATGTTGTTCATTGTCTGTTTGCATGCTGATCAATTGACTTTCACTTTATTCAGCGTGCCCACAAGCCAACTCCAGTGGTCAATGACCGGCTCTATGATTGCCTTATTTTCGGCATTGCCCACATTGCGTCTTGTTGTTAATAGGCTATTTCCACTTGCGTTCTGGATGACTGAATAAGCCTGTTCCTTTATCACCAGGCTGTGCCCCTTCTCTGTGGGTTTTTCCCCTAGTGGGTCTGGGTAACCTGGTTTTGCAGGTTTAGAAAGCCTTATGCCCCATGTATCGAATTGTTGTTTAAAGGTCTTGATTAATTGGGTGACCTCCGCCGTTTGCCAGGTTATAATGGTTTGTTCATTAAGGTTATCATTTTTTCCTTCCTGGCAAAATTCCACAGACAGTAGATGGGCTGAATGTAAATATTTTAGCCCAGGCAGGGAGACTTCCAAGCAGTTTAAGTATGTTGCCTCTGTTTAGGATGTCATGTCATCCCTGGGACTCATACTCTGGTGTTAGTAGTATTTGTTGTGGTTGTTGTTCTGACCACTCAGTGATGCTGCTATTGCAGACTTCTTGATCAATTCCCGCCAATGTAGTTATTTCTATTCTACGATTGTCAACTTGAACTTATTGCTCTTTTCAACATCTTGTACTGTGGTGGTTAGCGGTGGACTGGTGCTCTGGTTGTTCTCTTTCCCTTTTGCAGTGAGGTCCTTACTTTGGGGTCCCAATTTAGTTTGAAAGGTTGCTGTCCATGGCCAGTTCCCATGTATACTTTCCAAGGGGGCTGCTTTCACCGTGTTGTTTACGTTAAATTTAAAGTTCCCATATTGTAGGATAATCCTTGTTGCGGGACTGGGAGATGAGCTTTTAGCAGGCTGGTGATGCTCATGCAGTCCTTCCTCGTCGGGTTGTTACCGCAAAATCATTAGACCCTTGCTTGTTATTTCCATTGTCGCCTTTTTGTTCCCAGACCTTCCCAACAGGCTCCTGTCAGTGTTCCCGGGTTCCTTACTCTGTTGTAAGTTAGAGCCTTCATTCCCATTAGTCGTTCCTTTTGTCCCTTCCTTCCTCTTCAGATGCTTAGTGCTGTTTTTGAACAGTTGCAATGTCAATTTTCACGCTTGTCCCTGCTTTTTCCTTTGTTGCAAATCCCCGGGAGAAGTGTCCCTTCGTAAGGTTCTCTTCTTTGTTGATTTTCCGTTTTGCCTTTTCTTGAGCTAAGTTCATCGTCACTCTGTTTGAATGCTGCTCTGTGGGCTTGTTGTTAGCTTTTTCCGTACTAGGGATTCAGTACACTCCTCGATATTTGTACTTTTTTCCGCTTTGACCGGGCTCTGCTATACTACTGGCATTGTTATCTCTTCATTTATTAGGCTCTTGTTCCTCCCTGCTGGCATTGCTGGGGACCACTCCTTTTTAGCCTCAATTTGTGTCCGCTGTGTCATCTGAAGACCTTGTGGCATTTAGCGTATCGTCTGTTTCTCTAGTTACGCCGAATATTGGAAACATTTTAGTTCCTTGCTCCATGTTGTCTACTAGTTGTTTGTTTCTTGCTTTCCTTTCATGTTTTTTTTGTTCCTGTTAGTTTAGTTGGTTTAGTTAAAATGCATGGTTTTAGAACAGGAGTGACTCTTATTTCGACTGATATTTTTTTTTGCTTTGTCATCTTATTTCTTTTCCTCCTGTTTAAAGGGGTCTGATTGTGTTTTACTTTCAGCTCCGTTAAGCTTTGTGCTTGATGTATGTTTCTGTCTGAGGGCTATTATTTGTTCTAGGAGGGTTGGAAGGAGGCTAAGCTTGTCGATGATTGGGCCACAGGTGCACAGACTTCGCTCTAGCTTGTATTTTGATTGAGCTGCTATTATTAGCTTGTTAAGTTTATCCAGTTTGGTGTCTATTCCTGCTATGTGTAGTGCTATGATGTTCATTAGCTCTATTTAAATGTCAAGTTTATCCAATAGCAGATTAAGTGCCTTTGCAGATGATTAAAGGGTATCTATTACGGACATAAGGAGCTCCGGGTGGGTTATTATGTCGCTGGGTGCTTTCTTTTGCTGGGATGTTTGCTTTGAGCCCATGTGTTGTTCTGTATTTGACACAATTGCTGATTGTTGTTTGACTGGTATTCTGGATAGGTATCATCGCTGTTTTATTTCTTTCTAGGTTTTTTCCCAAGTCAGGTAATTCCCCTTCATTTTGCATTGGGGCGTTATTGTCCTCTGGTCCCTCTATTTTTGGTTGAGTCTTGTGATGACTCCTCATTACTTCAACCATGAATTTTCTAGATCTTCCAGGTCGTTTGCTTCATCTAAGCTTGTCCTGTGAATCTGAGCTTCCGTTCTCAGGGTCTGTTTAGACTCATGTGGCCTTACAGGTGTGATGGAGGTTATAGACTTTAAGGTAGGACATGATGCAGCGTTCGGGCTGACGCTTAAATATGGGAGGCACTTGCGACCCCTTCCCTCTTTCCTCGCTCGGCTCTCTTCCTTTGCCAGGCCCAAACTTGTCTGTTGTCTTGGGGTTACACCCAGTAGTGCTATTTTTTTCCCAACCCTCTGTGGATGTTCTAAGATGGTGTTCATCTGGTGTTGATGTTCCCCTTTGGCCTCCCCTGCCATGGGAGTTTCTTTTTTTATCTACTCTCTTCCTTTTCCTTGTTTTCCTGCCACATGCTTTTGCTTAAGTCTTGGCTTGGATATTTGCTGTTAGGTCTGTTATGAGAGCTATTGGTCCTGAGGATGTCTGAGCCACTGGGTTGGCTTCTGTTCCAGTATTGGGTGCCACCCTTTGAGGGGTTAGTAGTGCAGGAAGGCATGGAAGGTTTCTAGGTGTTGAGAAAATTGCGGCCCGGGGTTTTTAAGGAAGAAGCCTTTTGTTTTCTTTCTATTCTACCTCTAGATTCTTGATTGCTAAACAAACTTGAGATTGGAGAAATTATTGGACTCTGCAAGTTTGTTACTGTTCCTTTCATTATCTGATTTGTGTTGTGGCGTGTTTCCCCTTGGGTTGGTATCAATTATTTTCTGGGTCTTTTGAGTTTTTTGGGACAGTTTCTGCGTTCGCCTGACTTTGCCCGATCTCATCCTCCGTAACTGTCAATCTCGTATTCTGATTTCAGTTTAATTATAGGTTATATGTTATGGGTTGAGGGCTGTGAGTATCTTGTGGGTTTCTCTTAGATTGTTCCTCACGTGGCTCTCGAGTCTCTTCTACCACCACAGCATCTTTGCAAAGTGCAATATGTGTTTGCTGCTTCCCAACCTCGACTGCCACTGTCGCAGTCTCGGTCTGCTCCATCCTATGGATGCTGTGCCATGTGTGCAGGTTACTTGTAGGTGCTTGCTTGTGCTTCACTATCCTTCGCTATCCTCTCTGCTAGCTAAGCTCGGCATCCGTGCTGCTGCTGCACTCTGGCTTGGTTCAGGTGCCACCTCTGCCTCAATGCACAACCTCTCTTTGTCTCTACCCAGTTCTTCCGGTGCTGTGGGGCTCTGGGGCCGTGGGGCAGCTCTTTCCAGTTAGGGCCGAACTGACTTTACCTCTGCCCCCCATGCTCCACATCTCTAATCCACCCACACTGTACTGCTGGGCTCCACTTGCTTTTCCTTTGGCGCCGCCGCTGCCACCCTCTGCAGCTCTACGGCTCACCTGCGGCTCAATGCAGCCCAAGGCTCACCCGATCCCTCTCGTTGCCGAAACGGGGCGGAATAAAACAGGGCTCCAGGTCAGTGTTCAGGTGAAAAGGAACACAGGTCAGTGTTCAGGTGAACAGGAACACAGACTCCTTCAATGCAGAAAACTGTGTTAAAAAGAACAATAATTATGAGGCAGCATTAAACCAAAAAAAGTGGCTTATGCCTTGTAAATATGGAACAGGCTCCTGTGTCATGGAACTTCACAAAAAGTGACGTTCGGGCAGCGCACGGGGCCTCATAAATGAGGCCCTTAGTGACTAACTTGTCCTTAAAGTGGATAGCAATACAGTCCTTTTGGTCAGGTTTTGGGGAAGGGCTCCTTGTCATTGGTTAGTTCGGCTTGGGCAGGGGGAGAAGACAAGGATAACATCCTCTGAGCCAACTCAATTGCTTTGTTTATCACACTTACAGCTCGTTAGAGAACGCTGTCCATTGTTGTACTAGCAGTAGGGTTTGTCATACACTTCCCCACATTTGTGCGACAGATGTTATCCCACTAATAGGTAGGGAAAAGCCTAGTTTACCTTGGAACCAAGATGTTAGAGGGGTGGCCCAGTCCAGCCTCGCCAGTCGCTGACAGGTGCAGGATAGGCAAGCCCTTGGCCCTGGCTTAGCAAGGGTGGGTCCTGCACCGCGGGACCTCGATGTGTGCTTTATAGAGCCATGGCAGTGGGCAGCAGGCGTGGCGATGGCCAGTCCGCCTCCAGGCCCTTGGAATCTTGGGTCTTGCACTCCCTGTGGCGTCTTTGACAAAGTCAATCAGCAAAATGGTCAAAACCAAATATGAGATGGAGTTCAGTACACCAGGTTAATCATTACTTGTAACAATGTGTCTTGGATTTATCCACATTCAACACAGAAGCTGTCTAAGTGAAGCAACTAAAAGGTGCTTAGCTCTGCTACTCAACGCAAATAAAAGAACCCGGAACACTCCTATTAAAATGAAACAAAAAAGGATGAAGGGGCAACTGCCAAATATCAAGATCCTCATATATGATGGAGAGCATCCTGCCCCCCTTACTACATGAAAAGATATTTAGCCCACATTTAATTGTTAGAAATTAACAACATAGGGCCTCATTTATGTTTTTTTGCCGTAGGGCAGCGCAGCAGGCCTGGCTGCTGCCCTGACACACAGCAAAAGAAAAGGACAGGAAGGCACAGTATCTATTAGATATTGTGCCTTCCTGTCCTCTTACCCTGTGCCGGCGCACAATGGGCTGCCACCAGCACATGCACCTTCGCACCATGGTGTAAGGGTGCCTGCGTTGCGGGGATGATTATTTTTGTGCAGGGTGGAAAACCTTCATGGACACAAACAATCACAAGAGGCTTTTCCCTCTTTCTATGTGTGCTGCATCTTCCTCTTTCTATGTGTGCTACAGATTGCAGCACACATAGAAAGATGAAAAACTAGGAGCAATAATGATATTTCTCCTTGTTGTACCTCCCTTAGTCCTCCCCTGGGGAGGCGTCATTTTTTGGCACTGCCTCAGACTTACGATTTCTCGTAAATATCAGGCAGTGTCAAAAAGCCATGGATGTTGCAGGAAAAGCACCCAAAAAACCCATTGCACGCCCCTTTGAAGCAGTTTTCTGCATGAAATGGGCACATATTTATAAGGCCATGAAAAGCTACGTAAAGTGGCTTTAATTCACCTTATAAATATGACAGTGGCACATTGCACCACCAGAACATCAAAAAAGTTACATTCTGGTGGCGCAATAGTGCCGGGAGGCCTCATAAATGAGGCCACAGTATCAAGCATACAAGGGCACATTTACAAGCCCCTTGTGCCGCCGGTGCATCACATTGCGTGATGCACTGGCGGCACAACCTTCTGGGTGATATTTACAAGCACAGGTAAATCCACCCTGTGTGGATTTACCTGTGCTTGTAAATATCGGCCCTTTTCACGCATCACTTTGCGTGTTAGGACCGTGACATGGGTGTTGCATTTCCAGATTTACGAGCAATGGTAAATCTGGAAATGCGTCAAAAGGCTACACCACCCTATGGGTGGCGTAGCGAGGGGCAACGAGAAAAATGTTTTCATTTCCCCTCATTTTTTTCCTTTTTCAATGCGTGCTGCATTCTGCAGCATGCATTGGAAGAGGAAATCACCTCAATTGATAGTTTTTTTGCAGGAATTTGCCCCTTCCGTCACAAAAACAGGCTTCCCATGACGCAGGCATATTCGCACCAAGGTACAAGGGTGCCTGCGTCAGCGCATGGCAACAGTCCGCATTCCCCAACAAGAGACCATGCCTGGGATGGGGTCCCAGGGACAATATCAGCCGGGGGGGTGGGCCACGCTGGCCTTCCTCCCCATTTAAAAAAGAAAAGTGACGGCCTGGCCCTGAAGGATGTTATCCCTGGGGCTAAAATAGGCCTGGCGAGGGGGGACGTGTAGCCCCCCTCCTTTAAACGTCTTTGCAGCGTGGTGTAGAAAGAGGTTATGGCCTCTGACTACTTCTCAGCCATCGAGCTGTGTGGGCCAAACTGGAGGTAACAGGAGGACTAGTTGGCCTCAAGGACCCTCATGAGCCAAGGGTACTTCATCCCCCAAATATTAGTGTGCCAGGAGGTGCGTTTGCAGAGTAGAGGAGAAAGAGGGCGAGGCTACAGAAACGCTCTCACCAAATCCACTGTGTGGGACTTGCTAGAGATACCAGGAGGGGTAGTTGGCCCCAAGGACACCCTTGGGGGCAAACTACCCCTCCCTTTACCTCCTCCAGTAAGTCCCACATAGAAGGATTGCTGCGAAGTTGTCAGAGGACACCCTTTCTCCACCACTCTGCAAATGTGCCTCCCGGCGCACTACTAGTTGGGGGATAAAATCCATTTGGTTCCAGAGGGACCTTGGCGAACAAGAAGCTATCCGGTACCTCTCGTAACTCCTGCACAGTTGAATTCCTGAATGCTGGTCGGATGCCCAGTCCCCTTTCTTCACCACTCAGCAAACGTGACTGCTAGCTAACAAACTTTGAAAGTTCACTAAAAAAACAAAGGTTACAAGGACGATATAGTTAGTAATTAGCATTAAAAAAAACGTAGAAATTCACTGAAAAAAACAAAGGTTACAGGGACGTTATAGTTAGCAATTACAATTTATAAAACCTTAGAAATTCACTAAAAGAACCAAATGCTACAGAGATGTTATAGTTAGGGTTAGATTTTACTTAGACAAAACCAGAGAAATTCAGCCGTTACCTGAGTTAGCTATAACTCGTGCCCCCGCAATGCACTGCTTATGACCTCACATATTACTTCACTTATGACATGGTAAGTGACATCACTGATGACATTTCAAATGACATCACTGATTACATCAGTGATGGCATCATCCACAGCATCTCTGACGCATTCACGTGCACTCCTATAGAATCCTTTATTCACACACTCGACTTCCACACATCATTCACAAACCCATTCACAGAGCTCTACCGGTACTTGCACTCCCACTCACTGATTCATAGATCTACACACACATTCACTCACTCACTCATACTGCTACTTATACACCCACTCGCTCACTAATACAGCCATTGACATATCTACTCATATACCCATACAGGCATCAACATACTGAGTGAGTCGGCCATAGAACTACACACCTATACAGTCAATCATACAGCCACTTACTCACCCAAACAGTTACACAGATACACACACTCACTTACTCATACAAATAGTAACACATACTCATTCACTTATACAGTTAGTGACAGAAGCACACACTCATCCATATAACCACTCTCATATTCACTCACTGACGCATACACTCACTCATATACCCCACCACTCACCTATACTGCCTTTTTGTCATAGCCAGTTACTCACCCATACTGACACATGCACCCAATCACCGACGCAGCCATACAGACACTCACTCACCCATACAGCTTCTCAGATATGGACACAGTACCCCAAAGAGCCAGTGACTCACCCACTCACTCATCCATACAGGCAGTCACACACCTCTTCACCCACACACACAGACACCCAGACAACCATAGAGGTAGTCAGACAACCAATCAATCACCCACTAACACACTCATACACCCACTTAGATATCAACTGACAGACAGATACACTCATTTACACAACCAGTCACTCACCTATACATTCATTGAGACACCTAATCACTCACGTATACAGTCAGCCATGCATCCACAACAAACAGCCACTGGATGATGTCATCACTGATGACATCACTGATATGATTTGAGATGTCATCCGTGATGTCACTGATCATGTAATGAGTGATGCAATATGTGAGGTCATAAGCAGTATATCGCGGGTGCGAGTAATAGATAGCTCAGCTAACTATAACTGCTGAACTTCTCTGGTTTTGTGCTAGTGAAATGTCAGCCTAACTATTACGTCCTTATTATCTTTGGGTTTTTTCAGTGACTTCCCAAGGTATTTTTTTTTAAATGTTAATTCCTAACTATAATGTCCATTTAACCTTTGATTTTTTAAGTGAATTTCAGCCACCACCACATCTGTATTATCTGTAGCTGTCTTATACACACTCTCAACACAAAGGTTCTAGTCAGAGCCATCCAAGAGCCCAAACTTTTGTTCATTTTCTTGTGAAATATTTTTGGGGAGAATTTTTGAAATTCTGGACGACATCGCGATGATTTGGACCATGTTGCGAAATTGCATAACAAAAGGAGACATTTAACGACCACAAC
Organism: Lissotriton vulgaris; assembly: GCF_964263255.1. Lineage (NCBI taxonomy): Eukaryota > Metazoa > Chordata > Amphibia > Caudata > Salamandridae > Lissotriton > Lissotriton vulgaris. Next base: position 270,310,758 of record NC_141685.1, read on the forward strand.
CACATTAAAAAATGTTAACTAAAAAAATTCATTCTAAGTATTACAATACATACCATACTAACTACATCACTGCTTAAAAAAACATGTTTGTACACATATTTCTCTAAGAAGGTTTTAAGAAACTGTGTTTGAACCCTTCTTTCCGAGTCACGATCACTTCGGTAACACCGACAATCGCGCCTTTTTAAAAGAAAACACATATATGCACGCATTTTACAGTTTTTTAGCCACTAGGGCTTTATTACTGCACTGTTTAGTCATGTTTTTATAGGGAATTTGTATAAAAAACATCTTTTAAACCAATTTTCGTGTTCACAAGTTCTCCGAGAATCGCGATGACGTCGGTAACCTAAATGCGTGCATTTTTTTTTATGAAGTGTGAAACACATATATGCACACATGTTACAGTATTTTAGACACTAAGGGCCTCATTTATGAAAAGTGACGCATTGCTGCGTGAAAACAGCGATGCGTCACTTTTCACTGTGCCCTACTTGCGACACCAATGATGCGTCACATTTACAGTATGACGCATCATGGCGCAAGGAGTTACAGATACATCAGTATTTCTGACGTATCTGTATGGCGCAAAAGTGACGCATTGCTGGGGTGTGTCACAAAAGTGACGCAACTCAAGCAATGTGTCCTTTTACATAGGGCAAGCCCCATGTGAAAGGGCCTGCGTCAGTCTTATGTCTGCTGTGAGGCAGGTGTAAGAAATTGCCGCATTTGTGTCCTAGAAGTGGCGCAGTGAAATCTTATAGATTTCACTGCATCACTTCTATGACCCTTTCTCGCGTCAGAACGCCCCCAGTGCATACATTATACCTGGCGTAGGTATAATGTAGCGCAGGGGTATACAAAGTGACGCATCTACCGAGATGCGTCACTTTGTAAATATGGTGCAACAAGGCACATTTTTTACGCTGCTGGTGCGTCACAAAAAGTGACGCACCAGCGGCGTAAAAGTGACGCACGGCCTCATAAATGAGACCCTAGGGATTTATTAGTGCACTGTTTAAAATCATATGTTTCTAGGTAGTTTGTATAAAATTAATCTTTGAAACCAATTTTCCATTTTTGCGGTGACGCCGGGCATTGCCATAGACTTGGTACTCGCGATCACCTCATATACATTGCAAAATGACAACATAAAAGCAGACATTCAATAGCCACCTCCACATTCAAAACTTATAACTGCAAAATGGATATAACCAACTCGCTAAACACATTACTATCTAAAATTCTAAATGACTCTATAATAGCATCTATAATTCTCTTAATATCTCTATAACACAGTGTATAAGTCTTTCAGTGAAATCTACGATTGCATGCATGAGTGCCTTTGTGTATTTGTAAGTAAGTAAGTATACAATCGTCTCACTGGATCCGTGAGTGGATACATATGGGCATATTCACAACAGAATGGAGCAGCATGGTGTTAAGCAAGCATTGCTAATGCCATGCTTCTCCATTCTGAAAACGCAAGGATGCACCGTATTCACAAGAATGGGCACACCTCTGCGTTGGGGGAAATGATTGTGTATGTGCAGGAAGGTCTCCCTTCCTGCAAATAAACAATCATTCATAGTGTTTTGAAACTTCTATGTGTGCAGCTTAATGCAACACACATAGAAGTTGCAAAACGGAATTTCTTTTCATTGTTTATGTGCAGGAATGGACACCTTCCTGCACATACACAATCGCTTGTTTTTTGCTGTCTCTATGTGAGCTGCACAAGGTCGCACACATGGAAACAGTAAAAACAAGGAGAAATAAAGCATTTCTCCTTGATGCGCCAGGGTAAGACCAGGTCTTATATGGTCTTAATTTGGGTGCTGCCTCCTATTTACACCACCGTTGACAGTTGTGGGGTTTTATCCAAAATGACTTTGCAAATGGTAACTTTTTAATAACATACTGAAGGCAAATAGAAAAGTGTGAAACTCATGAGTCGATGAATGCAAAGTAGCTTTCAATAAGCTAAACTGGAAGATTGGAAAGGGACGACCACTCGGTCCCCCCGAACGTATGGTAGGGTGCCCGGATCCCCCCGGGAAACCATTTTGGGCGGGGGGCGTGTCTCGGCTGGTATGCCCGAAGCGGTGTAGCCGGGGCGCGCCTTTTCTCGCCCAAGAAGGGTTGTCCTAGACACCTACACCGTTGGCCACGTCCATCAACTGTTGTTTATACATTACGCCCTTCAAGCCATGTCTCATATAGTGTGCTGGGAGTGTGAGTGTGTGCGTGGTGCCCGTCGTGTCAAATATTTCATTGTTTTTTCTTCCTAGGTTCTGTACACCCCAGCTCCGGGTATCCCCCCTGCTCCCTTTAAGCACCCCTGCACCCCCAAATCAAAACCCACCCTTACTCCTTAAAATACCCCAACACCCTTAAACACTAACCCATCTTAACCCTATAAATATACCCTGTACCCCAAAACCCAAATCTATACCTAAATCCTAAAAATACCCCTGTACCCCAAAAACCAAACCTACCCCTGAACCCTAAAATACCCCTGTACCCCAAAACCCAAACCTAGCCCTAAACCCTTAAAATACCCCTGTACCCCAAAACCCAAACCTACCCCTCAATCAATCAATCAATCAAAGCATTTGTATAGGGCACTACTCACCCGGAGGGTCTCAAGGCGCTAGGGGAGGGGGGTCCGCTACTGCTTGAACAGCCAGGTCTTGAGCTGCTTCCTGAAGGCGAGGTCGTCCTGGGTCAGGCGGAGGTGGTTCGGGAGGGAGTTCCAGGTCTTGGCGGCGAGGTAGGAGAAGGACCTTCCCCCTGTGGTGGCTCTTCGGATGCGGGGAACGGCGGCGAGGGCGTGGCCGGTCAATCGAAGCTGGCGTTTGGGAGCGTAGAAGTTGAGGCGGCTGTTGAGGTATCCTGGGCCTTGGTTGTGCAGGGCTTTGTGTGCGTGGGTGAGGAGACGGAAGGTGATTCTCTTGTTGACCGGGAGCCAGTGCAGGTCTCTCAGGTGTCCGGAGATGTGGTTGTGACGGGGGATGTACAGGATGAGTCGTGCTGAGGCGTTCTGGATCCGCTGGAGTCTCTTCTGGAGTTTGGCGGTGGTTCCGGCGTAGAGGGAGTTGCCGTAGTCCAGTCCGCTGGTGACGAGGGCCTGGGTGACCGTCTTCCTGGTCTCGGTGGGGATCCACCGGAAGATCTTACGTAGCATGCGTAGGATGTTGAAGCACGACGAGGAGACGGCGTTGACTTGTCTGGTCATGGAGAGGGAGGAGTCCAGGATGAAGCCCAGGTTGAGTGCGTGGTCTGTTCGTTTGGGTGCACTGCCTAGGGCGGGGGGCCACCAGGAGTCGTCCCAGGCGGAGGGTGAGGATCCCAGGATGAGGACTTCTGTCTTGTCCAAGTTCAGTTTCAGGTGGCTGTTCTTCATCCATTCGGCTACCTCTTTCATCCCTTCGTGTAGGTTGGCTCTGGCGGTGGCGGGGTCGTTGGTGAGGGAGAGGATCAGCTGGGTGTCGTCGGCGTAGGAGATGATGTTGAGGTTGTGCTGGCGTGCGATGGCTGCGAGGGGACTCATGTAGACGTTGAAGAGGGTTGGGCTGAGCGAGGAGCCTTGAGGAACGCCGCAGATGACTTCGGTGGCTTCTAATCTGAACGGGGGGAGGCGGACTCTCTGTGTCCTTCCGGCGAGGAAGGAGAGGATCCACTCCAGTGCCTTCTCCTGGATTCCGACGCTGCTGAGGCGCTGTACTAGGGTACGGTGGCAGACAGTGTTGAAGGCCGCGGAGAGGTCTAGGAGGATGAGGGCCGCTGTTTCTCCGTTGTCGAGCAGGGCTCGGATGTCATCGGTTGCTGCGATCAGGGCGGTCTCGGTGCTGTGGTTGGCCCGGAAGCCAGACTGCGAGAGGTCGAGGGATCCTTTCATCTCGAGGAAGGCGGCCAGCTGCTTGTTGACGGTCTTCTCGATGACTTTTGCAGGAAACGGGAGCAGCAAGATGGGCCGGTAGTTCTTGAGGTCGGTGGGGTCGGCTGATGGCTTCTTTAGTAGAGCGCTGAGTTCGGCGCTCTTCCAGCTCTCCGGGAAGGTAGCGGTGTTGAAGGAGGTGTTGATGATGTCCCGCAGGTGGGGTGCGATGACAGGGTCGGCCTTGTTGAAGACGTGGTGAAGGCAAGGGTCGGTCGGAGATCCGGAGTAGATGGAGTTCATCGTGCGGACGGTGTCTTCGGTGCTGATCGGGGTCCAGGCGCGGAGGGTGGTGGTGGGGGGCGGTGGTTCGGTCGTGGCGTGCGTCGGTTGAGTGCTGAAGCTGTTGTGTATGTCCGCGATCTTGTTGTGGAAGAAGGAGGCGAGGGAGTTGCAAAGGTCTTGTGAAGGGGTGATGTCGTTGTTTCCAGCGTTGGGGTTGAACCCTAAAAATACCCCTGAACCCCAAAACCCAAACCTAGCCCTGAACCATAAAAATAACCCTGTACCCCAAAACCCAAACCTACCCCTGAACCCTAAAATACCCCTGTACCCCAAAACCCAAACCTAGCCCTGAACCCTAAAAAAAACCCTGTACCCCAAAACCCAAACCTAGCCATGAACCCTTTAAATACCCCTGTACCTCAAAACCCAAAACTACCCCTGAACCCTAAAAATACCCCTATACCCCTAAACCCAAACCTAGCTCTGAACCCTAAAAATACGCCTGTACCCGAAAGCCCATACCTATCCCTAAACACTGAAACTACCCCTGTACCCCATAACCCAAAACTATATCTGAACCCTTAAAATACCCAAACACCCCAAAACATATACCTCAGTACCCCAAAACATATACCCCTAAACCCATACTTATCTTATCCAAACATTAAAAAAAAACATGCTTTTACCATTCATGCATTTACAACGAATTTCGTTGTATATGTATGCGCGGTTAAAGCATATAATATGTAATGCCATGCGTTATAATGGCATTGCGGAGTCATGGTACTTTCATAATGAAAGTATGCGGAGTGATGGTCTGCGGAAAGAAAGTTGCGGAATAATGGGTGTTTACCCTCCACCGGTAAGTACATTGGTGGCACGGCGGCCCACATCTCCAGCAACATACTCATATTTTTTCACCACCGATTTGAAAAATGCACAGGTCTCTCTCATTGATGGCCAGCACCGACATATACTTTTAGACACACCTCCCGTAACAAGTTCTAGAATTGCGAACTTTAGAGCTGGGGAGCTACGTTCGAATCTCGGCATCACCTCAACATCCTGTGATTCCAGGCAATTTGCTTTGTCTCCCCTTGCCTACCACAAATTAATGTGTTCTTCTGTAATGTAAATTGTGCTCATGCCATGTTGTCGAGTTAGCGCTGCAGAATATTGCAAGGAAAAATAAAGTAGGGAAACTCGAGTTCACACACTACTGAATGCGCACTCTTAAGTGCATCAGCAGTGCACTGTGAATGGGAGCGTTTCACAGGCCTGTCACAGATAAGAAATGCTATCAAAACGAAATCCTACAAAACAATATACCACTGGTCGGCAGCAATTCATACCCAGGATAACGCCGGGACGGGCTGCTAGTCTATACTACTATTATAAAGAGAGAACTGTGTCCTTTGAGCCAGGTAAACTCGAAAAGTACACCACCAATCGCAACACCCAATACAGCGTTGGAAAGGGCAGTTGCAACAGAAGGACATAGGCTAGGCAGACGCCCACCATATACATTTAAAAAGTAAAAGAACCGTGCCAGCAAAGTAGTCCCTTGTGGGCGTGTCTGTGTTGTGCTGTGGGTGTGTGCTGAGGTCGTGACAATCGCTGGGGGCATTCCATCACGAGTGTTGTTTTTTCTTCCCAGGTTCTATACATTCCTTCTCCCTTTAAATAGTAATTCAGTGGAGGTCCCATTCTCTTAGAACCACCCCAAGCACAGTTATGGGCAAAAATACAACTAAAAGGCCCTGCAAAGCATTATGGGATACACTTAGCATAATTTTTAGCATTCATGAAAGGGTTTCAATGTTTTTGAATTTTACTCATCAGGGACATCTTGGGACGACGAGGTGAACTGCAGCTTGATGTATAATATTTTAAATCCTATTGCATTTGCCTCATCAGGGACATCTAGGGACGGAGAGGTGAACTGCAGCTTGATATATAATATTTTAAATGCTATTGCATTTGCATCATCAGGGACATCTAGGGACATGAGGTGAACTGCAGCTTGATGTGTAATATTTTAACCCCTTCCATGCTGATGACAGAACGGTTCCGTCATCAGCTACGGGTGAGCTGTGCTGATGACGGAACCGTTCCGTCATGAGCCCGTTAGAACCTTAGAACCCTCAGCACAGCGCGAAAATTCGCGCCGCGCTATTGCATTTGCCTCATCAGGGACATCTAGGGACCATGAGTTTAACTGCAGCTTGATGTATAATATTTTAAATGCTATTGCATTTGCCTCTTGGGGACAACTGGAGAGAACGAGGTGAACTGCAGCTCTTTGTAGAATTATTTGGATACTATAATATTCACTTCCCACTGCTAATCTCGTCCCATAATGGTTTGCAGGGGCTTGATCTCAAAATCATCACCTCTCTCACTGCTTGCTGGAAGCTAATTTCACTTTTGTGAAATGACTATATGCATTTTAGCATGTAGAAATACTTGTTATTTTACCTTGAATATATGAGGTTTCTGTTTTAATATTTGGAAATCTGACGGAACGAAATATTGCGGATTTATTGTACCAAGTTCGCGCCAATTTCGCCCACCCCTACTTTAAATACCCCTGCACCCCATAATCATAACCCACCCTTACTCTATAAAATACCCCAACACCCTTAAACACTAACCCATCTTAACCCTATAAATCTACCCTGTACCCCAAAACCCAAACCTATCCCTAAACCCTAAAAATACCCCTGTACCCCAAAACCAAAACCTAGCCCTGAACCCTATAATTAGCCCTGTACCTCAAAACCCAAACATACCCCTGAACCCTAAAAATACCCCTGTACCCCAAAACCCAAACCTACCCCTGAACCCTAAAATACCCCTGTACCCCAAAACCCAAACCTAGCCCATAACCCTTAAAATACCCCTGTACCCCAAAACCCAAACCTACCCCTGAACCCTAAAAATACCCCTGTACCCCAAAACCCAAACCTAGCCCAGAACCCTAAAATACCCCTGTATCCCAAAACCCAAACCTAGCCCTGAACCCTAAAAATACCCCTGTACCCCAAAACCCAAACCTAGCCCTGAACCCTTAAAATACCCCTGTACCCCAAAACCCAAACCTACCCCTGAACCCTAAAAATACCCCTATACCCCAAAACCCAAACCTAGCTCTGAACCCTAAAAATATCCCTGTACCCCATAACCCAAAACTATATCTGAACCATTAAAATACACAAACACCCCAAAACATATACCTCAGTACCCCAAAACATATACCCCTATACCCATACTTGCCTTATCCAAACATTTAAAAAAAACATGCTTTTACCATTCATGCGTTTACAACGAAATTTGTTGTAAATGTATGCGTGGTAAAAGCATAAAAAATGTAATGCCATGCGTTATAATGGCATTGCGGAGTCATGGTACTTTCATAATGAAAGTATGCGGAGTGATGGTCTGCGGAAAGAAAGTTGCGGAATAATGGGTGTTTACCCTACCCCGGTAAGTACATTGGTGGCACGGCGGCCCGAATCTCCAGCAACATACTCATATTTTTTCACCACCGATTTGAAAAATGCACAGGTCTCTCTCATTGATGGCCAGCACCGACATACACTTTTAGACACACCTCCCGCCACAAGTTCTAGAATTGCGAACTTTAGATCTGGGGAGCTACGTTCGAATCTCGGCTTCAGGTCAACATCCTGTGATTCCAGGCAAATTGCTTTGTCTCCCCGTGCCTACCACAAATGAATGTGTTCTTCTGTAATGTAAATTGTGCTCATGCCATGTTGTCGAGTTTGCGCTATATAATATTGCAAGGGAAAAAAAAGTAGGGAAACTGGAGTTCACACACTACTGAATGCGCACTCTTAAGTGCATCAGCAGTGCACTGTGAATCGGAGCGTTTCACAGGCCTGTCACAGTTAAGAAATGCTATCAAAACGAAATCCTACAAAACAATATACTACTGGCCGGCAGCAATTCATACCCGGACAACGTTGGGATGGGCTGCTAGTAATATAATAAAGAGAGAGCCCAAACCTTTGAGGCGGGTAATCTCAGGAACCACAGCACCAATCACAACACCCAATACAGCGTTGGAAAGGGCAGTTGCAGCAGAAGGACATAGGCTAGGCAGACGCCCACCATATACATTTAAAAAGTAAAAGAACCGTGCCAGCAAAGTAGTCCCTTGTGGGCGTGTCTGTGTTGTGCTGTGGGTGTGTGCTGAGGTCGTGACAATCGCTGGGGGCATTCCATCACGAGTGTTGTTTTTTCTTCCCAGGTTCTATACATTCCTTCTCCCTTTAAATAGTAATTCAGTGGAGGTCCCATTCTCTTAGAACCACCCCAAGCACAGTTATGGGCAAAAATACAACTAAAAGGCCCTGCAAAGCATTATGGGATACACTTAGCATAATTTTTAGCATTCATGAAAGGGTTTCAATGTTTTTGAATTTTACTCATCAGGGACATCTTGGGACGACGAGGTGAACTGCAGCTTGATGTATAATATTTTAAATCCTATTGCATTTGCCTCATCAGGGACATCTAGGGACGGAGAGGTGAACTGCAGCTTGATATATAATATTGTAAATGCTATTGCATTTGCATCATCAGGGACATCTAGGGACATGAGGTGAACTGCAGCTTGATGTGTAATATTTTAACCCCTTCCATGCTGATGACAGAACGGTTCCGTCATCAGCTACGGGTGAGCTGTGCTGATGACGGAACCGTTCCGTCATGAGCCCGTTAGAACCTTAGAACCCTCAGCACAGCGCGAAAATTCGCGCCGCGCTATTGCATTTGCCTCATCAGGGACATCTAGGGACCATGAGTTTAACTGCAGCTTGATGTATAATATTTTAAATGCTATTGCATTTGCCTCTTGGGGACAACTGGAGAGAACGAGGTGAACTGCAGCTCTTTGTAGAATTATTTGGATACTATAATATTCACTTCCCACTGCTAATCTCGTCCCATAATGGTTTGCAGGGGCTTGATCTCAAAATCATCACCTCTCTCACTGCTTGCTGGAAGCTAATTTCACTTTTGTGAAATGACTATATGCATTTTAGCATGTAGAAATACTTGTTATTTTACCTTGAATATATGAGGTTTCTGTTTTAATATTTGGAAATCTGACGGAACGAAATATTGCGGATTTATTGTACCAAGTTCGCGCCAATTTCGCCCACCCCTACTTTAAATACCCCTGCACCCCATAATCATAACCCACCCTTACTCTATAAAATACCCCAACACCCTTAAACACTAACCCATCTTAACCCTATAAATCTACCCTGTACCCCAAAACCCAAACCTATCCCTAAACCCTAAAAATACCCCTGTACCCCAAAACCAAAACCTAGCCCTGAACCCTATAATTAGCCCTGTACCTCAAAACCCAAACATACCCCTGAACCCTAAAAATACCCCTGTACCCCAAAACCCAAACCTACCCCTGAACCCTAAAATACCCCTGTACCCCAAAACCCAAACCTAGCCCATAACCCTTAAAATACCCCTGTACCCCAAAACCCAAACCTACCCCTGAACCCTAAAAATACCCCTGTACCCCAAAACCCAAACCTAGCCCAGAACCCTAAAATACCCCTGTATCCCAAAACCCAAACCTAGCCCTGAACCCTAAAAATACCCCTGTACCCCAAAACCCAAACCTAGCCCTGAACCCTTAAAATACCCCTGTACCCCAAAACCCAAACCTACCCCGAACCCTAAAAATACCCCTATACCCCAAAACCCAAACCTAGCTCTGAACCCTAAAAATATCCCTGTACCCCATAACCCAAAACTATATCTGAACCATTAAAATACACAAACACCCCAAAACATATACCTCAGTACCCCAAAACATATACCCCTATACCCATACTTGCCTTATCCAAACATTTTAAAAAAACATGCTTTTACCATTCATGCATTTACAACGAAATTTGTTGTAAATGTATGCGTGGTAAAAGCATAAAAAATGTAATGCCATGCGTTATAATGGCATTGCGGAGTCATGGTACTTTCATAATGAAAGTATGCGGAGTGATGGTCTGCGGAAAGAAAGTTGCGGAATAATGGGTGTTTACCCTACCCCAGTAAGTACATTGGTGGCACGGCGGCCCGAATCTCCAGCAACATACTCATATTTTTTCACCACCGATTTGAAAAATGCACAGGTCTCTCTCATTGATGGCCAGCACCGACATACACTTTTAGACACACCTCCCGCCACAAGTTCTAGAATTGCGAACTTTAGATCTGGGGAGCTACGTTCGAATCTCGGCTTCAGGTCAACATCCTGTGATTCCAGGCAAATTGCTTTGTCTCCCCGTGCCTACCACAAATGAATGTGTTCTTCTGTAATGTAAATTGTGCTCATGCCATGTTGTCGAGTTTGCGCTATATAATATTGCAAGGGAAAAAAAAGTAGGGAAACTGGAGTTCACACACTACTGAATGCGCACTCTTAAGTGCATCAGCAGTGCACTGTGAATCGGAGCGTTTCACAGGCCTGTCACAGTTAAGAAATGCTATCAAAACGAAATCCTACAAAACAATATACTACTGGCCGGCAGCAATTCATACCCGGACAACGTTGGGATGGGCTGCTAGTAATATAATAAAGAGAGAGCCCAAACCTTTGAGGCGGGTAATCTCAGGAACCACAGCACCAATCACAACACCCAATACAGCGTTGGAAAGGGCAGTTGCAGCAGAAGGACATAGGCTATACAGACGCCCACCATATACATTTAAAAAGTAAAAGAACCATGCCAGAAAAGTAGTCCCTTGTGGGTGTGTCTGCGCTGTGCTGTGGGCTTGTGCTGGGGGGGTGTGACAAATGCTGGGGGCGGGCTGGACTGTTCCCATGAGGCACAGGGTCAAGGCTGATTTGCATAAGGCCATGTCTGAACAGGGGTGGTGTGGAGTGCAAAAAAATGTTGTATTTAGGCCCAGATCTCTGTACTGGGGTGAATGTATGACATTGTTCTGCATTCTGTCCATCAATTGTTGTTTTTGCATTTGTCACCCCGAGTGGGATGGTTATGCTCAGACGTGAGTCCCATGCTCTCCACACCACTGGAGTCAGGCTATCATTGCTGAAGACAGCTAATGTTTTGAAAGTTGTCCTAGGATGCTTGAGTCTGGTCCAGGAAAGACATGGCTTGACAGTTCGGCCTGGAATGTTCCAGTTAGGCACAGGGTCAAGGCTGATTTGCATATTGCCATGTCTGAGCTGGGGTGGTGTGGAGTGAGAAACAAATTATGGATAAAGGTTCCGATCTCTGTATTGGGGTGAATGTATGACATTGTTCTGCATTCTGACCATCAACTGTTGTATTTACATTACGCCTTTCATGCCATGTCTCATATCGGGGCGTGTGCGCGGCACGTGTTGTGTCAAATATTTCATAGTTTTTTCTTCCCAGGTTCTGTACATTCCAGCTCCGGGTGTCCACCCTGCTCCCTTTAAATACCCCTGCACCCCATAATCAAAACCAACCCTTACTCCTTAAAATACCCCAACACCCTTAAACACTAACCCATCTTTACCCTATAAATATACCCTGTACCCCAAAACCCAAACCTATACCTAAATCCTAAAAATACCCCTGTACCCCAAAAAACAATCTTACCCCTGAACCCTAAAATACCCCTGTACCCCAAAACCCAAACCTACCCCTGAACCCTTAAAATACCCCTGTACCCCAAAACCCAAACCTACCCCTGAACCCTAAAAATACCCCTGCACCCCAAAACCCAAACCTAGCCATGAACCATAAAAATAACCATGTACCCCAAAACCCAAACCAACCCCTGAACCCTAAAAATACCCCTGTACCCCAAAACCCAAACCTAGCCCTGAACCATGAAAATACCCCTGTACCCCAACACCCAAAACTACCCCTGAACTCTAAAAATACCCCTATAACCCAAAACCCAAACCTAGCCCTGAACCCTAAAAATACACCTGTACCCCAAAACCCATACCTATCCCTAAACGCTAAAACTACCCCTGTACCCCATAACCCAAAACTATATCTGAACCATTAAAATACCCAAACACCCCAAAACATATACCTCAGTACCCCAAAACATATACCCCTATACCCATACTTGCCTTATCCAAACATTTTTTAAAAACATGCTTTTACCATTCATGCATTTACAACGAAATTCGTTGTAAATGTAAGCGTGGTAAAAGCATAAAAAATGTAATGCCATGCGTTATAATGGCATTGCGGAGTCATGGTACTTTCATAATGAAAGTATGCGGAGTGATGGTCTGCGGAAAGAAAGTTGCGGAATAATGGGTGTTTACCCTACCCCGGTAAGTACATTGGTGGCACGGCGGCCCACATCTCCAGCAACATACTCATATTTTTTCACCACCGATTTGAAAAATGCACAGGTCTCTCTCATTGATGGCCAGCACCGACATACACTTTTAGGCACACCTCCCGCCACAAGTTCTAGAATTGCGAACTTCAGAGCTGGGGCTCGAATCTCGGCATCTGCTCAACATCCTGTGATTCCAGGCAAATCGCTTTGTCTCTCCGTGCCTACCACAAATGAATGTGTTCTTCTGTAATGTAAATTGTGCTCATGCCATGTTGTCGAGTTCGCGCTATATAATATTGCAAGGAAAAATAAAGTAGGGAAACTGGAGTTCACACACTACTGAATGCGCACTCTTAACTGCATCAGCAGTGCACTGTGAATCGGAGCGTTTCACAGGCCTGTCACAGTTAAGAAATGCTATCAAAACGAAATCCTACAAAACAATATACTACTGGCCGGATCAGTTCATACCCAGACAACGTCGGGACGGGCTGCTAGTATTGTATAAAATTAAACTCGAGGGGCCCGATTGACAGAATGAACTTAAGACTCAATCGTAAACTTACTACTATTTTGGTATTCACAGAATGCACGTACTACTATTGGCGTTCACAGAATGAACTTACTACTTTTGGTATTCACAGAAGTTAGGATTTTGTCTTAAGTCTGTCTTAAGTCTGTTTTAAGACAAACTTAAGACAAAATCCTAACTTCTGTGAATACCAAAATAGTAGTAAGTTTAGGATTGAGTCTTAAATTCATTCTGTGAATCGGGCCCAAGAAATTATTAAGGACATTTTGTAAAGCAAGGGGCCATTTTAGCAAGATGAGCATTAAAAAACGCACATCGCACATTCCCTATCGCCGTGTTAGCGAGTCATTATCAACGCGCAACACGTAGGCAATATTAAATCCGGCGATAGGGAACATTAACGCGTGAAAACAAGCGTTGTTGTCACGCGCTAATGTGTGCCTTGATAATATGGGGGGTGGATTCAGCTTTATGATCCACACACCCATGTTATCAATGCCTAACACGTGATCAGAGCAGGCATTGGAAGACCTGCGATAAACGAGTTTATCGCAGGTTTCCTTTTCTCAATGCCTGCCTTGGTAATAGGGTGTTACCACCTCCAACCACATTTTACATGTGGTTGGACATGGGAATGCCCACTTTGCATGTCATTAGCGATGTTTCTCGCTGACATGCAAAGTGGGCTTGAGGCAAGCGTTAGCATGCCCTTGTTAATAGGGCGCAAGAAGTATCGCCCCTTTCTCGGCACAATTCGCCGAAAAAGCGGGGATACTTCACCTTGGTAATATGGCCCAAATTTTAACAATACTTATATTTTAAACCAGCCAATAATGTCTGTTCCTAACTCTACTGGTAAAAGGACTTGTGTGACAGACCAGCTGGCTCAAGTGGCTTGTAAATACACCCCTTAGTAACTACTTAAAGTTAGGCATTTTAATCTGCTGACTCTACGGCCCCTTGTTCAGCTGACTCTGCAGAGACATCTAGTTACAACTTGAGGTACTGCACTTTGTGCTGCTGCCTAGCCAGGAACATCCCATACAGTTCTGCACATCGTACTCCTGACAACAGAAGCATTTAATAACCACGCTGATCACTGTGGACTACACTGAACACATAGGGGCAGATTTATGAGTTCTGGCGCATCTCTGCAAATCAGCAGGCATGCGCCAGAACTGATATGTCACGCAATTCCCTCTTTGCGGCACCACAGATGCGCCGCATTTACAATGCAGCGCTCCATGGTGCAAGGAAGGGCAGATGCGTCACGCATCTTGTGGTGTATGGGCGGCGCATTGCTGGAGTGGCGTCGCAAGTGCGATGCAACTCCTGCAATGTACAGAGGCCACCCATACATAAAGTGGTACGTCACTCCTTATGCCTGCTTCAAGCAGGCGTAAGGATTTGACGCAGCAGCGTCGTAAAACTGACTCAGTGAAATCTTGTAGGTTTCACTGCGTCAGTTTTACAGGGCTTTCCTACATGGGAACGCCCACCCTGCGACAGAACACCCACATGAAACCTGACGCAGGTTCCATGTGGCGCAGGGCTTTACAACATGCCTAGATGCGTCACGTTGTAAATAGGTCGCAGGGATGCGCCACGTTTCCGGTGTAATCGTGGCGCAAGTCCGACATAAATCTGCCCCATATTATTTAAGCATAGTTTTTGAAGCGTTGCCCGCATATATCCTGACAGTCAGGCACGGCTGTCTGTTTGAGGGAAATATTGTTTATGTGCAGGGAGGGACACCTTCTTGCACATACACAATTAATGGCATTTGTATATTTATGTGTGAGCTGCACAACGTACCACACATGGCAACAGCATGAAAAAAGGATTTGGCACAATTGCACGATTCCAAACATTTTGAAAATGTCAGACCATGTTATCAATAATATTGTTTTTTGGTTTGGCATGCTTTTGCAGCAAGCTTTTCATGTATGTGTCAGCGTCAACACTAAGTGTAGCAATTGTACACTCACATCGACACCCATTGCCTGCAACTTTCCCAATGAGTGAGGCGTGAATGGGTGACATATCTACAACACTGAGTGGAGCACCGTGAAGTGGCTTCACAGTACTTTTTGATTGAGCCAAGGACCTTTATTGCCCGAGTTATTTCCAATTAGGTGATAGGGGTTTGAGATGTGGCTTGTAAGATTGCCTCTCTGTGTGTATGGTCCATGCCATGAGTCTTGATTTGTGTTTTCTTATGATGCCACAGCTGACAACAGTTTGAGAAGTTCTTGATCTCTGACACCCATTTCCCCAGACAGCACTTGATGCCCAAAAAGGTATTTTTTAAATTTAGAAAATGGTATCATTTTTCAATTTGTTATTTATTTAAAAAGTGACGCACCGGCGGCGCAAAACTGACGCAAGGCCTCATAAATAAGGGCCCAGGAGTCCTTCTGGATCTTGAAAACCTTCTGACAGTAGAAGAACTCTGACCATTATTAATCACTGGATCATTAACAGAGTTGGTTCTGGCCAATCAACCAAAAATTCCACCATTGACCATTGTCTAATTTTGCAGCATTACCTTTAATTGTGACTTTATGTGCAGGATCAGTGGGCCCGATTCACAGAATGAACTTAAGACTCAATCCTAAACTTACTACTATTTTGGTATCCACAGAATGCCCCTACTCATTTTGGTATTCACAGTAGACACTTACTCGTTTCGGTATTCACAGAAGTTAGGCCTCCTAACTTTAGGACTCCTAAATACCTATTGTGATTACCAAAAGTCTTAAAATTAGGATTTTTCTCAATTTATTAGTAGTAAAGTTAGGAGTCGTAACTTTAGGACTCCTAAATGCCTTCTGTGAATACCGAAAGTCTTAAAATTAGGATTTTTCTCAAAGCAGATGTGCTTTTTGTTTTCAAGGCATCTGCTTGGAACTCCCCCTAGGTTAGGGGGGAGCCCAACATCATCACCTCTCTCATCGCCTAATGTTTTTATAGAAAAAGTTCACTTTTGTGCATTGGTTATATGCTTTTGAACATGTAAAACTGCTATAACAAAGCATCTGAGGATGATGTTGATTTAACTGCTACATTACCCAGGGTAAGTAATAACTGAATTTGATGCTCTACTTTCTGACTGACTCTTCATTTACTGGGAAGGTGGAGAGGTGGTCATGAGTGACCCTAAACAGCTGCCCCGCCTGTCTGATCATCGGCAGGTAAAACATGTCGCTGTCTTGAATGATTTTGGATATGGTCTGGAGACCATTTCTTGATTTGTTTGTGAACTTGATAGGCCTGCAGACCGCTTTGGAGATACAGGGTGGCTGTGCACCCTCTGCCAGGAGACTTGGTGAAGTCGCGTTTTTCTTGAAAACACCTGGGGTTTGACTAGTGTTTGGGACTTGTGATGCGCAGTATGATTTGAAGAATTGGTGCGGTCTGCGGACCGGTTTTTGGCCTTTGAGCATTCAGTATGGTCCGAGAAAGGATCTGTGAGAGGGAATTGGTCAGGTACAAGCAGCAAATTTGTTTCTCTTTATTCTTGAAAATGCCCTGTTTTAGCAAGTTCAGCTGTTTGAGGTCTCGTTGTTGCTCTGATGATGCTCGGTTGGAAAATAGGCAGCCTGCGCCTCCAAAAGGCACCCCAAACTTTGACATGTATGTGAAGAATGACCATGGCCCTATTATGTTTAGTACATTATGGCACACATATACAAGGGACAACGCTGAGTTGTAGTGGCCTTTGACAAGTACCTTTGATGAACAGATATTGAACTTCTTGCAGGATAAATAATTTGCAAAAAGAAGCAAGCAGTCGATGTTTGACTATTTTCAGGTATGTCAAAAGGAAGCTAAGCAAAGATGGATAAGAGCAGAGAAGTAGGCCCGGAGAGGGAACACGCGGGCCATAACACAAAAGGCTATAGCGTACACCCCTCACTCACTTTCCTTGCCCTTGTTGTATGCTGGCACACTGGTGCAGAGACTGGATGATGGGGATTGGGAGGCTGTTAAGGAAAGAATGGGGTGAGTGTTAATTTGGTCTGATGTGGGTGATGCAGAGAAGAAGATCATGGCTGACCAGACCGCTCATTGGGACCGTGAAGTGGCTTGACAGTACTTTTTGATTGAGCCAAGAACCATATTGCCTGAGTTATTTACAAGTAGCAGCCGTCCCGACGTTGTCCGGGTATGAATTGCTGCCGGCCAGTGGTATGTTGTTTTGTAGGATTTCGTTTTGATAGCATTTCTTATCTGTGACAGGCCTGTGAAACGCTCCGATTCACAGTGCACTGCTGATGCACTTAAGAGTGCGCGTTCAGTAGTGTGTGAACTCGAGTTTCCCTACTTTATTTTTCCTTGCAATATTATATAGCGCAAACTCGACAACATGGCATGAGCACAATTTACATTACAGAAGAACACATTAATTTGTGGTAGGCACGGGGAGACAAAGCAATTTGCCTGGAATCACAGGATGTTGACCTGATGCCGAGATTCGAACGTAGCTCCCCAGCTCTAAAGTTCTCAATTCTAGAACTTTTGGCGGGAGGTGTGTCTAAAAGTGTACATCGGTGCAGGCCATCAATGAGAGAGACCTGTGCATTTTTCAAATCGGTGGTGAAAAAATATGAGTATGTTGCTGGAGATGTGGGGCGCCGTGCCACCAATGTACTTACCGGGGGAGGGTAAACACCCATTGTTCCGCATCTTTCTTTCCGCAGACCATCACTCCGCATACATTCATTATGAAAGTACCATGACTCCGCAATGCCATTATAACGCATGGCATTACATTTTATATGCTTTTACCACGCATACATTTACAACGAAATTCGTTGTAAATGCATGAATGGTAAAAGCATGTTTTTTTAATGTTTGGATAAGGTAAGTATGGGTATAGGGGTATATGTTTTGGGGTACTGAGGTAAATGTTTTGGGGTGTTTGGGTATTTTAAGGGTTCAGATATAGTTTTGGGTTATGGGGTACAGGGGTAGTTTTAGCGTTTAGGGATAGGTATGGGTTTTGGGGTACAGGCGTATTTTTAGGGTTCAGGGGTAGTTTTGGGTTTTGGGGTACAGGGGTATTTTAAGGGTTCAGGGCTAGGTTTGCGTTTTGGGGTACAGGGGTATTTTTAGGGTTCAGGGCTACGTTTGGGTTTTGGGGTACAGGGGTATTTTGGGGTTCAGGGGTAGGTTTGGGTTTTGGGGTACAGGGTTATTTTTATGGTTCAGGGCTAGGTTTGGGTTTTGGGATGCAGGGGTATTTAGGGTTCAGGGGTAGGTTTGGGTTTTGGGGTACAGGGGTATTTTAGGGCTCGGGGTAGGTTTGGTTTTTGGGGTTAAGGAGTATTTTTAGGATTTAGGTATAGATTTTGGTTTTGGGGAACAGGGTATATTTAGAGGGTAAAGATGGGTTAGTGTTTAAGGGTGTTGGGGTCGATATGAGACATGGCATGAAGGGCAGAAAATAAGAACATCAATTGATGGATAGAATGCAGAACAATGTCATACATTCACCCCAATACAGATATCTGATTCTAAATCTATCACTTTATTTGCACTCCACACCACCTCAGCCTCGACCCTGTGCCTCATGGGAACAGCCCAGGCCTAACTGTCAATCCAAGACTTTCTTGGACTGGTCTCAAGCATCCTAGGATTGATTTTTGGCTATCAACTGTCTTCAGCCAGGATAGCTTGACTCCAGTGGTGTGGAGAACATGGTACTCACGTCTGACCATACCCATAACACTCGGGGTGACAAATGCAAAACCAACAGTTGATGGACAGAATGCAGAACAATGTCATACATTCACCCCAGTACAGAGATCTGGGCCTAAATCCATCGTTTTTTTGCACTCCACACCACACCAGTTCAGACATGGCCATATGCAAATCAGCTTTGACACTGTGCCTCATGGGAACAGTCCAGCCCGAAGGACGGAACATACCACACGCCCCCAGCATTTGTCAAGCCCCCCAAGCACAAGCCCACAGCACAACGCAGACACGCCCACAAGGCACTACTTTTCTGGCATGGTTCTTGGTATCTGCATAGCCTATGTCCTTCTGCTGCAACTGCCCTTTCCAACGCTGTAATGGGTGTTGTGATTGGTGCTGTGGTTCCTGAGATTACCCGCCTCAAAGGTTTGGGCTCTTTCTTTATTATATTAGTATGGATAGATTAGGTGATAGGGGTTTGAGATGTGGCTTGTAAGATTGCCCCTCTATGTGTATGGTCCATGCCATGAGTCTTGATTTGTGTTTTCTCATGATGCCACAGCTGACAGTTGACAACAGTTTGAGAAGTCTTTGATCTCTGACACCCATTTCCCCAGACAGCACTTGAGGCCCAAAAAGGTATTTTTTAAATTTAGAAAATGGTATAATTTTTCAATTTGTTATTTTTTTTATAACTATGGTTTTTTCACCTCTAATTAACACAGGTTCTCCGATTATATCAACTTTTTAAATTAAATTGAACGAATTAAGACTCATTTGCATCACTGTTTAAAAACCTTGAAATCCATCGCATGTAACTAAGGACTCTCGCTTTAATTTAACACACAGAACAACAGAATAATTTATTCGATCTACTTTTCAGCACTTATTAATGGATCTTCGCTACTAATGAAGATCCTCTAAAAATTAATTCATAGGATTTGTCCTCACTGCTACACAAAGCGCAAGTGATTTCAGATATTGGAATTGTTAAGGGCTGAAGACAAAGGAAATGTTGCAGGACACCAGTCCAACCAATCTAAGTCTCTTTGAGTGTTAGGACAGGTACTTTTAAATGTTATATTCCTTAAAAATGTATTTAAAAAAATATTCACGAGCTTAACGTTTTGCTGTACATTCTCATTGAATAATAAAATAGTGCTTCTGATTTTAAAAACAGACGTTCGTATGCAAATATCTGCAAAGGAATATGGGTACTTAGTTATTCCACTGAGACTTATTGGTATTCAGAGGCCTTTGCTTACACGCCTTTCTTGTTGTAAATAGGCTATTTCCACTTGCGTCCTGGAGGACTGAGTAAGCCTGTTCTTTTACCACCAGGCTGTGCCCCTTCTCTTTGGGTTTTTCCCTTTAGTGGGTCTGGGTAACATAGATTTACAGGTTTACAAAGCCTTATGCCTCATGTATCAAATTGTTGTTTGAAAATCATGATTAGCTGGGTGATCTCCATCGTTTGCAAGGTTGTAAAGGTTTGTTCATTAAGGTCACCATCCTTCCTGGCAAAATTCCACAGTCAGTAGATAGGCTGAATGTAAATATTTTAGCCCAGGGAGACTTCCAAGCAATTTAAGTATGTTGCCTCTGTTTAGGATGTCATGTCATCCCTGGTACTCATACTCTAGTGTTAGTAGTATTTGTTGTGGTTGTTCTTCTGACCACTCAGTGACGCTGCTATTGCAGACTTCATGATCAATTCCCGGCGATGTAGATATTTCTATTCTCCGACTGTCAACTTTGAACGTATTGCTCTTTTCAACGTCTTGTACTGTGGTGGTTAGCGGTGGACTGGTGCTCTGGTTGTTCTCTTTCCCTTTTGCAGCGAGGTCCTTTCTTTGGGGTCCCAATTCAGTTTCAAAGGTTGCTGCCCATGGCCAGTTCCCATGTATACTTTCCAAGGGGGCTGCTTTCACCAAATCTAAAGTTTCCATATTGTAGGATAGTCCTTATTGCGGGACTGGGAGATGAGCTTTTAGCAGGCTGGATAGTGGTGGTCATGCAATCCTTTCCTAGTGGGGTTGTTTTGTTACTGCAAAATTATTAGACCCATGCTTATTTCCATTTTTGCCTTTTTGTTCCATGACCTTCCCAACAGGCTCCTATCAGTGTTCCCGGGTTCCTTACTCTGTTGCAAGTTAGAGCCTTCATTCCCATTAGTCGTTCCTTTTATCCCTTCCTTCCGCTTCTGGGGCTTAATGCTGTTTTTGAACAGTTGTGATGTCAATCTACCCACTTGCCCCTCCTTTTTCCTTTGTTACATTGTCCCTTCGTTAGGTTCTCTTCTTTTTTTGATTTTCCATGTTGCCTTTACTTGAGCTTAGTTCACTCTCTGTTTGAATGCTGCTCTCTGGGCTTGTTGTTAGTTTTTTCCGTACTAGGGATTCAGTACACTCCCCGATATTTGCTACTTTTTTCCGCTTTGACCGGGCTCTGCTATACTACTGGCATTGTTATCTCTTCATTTATTAGGCTCTTGTTCCTCCCTGCTGCCATTGCTGGGGACCACTCCTTTTTAGCCTCAATTGAAGTGTCTGTTGTGTCATCTGAAGACCTTGTGGCATTTAGCGTATTGTCTGTTTCTCTAGTTACGCCAACTATTGGAAACATTTTAGTACCTTGCTCCATGTTGTCTACTAGTTGTTTGTCTCTTGCTTTCCTTTCACATTTTTTTTGTCTTCTTGTTAGTTTATTTGGTTTAGTTGAAATGCACGGTTTTAGAACAGGAGCACTCTTATTTCAGCTGGTTTTTATTTTGCTTTGTCATCTTCTTTCTTTTCCTCCTGTTTAAAGGGGTCTGATTGTGTTTTACTTCCAGCTCCTTTAAGCTTTGTGCTTGACGTATGTTTCTGTCTGAGGGCTATTATTTGTTCTAGGAGGTTGGAAGGAGGCTAAGCTTGTCGATGATTGGGCCACAGGTGCACATACTTCGCTCTAGCTTGTATTTTGATTGAGCTGCTAATATTAGCTTGTTAAGTTTATCCAGTTTGGTGTCTATCCCTGCTATGGGTAGCGCTATGATGTTCATTAGCTCTATTTGGATGTCAAGCTCATCCGATTGCAAATTAAGTGCCTTTGCGGATGATTGAAAGGTGTCTATTACAGACATAAGGAGCTCCGGGTGGGTTTGTTTTGAGCCCATGTGTTGTTCTGTATTTGACACATGATTGCTGATTGTTGTTTGACTGGTATTCTGGATAGGTATCATCGCTGTTTTATTTCTTTCTAGATTTTTTCCCAAGTAAGGTAATTCCCCTTCATTTTGCATTGGGGCGTTATTGTCCTCGGGTCCCTCTATTTTGGTTGAGTCTTGTGATGACTTCTCATTACTTCAACCATGAATTTTCTAAATCTTCCAGGTCGTTTGCTTCATCTAAGCTAGTCCTGCTAATCTGAGCTTCCGTTCTGAGGGCCTGAAGTATGCTCACGTTTGTGAAGTCAATCAATCAATAATAGATGACCAGTAATCTTTAGTCTTTCAGCAGGTTTAATGAAGTAAATGGGATACACCGGAATAAATGTGCAGAGGGCTCAGGATGGTCACTCCAACTGACTACGGAGCAGTTCCAATCTCTGGCCCAAACATTCTGTTACAAGTAATGCATGGAATACAAGAAAAGCACAAAGCAACATTCTAACATTAGTATATAATAAAAGTGCACTGACATATGCAGCGTAGACACCACACATCTCCCTCCTTTTAACAAAAAATAAAAATTAACCATTAACGTGAGCAAGAAAAGAATTCTTACAGTATTTACCTACTAGGAGTCCTTCTAGATCTTGAACACCTTCTGACAATAGAAGAACTCTGACCATTATTAATCACTGGATCATTAACAGAGTTGGTTCTGGCCAATCAACCAAAATTCCACCATTGACCATTGTCTAATTTTGCAGCATTACCTTTAATTGTGACTATATGTGCAGGATCACTGGGCCCGATTCACAGAATGAACTTAAGACTCAATCCTAAACTTACTACTATTTTGGTATCCACAGAATGCACTTACTCATTTTGGTATTCACTGAAGACACTTACTCGTTTCGGTATTCACAGAAGTTAGGACTCCTAACTTTAGGACTCCTAAATGCCTTCTGTGAAGACCGAAAGTCTTAAAATTAGGATTTTTCTCAAAGCAGATGTGCTTTTTGTTTTCAAGGCATCTGCTTGGAACTCCCCCTAGGTTAGGGGGGACCCCAACATCTCTCACCTCTCTCATCGCCTAATGTTTTTATTGAAAAAGTTCACTTTTGTGCATTGGTTATATGCTTTTGAACATGTAAAACTGCTATACCAAAGCATCTGAGGATGATGTTGATTTAACTGCTACATTACCCAGGGTAAGTAATAACTGAATTTGATGCTCTACATTCTGACACTCTTCATTTACTGGGAAGGTGGAGAGGTGGTCATGAGTGACCCTAAACAGCTGCCCCGCCTGTCTGATCATCGGCAGGTAAAACATGTCGCTGTCTTGAATGATTTTGGATATGGTCTGGAGACCATTTCTTGATTTGTTTGTGAACTTGATAGGCCTGCAGACCGCTTTGGAGATACAGGGTGGCTGTGCACCCTCTGCCAGGAGACTTGGTGAAGTCGCGTTTTTCTTGAAAACGCCCGGGGTTTGACTAGTGTTTGGGACTTGTGATGCGAAGTATGATTTGAAGAATTGGTGCGGTCTGTGGACAGGTTTTTGGCCTTTGAGCATTCAGTATGGTCCGAGAAAGGATCTGTGAGAGGGAATTGGTCAGGTACAAGCAGCAAATTTGTTTCTCTTTATTCTTGAAAATGTCCTGTTTTAGCAAGTTCTGCTGTTTGAGGTCTCGTTGTTGCTCTGATGATGCTCGGTTGGAAGATAGGCAGCCTGCGCCTCCAAAAGGCACCCCAAACTTTGACATGTATGTGAAGAATGACCATGGCCCTATTATGTTTAGTACATTATGGCACACATATACAAGGGACAACGCCGAGTTGTAGTGGCTTTTGACAAGTTCCTTTGATGAACAGATATTGAACTTCTTGCAGGATAAATAATTTGCAAAAAGAAGCAAGCAGTCGATGTTTGACTACTTTCAGGTATGTCAAAAGGAAGCTAAGCAGAGATGGATGAGAGCAGAGAAGTAGGCCCGGAGAGGGAAGACGCAGGCCATAACACAAAAGGCTATAGCGTACACCCCTCACTCACTTTCCTTGCCCTTGTTGTATGCTGGCACACTGGTGCAGAGACTGGATGATGGGGATTGGGAGGCTTTTAAGGAAAGAATGGGGTGAGTGTTAATTTGGTCTGATGTGGGTGATGCAGAGAAGAAGATCATGGCTGACCAGGCCTCTCATTGGGACCGTGAAGTGGCTTGACAGTACTTTTTGATTGAGCCAAGAACCATATTGCCTGAGTTATTTACAAGTAGCAGCCGTCCCGACGTTGTCCGGGTATGAATTGCTGCCGGCCAGTGGTATATTGTTTTGTAGGATTTCGTTTTGATAGCATTTCTTATCTGTGATAGGCCTGTGAAACGCTCCGATTCACAGTGCACTGCTGATGCTCTTAAGAGTGCGCGTTCAGTAGTGTGTGAACTCGAGTTTCCCTACTTTATTTTTCCTTGCAATATTATATAGCCCGAACTCGACAACATGGCATGAGCACAATTTACATTACAGAAGAACACATTAATTTGTGGTAGGCACGGGGAAACAAAGCAATTTGCCTGGAATCACAGGATGTCAGCATGGCATTACATTTTATATGCTTTTATCACGCATACATTTACAACGAAGTTCGTTGTAAATGCATGAATGGTAAAAGCATGTTTTTTTAAATGTTTGGATAAGGTAAGTATGGGTATAGGGGTATATGTTTTGGGGTACTGAGGTATATGTTTTGGGGTGTTTGGGTATTTTAAGGGTTCAGATATAGTTTTGGGTTATGGGATACAGGGGTAGTTTTAGCGTTTAGGGATAGGTATAGGTTTTGGGGTACAGGCGTATGTTTAGGGTTCAGGGCTAGGTTTGGGTATTGGGGTATAGGGGTATTTTTAGGGTTCAGGGGTACTTTTGGGTTTTGGGGTACAGGGGTATTTAAAGGGTTCAGGGCCACGTTTGGGTTTTGGGGTACAGGGGTATTTTGGGGTTCAGGGGTAGGTTTGGGTTTTGGGGTACAAGGTTATTTTTATGGTTCAGGGCTAGGTTTGGGTTTTGGGGTGCAGGGGTATTTTTAGGGTTCAGGGGTAGGTTTGGGTTTTGGGGTATAGGTGTATTTTAAGAGTTCAGGGCTAGGTTTGGGTTTTGGGGTACAGGGGTCCTTTAGGGTTCAGGGGTAGGTTATGTTTTTGGGGTTAAGGAGTATTTTTAGGATTTAGGTATAGATTTTGGTTTTAGGGTACAGGGTATATTTAGAGGGTAAAGATGGGTTAGTGTTTAAGGGTGTTGGGGTCGATATGAGACATGAGACATGGCATGAAGGGCAGATTGTAAGAACATCAATTAATGGATAGAATGCAGAACAATGTCATACATTCACCCTAATACAGAGATATGATTCTAAATCTATCACTTTATTTGCACTCCACACCACCTCAGCCTTGACCCTGTGCCTCATGGGAACATTCCAGGCCTAACTGTCAATCCAAGTTTTTCCTGGACTGATCTCAATCATCCTAAGAACAATTTATGGCTATCAACTGTCTTCAGCCAGGATAGCTTGACTCCAGTGGTCTGGAGAACATGGTACTCACGTCTGACCATACCCATAACACTCGGGGTGACAAATGCAAAAACAACAGTTGATGGACAGAATGCAGAACAATGTCATACATACACCCCAGTACA
The DNA here is from genome assembly GCF_964263255.1 of Lissotriton vulgaris. Lineage (NCBI taxonomy): Eukaryota > Metazoa > Chordata > Amphibia > Caudata > Salamandridae > Lissotriton > Lissotriton vulgaris. The sequence goes on from NC_141685.1 coordinate 270,336,351, forward strand.
GAGATCTGGGCCTAAATCCATCGTTTTTTGCATTCCACACCACCCCAGTTCAGACATGGCCATATGCAAATCAGCCTTGACACTGTGCCTCATGGGAACAGTCCAGCCCGAAGGACGGAACATACCACACGCCCCCAGCATTTTTCAAGCCCCCCAAGCACAAGCCCACAGCACAACGCAGACACGCCCACAAGGGACTACTTTTCTGGCATGGTTCTTGGTATCTGCATAGCCTATGTCCTTCTGCTGCAACTGCCCTTTCCAACGCTGTATTGGGTGTTCTGATTGGTGCTGTGGTTCCTGAGATTACCCGCCTCAAAGGTTTGGGCTCTCTCTTTATTATATTAGTACTAGCAGCCTGTCCTGACGTTGTCCGGGTATGAATTGCTGCCGGACAGTAGTATATTGTTTTGTAGGATTTCATTTTGATAGCATTTCTTATCTGTGACAGGCCTGTGAAACGCTCCGATTCACAGTGCACTGCTGATGCACTTAAGAGTGCGCGTTCAGTAGTGTGTGAACTCGAGTTTCCCTACTTTATTTTCCTTGCAATATTATATAGCGCAAGCTCAACAACATGGCATGAGCACAATTTACATTACAGAAGAACACATTGATTTGTGGTAGGCACGGGGAGACAGAGGGATTTGCCTGGAATCACAGGATGTTGAGCTGATGCTGAGATTTTAACGTAGCTCCCCATCTCTAAAGTTCGCAATTCTAGAACTTGTGGTGGGAGGTGTGTCTAAAAGTGTATGTCGGTGCTGGGCATCAATGAGAGAGACCTGTGCATTTTTCCAATTGGTGGTGAAAAAATATGAGTATGTTGCTGGAGATGTGGGCCGCCGTGCCACCAATGTACTTACGTGGGAGGGTAAACACCCATTATTCCGCAAATTTCTTTCCGCATACCATCACTCTGCATACTTTCATTACGAAAGTACCATGACTCCGCAATGCCATTATAACGCATGGCATTACATTTTATATGCTTTTACCACGCATACATTTACAACGAAATTCGTTGTAAATGCATGAATGGTAAAAGCATGTTTTTTAAAAATGTTTGGATATGGCAAGTATGGGTATAGCGGTATATGTTTTGGGGTACTGAGGTATATGTTTTGGGGTGTTTGGGTATTTTAATGGTTCAGATATAGTTTTGGGTTATGGGGTACAGGGGTATTTTTAGGGTTCAGGGCTAGGTTTGGGTTTTGGGGTATAGGGGTATTTTTAGGGTTCAGGGGTAGGTTTGGGTTTTGGGGTACAGGGGTAATTTAAGGGTTCAGGGCTAGGTTTGGGTTTTGGGGTACAGGGGTATTTTTAGGGTTCAGGGCTAGGTTTGGGTTTTGGGATACAGGGGTATTTTAGAGTTCTGGGCTAGGTTTGGGTTTTGGGGTACAGGGGTATTTTTAGGGTTCAGGGGTAGGTTTGGGTTTTGGGGTACAGGGGTATTTTAAGGGTTATGGGCTAGGTTTGGGTTTTGGGGTACAGGGGTATTTTAGGGTTCAGGGGTAGGTTTGGGTTTTGGGGTACAGGGGTATTTTTAGGGTTCAGGGGTATGTTTGGGTTTTGAGGTACAGGGATATTTATAGGGTTCAGAGCTAGGTTTTGGTTTTGGGGTACAGGGGTATTTTTAGGGTTTAGGGATAGGTTTGGGTTTTGGGGTACAGGGTAGATTTATAGGGTTAAGATGGGTTAGTGTTTAAGGGTGTTGGGGTATTTTATAGAGTAAGAGTGGGTTATGATTATGGGGTGCAGGGGTATTTAAAGTAGGGGTGGGCGGAATTTGCGCTAACTTGGTACAATAAATCCGCAATATTTCGTTCCGTCAGATTTCCAATTATTAAAACAGAAACCTCATATATTCAAGGTAAAATAACAAGTATTTCTACATGCTAAAATGCATATAGTCTTTTCACAAAAGTGAAATTAGCTTCCAGCAAGCATTGAGAGAGGTGATGATTTTGAGATCAAGCCCCTGCAAACCATAATGGGACGAGATTAGCAGTGGGAAGTGAATATTATAGTATCCAAATAATTCTACAAAGAGCTGCAGTTCACCTCGTTCTCCCCAGTTGTCCCCAAGAGGCAAATGCAATAGCATTTAAAATATTATACATCAAGCTGCAGTTCATCTCATGTCCCTAGATGTCCCTGATGATGCAAATGCAATAGCATTTAAAATATTATACATCAAGCTGCAGTTCACCTAGCCGTCCCTAGATGTCCCTGATGAGGCAAATGCAATAGCATTTAAAATATTATACATCAAGCTGCAGTTCACCTCGTCGTCCAAAGATGTCCCTGATGAGTAAAATTCAAAAACATTGAAACCCTTTCATGAATGCTAAAAATTCTGCTAAGCTTATCCCATAATGCTTTGCAGGGCCTTTTAGTTGTATTTTTGCCCATAACTGTGCTTGGGGTGGTTCTAAGAGAATGGGACCTCCACTGAATTACTATTTAAAGGGAGCAGGAATGTATAGAACCTGGGAGGAAAAAACAACACTCGTGACGGAATAATGCAGACACGCCCACAAGGGGCTACTTTGCTGGCACGGTTCTTTTACATTTTAAATGTATATGGTGGGCGTCTGCATAGCCTATGTCCTTCTGCTGCAACTGCCCTTTCCAACGCTGTATTGGGTTTTGTGATTGGTGCTGTGGTTCCCGAGTTTACCTGGCCAAAAGGTGCAAGTTCTCTCTTTATAATAGTAGTATAGATGGATAGATTTGGTGATAGGGGTTTGAGATTTGGCTTGTAAGATTGCCCCTCTATGTGTATTGTCCATGCCATGAGTCTTGATTTGTGTTTTCTCATGATGCCACAGCTGACACTTAGTTGACAACAGTTTGAGAAGTCTTTGATCTCTGACACCCATTTCCCCAGACAGCACTTGATGCCCAAAAAGGTATTTTTTAAATTTAGAAAATGGTATCATTTTTCAATTTGTTATTTTTTTTATAACTATGGTATTTTTGACCTCTAATTAACACAGGTTCTCCGATTATATCAAACTAGCAGCCCGTCCCGACGTTGTCCGGGTATGAATTGCTGCCGGCCAGTAGTATATTGTTTTGTAGGATTTCGTTTTGATAGCATTTCTTATCTGTGACAGGCCTGTGAAACGCTCCGATTCACAGTGCACTGCTGATGCACTTAAGAGTGCGCATTCAGTAGTGTGTGAACTCGAGTTTCCCTACTTTATTTTTCCTTGCAATATTATATAGCGCGAACTCGACAACATGACATGAGCACAATTTACATTACAGAAGAACACATTAATTTGTGGTAGGCATGGGGAGACAAAGGAATTTGCCTGAAATCACAGGATGTTGAGCTGATGCCGAGATACGAACGTAGCTCCCCAGCTCTAAAGTTCGCAATTCTAGAACTTGTGGCGGGAGGTGTGTCTAAAAGTGTATGTCGGTGCTGGCCATCAATGAGAGAGACCTGTGCATTTTTCAATTCGGTGGTGAAAAAATATGAGTATGTTGCTGGAGATGTGGGCCGCCGTGCCACCAATGTACTTACCGGGGTAGGGTAAACACCCATTATTCTGCAACTTTTTTTCCGCAGACCATCACTCCGCATACTTTCATTATGAAAGTACCATGACTCCGCAATGCCATTATGATGCATGGCATTACATTTCATATGCTTTTACCACGCATACGTTTACAACGAAATTCGTTGTAAATGCATGAATGGTAAAAGCATGTTTTTTTTAATGTTTGGATAAGGTAAGTATGGGTATAGGGGAATATGTTTTGGGGTACTGAGGTATATGTTTTGGGGTGTTTGGGTATTTTAAGGGTTCAGATATAGTTTTGGGTTATGGGGTACAGGGGTAGTTTTAGCGTTTATGGATAGGTATGGGTTTTGGAGTACAGGCGTATTTTTAGGGTTCAGCGTTAGGTTTGGGTTTTGGGGTATAGGGGTATTTTTAGGATTATGGGGTTGTTTTGGGCTTTGGGGTACAGGGGTATTTTAAGGGTTCAGGGCTAGGTTTGGGTTTTGGGGTACAGGGGTATTTTTAGGGTTCAGGGCTAGGTTTTGGTTTTGGGGTACAGGGGTATTTTAGGGTTCAGGGGTAGGTTTGGATTATGGGGTACAGGGGTAGTTTTTGCGTTTAGGGATAGGTTTGGGTTTTGGAGTACAGGCGTATTTTTAGGGTTCAGGGCTAGGTTTGGGTTTTGGGGTATAGGGATATTTTTAGGGTTCAGGGGTAGTTTGGGGTTTTGGGGTACAGGGGTATTTTAAGGGTTCAGGGCTAGGTTTGGGTTTGGGGTACAGGGGTATTTTTATGGTTCAGGGCTAGGTTTGGGTTTTGGGGTGCAGGGGTATTTTTAGGGTTATGGGGTAGGTTTGGGTTTTGGGGTACAGGGGTATTTTAAGGGTTCAGGGCTAGGTTTGGGTTTTGGGGTACAGGGGTATTTTAGGGTTCAGGAGTAGGTTTGCTTTTTGGGGTACAGAGGTATTTTTAGGATTTAGGTATAGGTTTGGGTTTTGGGGTACAGGGTATATTTATAGGGTTAAGATGGGTTAGTGTTTAAGGGTGTTGGGGTATTTTAAGGAGTAAGGGTGGGTTTTGATTATGGGGTGCAGGGGTATTTAACCCCTTCCATGCTGGTGACGAACCCCAGCCGTCATGCACTACGGTGCTCGTGTGCTGATGACGGCTGGGGTTCGTCATTGCCCGCCCGTGTTCGGCCTGCGGCCGCACACGGGAAAAAAAGTGGCCGCATCGAAGGGGTTAAAGGAAGCAGGGAGGACATCCGGAGCTGGAATGTACAGAACCTGGGAAGAACAAACAATGAAATAATTGGCACAACGCGCAGAATGTAAAAACAACAGTTGATGGACAGAATGCAGAACAATGTCATACATTCACCCCAATACAAAGATCTGGGCCTAAATCCATAATTATTTTGGCACTCCACACCGCCTCAGCCTTCACCCTTCACCCTGTGCCTTCTGGGAACATTCCAGGCCAAACTATCAAGCCATGTCTTTCTTAGACCTGACTCAAGCATCCTAGGACCGCTTTCGGGCTATCAGCCATCTTCAACCAGGATAGCTTGATTCCAATGGTGTGGAGAGCATGGGACTCACGTCTGAGCATACCCATCATACCCATCGCACTCGGGGTGACAAATGCAAAAACAAAAGTTGACGGACAGAATGCAGAACAATGTCATACACTCACCCCAGTACAAAGATCTGGCCCTAAATCCATCGTTTTTTTGCACTCCTCACAACCCCAGTTCAGACATGGCGATATGCAAATCATCTTTGACCCTGTGCTTCATGGGAACAGTCCAGCCCGTAGGTCGGAAAGTACCACACGCCCCCATCATTTGTCATGCCCCCCCAGCACAAGCCCACAGCACAACGCAGACACTCCCCCAAGGGACTACTTTGCTGGCACAGGTCTTTTACTTTTTAAATGTATATGGTGGGCGTCTGCATAGCCTATGTCCTTCTGGTGCAACTGCCCTTTCCAACGCTGTATTGGGTGTTGTGATTGGTGCTGTGGTTCCTGAGATTACCCGCCTCAAAGGTTTGGGCTTTCTCTTTATTATATTAGTATGGATGATGTGGCGGCTTCTCTTTATAAGAAACCTTCTATACAAATAATAAAGAGCTATTCTAAACAAGGTAAGTGCAATTTCACATGGTAGCGCTAAAAAATACCTACTTTTAATAGGTCCCCTTTAATATATTAATTGTTGATTGAAATGGAAAGGAGTAAAAGATCTGAGGGTACTAAAATATGTTATTATTGACAATTTAACAAAGAAAAACAAAGAAAAGAAGTCCATACCATTGCACAGAAAATATGCAAATATTAGTACCTCGGCCACGCCCTGCTTGAGATCCGACAAACGAAAACACCTCACTGGTTTAGAATGGCTCGCCATTGGTTTGGACGTCACTGGAATGAGAGGCGTGGCGTCCATGCTGGATCGGGTTGAAAGACTTAAAACCGGGAAGATATTTTGCTAGCAAGTGGCCATGGCAGATTGGGGTAAAATGTCGGCCTTGACAGAATGACGATAAAGTTGTCTCGCGCACATGTCTGAGGAGCTCTTTTTCCGCCGAACAACTAACTGCTCTCATCAGTCTGTCCAACTTTATTATGTTTCTACCAGGAGGGTTCAGGACAAATATCTAAAAGAACAGATGTCATTTCTCTGTATTCTAATGAGGGTTTACTTTATGCCTCTATATTTTGCACCAGGTCCTGATGAGACCCACTGATTCACTCTTAAATCGGTAAAAACATTGGGGCATATTACCAGGCAAATGCTATAGCACTTAAAATATTACACATCAAGCTGCAATTCACCTCATGTCCCTAGATGTCCCTGATGATGCAAATGCAATAGCATTTAAAATATTATACATCAAGCTGCAGTTCACCTCGTCGTCCCAAGACGTCCCTGATGAGTAAAATTCAAAAACATTGAAACCCTTTCATGAATGCTATAAATTGTGCTAAGCTTATCCCATAATGCTTTGCAGGGCCTTTCAGTTGTATTTTTGCCCATAACTGTGCTTGGGGTGGTTCTAAGAGAATGGGACCTCCACTGAATTACTATTTAAAGGGAGCAGGAATGTATAGAACCTGGGAAGAAAAAACAACACTTGTGACGGAATGCCCCCAGCGATTGTCACGCCCCCAGCACACACCCACAGCACAATGCTGACACGCCCACAAGGGACTACTTTGCTGGCACGGTTCTTTTACATTTTAAATGTATGTGGTGGGCGTCTGCATAGCCTATGTCCTTCTGCTGCAACTGCCCTTTCCAACGCTGTATTGGGTGTTGTGATTGGTGCTGTGGTTCCCGAGCTTACCTGGCCAAAAGGTGCAAGTTCTCTCTTTATAATAGTAGTATAGATTATTAAATTAAACTGAACGAATAAAGACTCATTTGCATCACTGTTTAAGAATCTTGAAACCCATCGCATGTAAGTAAGGACTCTCGCTTTAATTTAACACAGAGCTACAGAATAATTTATTCGATCTACTTTTCAGCACGTATTAATGGATCTTCGCTTTTAATGAAGATCCTCTAAAAATTAATTCATAGGATCTGTCCTCACTGCTACACAAAGCGCAAGTGATTTCAGATATAGGAATGGTTAAGGGCAGAAGACAAAGGAAATGTTGCAGGACACAAAGTCCAACTAATCTAAGTCTCTTTGAGTGTTAGGACAGGTACTTTTAAATGTTATATTCCTTAAAAATGTATTAAAAAAAATATTCACGAGCTTAACGTTGTGCTGTACATTCTCATTGAATAATAAAATAGTGCTTCTGATTTTAAAAACAGACGTTCGTATGCAAATATCTGCAGAGGAATATGGGTATTTAGTTATTCCACTGAGACTTATTGGTATTCAGAGGCCTTTGCTTACACGCCTTTCTTGTTGTAAATAGGCTATTTCCACTTGCGTCCTGGAGGACTGAGTAAGCCTGTTCTTTTACCACCAGGCGGTGCCCCTTCTCTTTGGGTTTTTCCCTTTAGTGGGTCTGGGTAACATAGTTTTACAGGTTTTTAAAACCTTATGCCCACCGCCCCTTCCTGATTGTACTTTTAAGGTCATGATTAGCTGGGTGACCACCGTCGTTTGCCAGGTTGCAATGGTTTGTTCATTAAGGTTACCATTTCCTTCCTGGCAAAATTCCACAGACAGTAGATGGGCTGAATGTAAATATTTTAGCCCAGGGAGACTTCCAAGCAATTTAAGTATGTTGCCTCTGTTTAGGATGTCATGTCATCCCTGGGACACATACTCTGGTGTTAGTAGTATTTGTTGTGGTTGTTCTTCTGACCACTCAGTGGTGCTGCTATTGCAGACTTCATGATCAATTCCCGGCGATGTAGATATTTCTATCCTTCGACTGTCAACTTTGAACGTATTGCTCTTTTCAACGTCTTGTACTGTGGTGTTTAGCGGTGGACTGGTGCTCTGGTTGTTCTCTTTCCCTTTTGCAGCGAGGTCCTTTCTTTGGGGTCCCAATTCAGTTTCAAAGGTTGCTGCCCATGGCCAGTTCCCATGTATACTTTCCAAGGGGGCTGCTTTCACCAAATGTAAAGTTTCCATATTGTAGGATAGTCCTTATTGCGGGACTGGGAGATGAGCTTTTGGCAGGCTGGATAGTGGTGGTCATGCAGTCCTTTCCTCGTGGGGTTGTTTTGTTACTGCAAAATTATTAGACCCTTGCTTATTTCCATTTTTGCCTTTTTGTTCCATGACCTTCCCAACAGGCTCCTATCTGTGTTCCCGGGTTCCTTACTCTGTTGCAAGTTAGAGCCTTCATTCCCATTAGTCTTTCCTTTTGTCCCTTCCTTCCGCTTCGGGGGCTTAATGCTGTTTTTGAATAGTTGTGATGTCAATCTACCCACTTGCCCCTCCTTTTTCCTTTGTTACATTGTCCCTTCGTAAGGTTCTCTTCTTTTTTTGATTTTCCATGTTGCCTTTTCTTGAGCTTAGTTCACTCCCTGTTTGAATGCTGCTCTCTGGGCTTGTTGTTAGCTTTTTCTGTACTAGGGATTCAGTACACTCCCCGATATTTGCTACTTTTTTGCGCTTTGACCAGGCTCTGCTATACTACTGGCATTGTTATCTCTTCATTTATTAGGCTCTTGTTCCTCCCTGCTGCCATTGCTGGGGACCACTCCTTTTTTGCCTCAATTGAAGTGTCCGTTGTGTCATCTGAAGCCCTTGTGGCATTTAGCGTATTGTCTGTTTCTCTAGTTACGCCAAATATTGGAAACATTTTAGTACCTTGCTCCATGTTGTCTACTAGTTGTTTGTCTCTTGCTTTCCTTTCACATTTTTTTTGTCTTCTTGTTAGTTTATTTGGTTTAGTTGAAATGCACGGTTTTAGAACAGGAGCACTCTTATTTCAGCTGGTTTTTATTTTGCTTTGTCATCTTCTTTCTTTTCCTCCTGTTTAAAGGGGTCTGATTGTGTTTTACTTTCAGCTTCTTTAAGCTTTGTGCTTGACGTATGTTTCTGTCTGAGGGCTATTATTTGTTCTAGGAGGGTTGGAAGGAGGCTAAGCTTGTCGATGATTGGGCCGCAGGTGCACATACTTCGCTCTAGCTTGTATTTTGATTGTGCTGCTATTATTAGCTTGTTAAGTTTATCCAGTTTGGTGTCTAACCCTGCTATGGGTAGCGCTATGATGTTCGTTAGCTCTATTTGGATGTCAAGCTCACACGATTGCAAATTAAGTGCCTTTGATGGATGATTGAAGGGTATCTATCACAGACATAAGGATCTCCGGGTGGGTTATTATGTCTTGCTGGGATGTTTTCTTTGAGCCCATATGTTGTTCTGAACTTGACACAGGATTGCTGATTGTTGTTTGATTGGTATTCTGGATAGGTATCATCGCTGTTTTATTTCTTTCTAGGTTTTTTCCCAAGTAAGGTAATTCCCCTTGATTTTGCATTGGGGCGTTATTGTCCTCGGGTCCCTCTATTTTGGTTGAGTCTTGTGATGACTCCTCATTACTTCAACCATGAATTTTCTAGATCTTCCAGGTCGTTTACTTCATCTAAGCTAGTCCTGCTAATCTGAGCTTCCGTTCTGAGGGCCTGAAGTATGCTCACGTTTGTGAAGTCAATCAATCAATAATAGATGACCAGTAATCTTCAGTCTTTCCGCAGGTTTAATGAAGTAAATGGGATACACAGGAATAAATGTGCAGAGGGCTCAGGATGGTCACTCCAACTGACTACGGAGCAGTTCCAATCCTTGGCCCAAACATTCTATTATAAGTAATGCATGGAATACAAGAAAAGCACAAAGCAACATTCTAACATTAGTCCATACTAATTTAATAAAGAGGGAGCCCAAACCTTTGAGGCGGGTAATCTCAGGAACCACAGCACCAATCACAACACCCAATACAGCGTTGGAAAGGGCAGTTGCAGCAGAAGGACATAGGCTACGCAGTCGCCCACCATATACATTTAAAAGGTAAAATAATCATGCCAGCAAAGTAGTCCCTTGTGGGCGTGTCTGCATTGTGCTGTGGGCGTGTGCTGGGGGGGCATGACAAACGCTAGGGGCGTGTGGTACGTTCCGCCCTTCAGGCTGGACTTTTCCCATGAGGCACAGGGTCAAGGCTGATTTGCATATGGCCATGTCTGAACTGGGGTGGTGTGGAGTGGAAAAAAACAAAGGATTTAGGCCCAGATCTCTGTACTGGGGTGAATGTATGACATTGTTCTGCATTCTGTCCATCAAATGTTGTTTTTGCATTTGTCACCCTGAGTGGGATGGATATGCTCAGACGTGAGTCCCATGCTCTCCACACCACTGAAGTCATGCTATTCTGGCTGAAGACAGCTGATAGCCAGAAACAGGTTTTAGAATGGTTCATTCTGGTTCAGGAAGGACTTGGCTTGGCAGTTTGGGCTGGATTGTTCCCATGAAGCACAGGGTCAAGGCTGATTAGCATGTGGCCAAGTCTGAATTAGGGTTGTGTGGAGTGCAAAAAAATGATTGATTTAAGGAGTGCAAAAAAACGATGGATTTAGGAATAGTTCTCTGTACCTGGGTGAATGTATGACATTGTTCTGCATTCTGTCCATCAACTGTTGTTTTTACGTTCTGCCCTTCATGCCATGTCTCATATCGTGTGCTGGTGATCTGGGCGTGTGTGGGGCCCGGGATTACGGGGAAAAAAAGCAAGCGTTGTGTGAAATATTTCATTGTTTTTTCTTCCCAGGTTCTGCACATTCCAGCTCCGGGTGTCCACCCTGCTCCCTTTAAATACCCCTGCACCCCATAATCATAACCCACCCTTACTCCTTAAAATACCCCAACACCCTTAAACACTAACCCATCTTAACCCTATAAATATAGCCTGTACCCCAAAAAACAAACCTATCCCTAAACCCAAAAAATACCCCTGCACCCCAAAACCCAAACCTTGCCCTGAACCCTATAAATACCCCTGTACCTCAAAACCCAAACCTACCCCTGACCCCTAAAAATATCCCTGTACCCCAAACCTAGCCCTGAACCATAAATATAACCCGGTACACCAAAACACAAACATACCCCTGAACACTAAACTACCCAAGTACCCCAAAACAAGCCCTAAACACTAAAAATTCCCCTGTACCTCTAAACTCAAACATATCCCTGAACCTTTACACTACTCCAAAACCAAAATTAACCCCTGAACCCTTAACATACCCCTATTCTAACTCTGAGCTTAAAACATCACTATCAATAGCATCTAAATGCAATACTCTCAGATGCTTTGAATAAATAATTTAACATGCTTAACAGCATATAAACAATTCACAACAAAAACACTAGGTAATGAGAGAGCTGATGATTTTTGGGTCCCCCCTAACTTAGGGGGAGCACCAAGCAGATGGCTTGAACACAAAGAGCATAAACAAAAAGCACATTTTGTTGAACTTGAGTGGTGATCCCATCATTTTAGGACCACCCCAAGCACAGTTATTGGCAACAAACAATCCCAACCAAAGGCCCTGCAAAGCATTATGGGACAGGATTAGCAGTGGCAGTGAATATTATACAACCTGATTCATCATTCTCCCGTTTTGCGAGCCCCTAATAGCGATTCACAGCTAATCGCTATTAAGGACTCGCAAAACGGGATTCATGTAGAAATTGCATAAAGAAATGCGATTCCTACATATTCCTTTTTTGCGATTAGGAAATTGCTAATCGCAAATCAGGAATAACTCCCCATGCATTCCTAGGGGCCAAAAGGCCCATAGGAATGAATGGGGAGCATTCCTTATTTGCGATTAGCAATTTGCTAATCGCAAATAAGATAGCAATTTGAAGGGTGCCAGGGGTGTCCAAAGGACACCCTGTAGCACCCCTCAAATGAAATTTTACACAGGTGTTGCACACACACATGTCCAAAGGACATGTGTGTGTGTAACATGCAACTCAGAAAAATGCATTTAAATGCATTTTTCTGAGTTTTCGCAATTTACCACGAGGTCTGACCTTGCGGTAAATTGCGGCCAGAAATTGCGAATTCGCAAACAAAAATTGGATGATGAATTGCATTTAAGGAATCTCAAATAGAGATTCCTTAAATGTAATTCCTCGCAAATTTGCGAGATCACAATTAGCGATTTTTGCATTTGGGATGCTGAATCCCAAATGCAAAAATCGCACTCGCAAAGGGCCAGATTCTCAGAATCTGGCCCTTTGCGAGCCGATTTCGGCTTCATAAATTAGGTTGATAGTATCCAATATCAAAATAATTCTACAAAGAGCTGCATTTCCACTGGTCGTCCCTAGATGTCCCTCACAAGTCAAATGCAAAGCATTGAAATTATTCTTACATCAAGCTGCAGTTCCACTGGTCGTCCCTAGATGTCCCTCTCGAGTCAAATGCAAAACCATTGAACCCTTTCATCAAGCATTTGGATTTGACTCGTGAGGGACATCTAGGGACGACCAGTGGAACTGCAGCTCTTTGTAGAATACTTTTGATATTGTATACTATATAAAATTCACTGCCCACAGCTAATTTCATCCCATAATGCTTTGCAAGGCCTTTGGTTGGGAATGTTTTTGCCAATAACTGTGTTTGGGTTTGTCCTAAGAGGATGGGACACCAAACATATCCCTGAACCTTTACACTACTCCAAAACCAAAATTAACCCCTGAACCCTTAACATACCCCTATTCTAACTCTGAGCTTAAAACATCACTATCAATAGCATCTAAATGCAATACTCTCAGATGCTTTGAATAAATAATTTAACATGCTTAACAGCATATAAACAATTCACAATGAAAACATTAGGTAATGAGAGAGCTGATGATTTTTGGGTCCCCCCTAACTTAGGGGGAGCACCAAGCAGATGGCTTGAACACAAAGAGCATAAACAAAAAGCACATTTTGTTGAACTTGAGTGGTGATCCCATCATTTTAGGACCACCCCAAGCACAGTTATTGGCAACAAACAATCCCAACCAAAGGCCCTGCAAAGCATTATGGGACAGGATTAGCAGTGGCAGTGAATATTATACAGCCTGATTCATCATTCTCCCGTTTTGCGAGCCCCTAATAGCGATTCATAGCTAATCGCTATTAAGGACTCGCAAAACGGGATTCATGTAGAAATTGCATAAAGAAATGCGATTCCTACATATTCCTTTTTTGCGATTAGGAAATTGCTAATCGCAAATAAGGAATAACTCCCCATGCATTTGGCCCATAGGAATGAATGGGGAGCATTCCTTATTTGCGATTAGCAATTTGCTAATCGCAAATAAGATAGCAATTTGAAGGGTGCCAGGGGTGTCCAAAGGACACCCTGTAGCACCCCTCAAATGAAATTTTACACAGGTGTTGCACACACACATGTCCAAAGGACATGTGTGTGTGTAACATGCAACTCAGAAAAATGCATTTAAATGCATTTTTCTGAGTTTTCGCAATTTACCACGAGGTCTGACCTTGCGGTAAATTGCGGCCAGAAATTGAGAATTCGCAAACAAAAATTGGATGATGAATTGCATTTAAGGAATCTCAAATAGAGATTCCTTAAATGTAATTCCTCGCAAATTTGCGAGATCACAATTAGCGATTTTTGCATTTGGGATGCTGAATCCCAAATGCAAAAATCGCACTCGCAAAGGGCCAGATTCTCACAATCTGGCCCTTTGCGAGCCGATTTCGGCTTCATAAATTAGGTTGATAGTATCCAATATCAAAATAATTCTACAAAGAGCTGCATTTCCACTGGTCGTCCCTAGATGTCCCTCACAAGTCAAATGCAAAGCATTGAAATTATTCTTACATCAAGCTGCAGTTCCACTGGTCGTCCCTAGATGTCCCTCTCGAGTCAAATGCAAAACCATTGAACCCTTTCATCAAGCATTTGGATTTGACTCGTGAGGGACATCTAGGGACGACCAGTGGAACTGCAGCTCTTTGTAGATTACTTTTGATATTGTATACTATGTAATATTCACTGCCCACAGCTAATTTCATCCCATAATGCTTTGCAAGGCCTTTGGTTGGGAATGTTTTTGCCAATAACTGTGTTTGGGTTTGTCCTAAGAGGATGGGACCCCAAACATATCCCTGAACCTTTACACTACTCCAAAACCAAAATTAACCCCTGAACCCTTATCATACCCCTATTCTAACTCTGAGCTTAAAACATCACTATCAATAGCATCTAAAAGCAATACTCTCAGATGCTTTGAATGAATAATTTAACATGCTTAACAGCATATAAACAATTCACAACAAAAACATTAGGTAATGAGAGAGCTGATGATTTTTGGGTCCCCCCTAACTTAGGGGGAGTACCAAGCAGATGGCTTGAACACAAAGAGCATAAACAAAAAGCACATTTTGTTGAACTTGAGTGGTGATCCCATCATTTTAGGACCACCCCAAGCACAGTTATTGGCAACAAACAATCCCAACCAAAGGCCCTGCAAAGCATTATGGGACTGGATTAGCAGTGGCAGTGAATATTATACAGCCTGATTCATCATTCTCCCGTTTTGCGAGCCCCTAATAGCGATTCATAGCTAATCGCTATTAAGGACTCGCAAAACGGGATTCATGTAGAAATTGCATAAAGAAATGCGATTCCTACATATTCCTTTTTTGCGATTAGGAAATTGCTAATCACAAATAAGGAATAACTCCCCATGCATTCCTATGGGCCAAAAGGCCCATAGGAATGAATGGGGAGCATTCCTTATTTGCGATTAGCAATTTGCTAATCGCAAATAAGATAGCAATTTGAAGGGTGCCAGGGGTGTCCAAAGGACACCCTGTAGCACCCCTCAAATGAAATTTTACACAGGTGTTGCACACACACATGTCCAAAGGACATGTGTGTGTGTAACATGCAACTCAGAAAAATGCATTTAAATGCATTTTTCTGAGTTTTCGCAATTTACCACGAGGTCTGACCTTGCGGTAAATTGCGACCAGAAATTGCAAATTCGCAAACAAAAATTGGATGATGAATTGCATTTAAGGAATCTCAAATAGAGATTCCTTAAATGTAATTCCTCGCAAATTTGCGAGATCACAATTAGCGATTTTTGCATTTGGGATGCTGAATCCCAAATGCAAGAATCGCACTCGCAAAGGGCCAGATTCTCACAATCTGGCCCTTTGCGAGCCGATTTCGGCTTCATAAATTAGGTTGATAGTATCCAATATCAAAATAATTCTACAAAGAGCTGCATTTCCACTGGTCGTCCCTAGATGTCCCTCACAAGTCAAATGCAAAGCATTGACATTATTCTTACATCAAGCTGCAGTTCCACTGGTCGTCCCTAGATGTCCCTCTCGAGTCAAATGCAAAACCATTGAACCCTTTCATCAAGCATTTGGATTTGACTCGTGAGGGACATCTAGGGACGACCAGTGGAACTGCAGCTCTTTGTAGAATACTTTTGATATTGTATACTATATAATATTCACTGCCCACAGCTAATTTCATCCCATAATGCTTTGCAAGGCCTTTGGTTGGGAATGTTTTTGCCAATAACTGTGTTTGGGTTTGTCCTAAGAGGATGGGACCACAACTAAATCGTTCAATAAGATGTGCTTTTTTGTTTTCAAGGCATCTGTTTGCTACTCTCCCTAGGTTAGGGAGGATCCCAAAATTATCAGATCGCCCACTGCTTGCCACATTATCAGATTCACCATTGTGAAAGAACTACATGCACTTTAACACATAGACCCATCTCCCACAAACTTGTGTACTGGGCTCTAACAGAAGCTATTTAAATTACCCAAGCCCAACCACAAAGTTGTAAGAACTGTTTAACTTTTGGCCATCTTAAAGAAGAATGCAAAAAATGAGAGTTGTAAGTTCTGTGGGGACATAGGCCACAAACACACCGAATGTAAACCTTATGCTGCACTACTGGCACCATTAATCTTTAAGACAGTTAGTGATGGAGGCACCGGGGAAACACCCAACATAAAAAAACAAGTAATACAGGTTGAACCTATCCCTACCCCACAGGCAGAACAGGAACAAACCAAGGAAAGTACACAGCTAGTAGATGAGTTAAGTGACAGAAATAGTGGAAAGTGAAAAGAAAGTTAAAGGGATGTCAGACATAGACTCACAAGTGGAAGACAGGGAAATAGATTCAGATTGTACTCTTATCCCTACAGATATATATAACATCATCAAAGAAGCCAAGGACAGGGCTCAAGAAAAAAGGGAAAGAGAAGAACAGACCTCCTCAGAAGAGGAAACAAAAACCACCGAGGGCCAAATGCAGATGGTTAAAAAAAGAAATAAAATCAAAATTAAAAAGCAAACGGCGGACCCAAGTGGTCCGGCCGCAACAGAACAGAAAGAAAATAGGAAGAAAACTCTATCAAAAGAGAACTGCTCAGGGTCCAGGTATAGTGTACTAGGGGACCTCTCAGACTCAGAAGACCTAGGATATAGCTTATTCTCACAAGAGGTAGGAGTAACCCCCCACAAAGACCTTTTTTTACAGTCCCCATACTTAGGGGGAGCAGAATAAATTGGCGGGAAAGAGACGCAAAATAGTGAAATCAATCAGCAAATATGTGACAGCATCTGGTCGCCATTGAGCTTTGAAAATGTTCAGGTTTAACATGTATTGTATATCGTGCAAAGTAATCACCATTGCAAATATAATGTTTAACATCATATCATGGAATGCCCGAGGAATGGGCTCACAATTAAAAAGAGCGTCAGTGTTTGAGCTCTGCAAAGTACAAAAAGGGGACATTATATGTTTACAGGAATGTGCAATTCCCCACTCCACGGACTACAGTCACATATCCAAATATTGGGAAGAAGGCACCTCCAAATGGTCTGGGGGTGGAAACAAGAATGCTGGAATAGGCATTCTCATAAAAAAACAAAGAAATGTCAATCCTTGATACTAAAATTATACAGCCAGGCAGGGCTATGATGGTCACCATACAATACAGAAACACCACCTTTAAGGTCTGTAATATTTACGCACCAACCGACAAGAATGAAAGAATGTCCCTGTTTGAAATGCTCCCACTTTTTATTGCAGGTGCAACCCCAATGGTGTTAACAGGGGATTTCAACTGCATCATAAACCCCACAGACAGATGTGGCAAGAAAAATTGTTACGAAATTGATAAGTCTGCAAAATGTCTCAAAAACATGTGTAAAGATTTGCAACTGTCAGATACAGGGGCAAAATCAGGGTCGAAACAAAGTTTCACATGGGAAGCAGAAAGTGGCAAAGTCAAATCAAGAATTGATTTCATTTTCACCTCCAAAAATATAAAAGCAAGGAATTATGAAACAAACGAGAGTGGTATGTCAGACCACCAAATCTTGAAAGCAACCGTTGAAATCTCAAACATGTGTCAAATGGGGAGGGGTGTGTGAAAAATGAACACCTTGTTATTACAAGAGGAAAATATATGTAAAAATTACAGTGATATGTACAACAACTTAAAAACCAGAAAGGAAAGTTTCCCATCCTTAGCAGAATGGTGGGAAGAGGTAAAAAAACAAACACAACTTTTTTTCAGAAAACAGAGCATGATCAAAAGCAAGGAAAAGTTTCACAAATTTGATGAAATACAACAAAGAATGATCACACTAGAAAACCTGGAAAGGGCTGGTATGGAAGTAGGGGAGGAAAGAGAAAAAACAAAAACAGAACTGAAAGAATGGCTGAAACAACGAGGGAAAGAATACATTTTTAACTCCAGGGTTTAGATCTTTGAGGAAGATGAAAAGTGCTCAAGATTCTTTTTCAAAAAGGCACAGCAAGTGCAAAAGGTAATGAATGAACTGAAAGACACAAATGGACAAACACAAAAGGGCACAGAGAAAGTAGGGAAAATAACAACAGCCTTTTTTTCCCAATTGTACAAAAAAGAGCCATCAGATATAAGTGCATGTGAAGATATTCTAGGGTCTTTGCAGAGCTCTTTATCCCAAGAGGAACAACATTTTCTAACCACCCCCATTTCAGGAGAAGAACTCTTCCAAATCATTCAGGAAGCCCCAAAAGGATCAGCCCCTGGGCAAGACGGACTTCCATGGGAGTTTTACAAAGCTTTCTGGGGGCCTATTGCAAAGGATTTTTGGAGTCTGTTGAAAGAATGCTTGGAAAAAAATGTTTTACCACCCTACGTTCCACAGGGCATCATCAAACTGCTGGAGAAAAAGGGGGACAAGCTGGACATCAACAATGGGAGGCCATTCACCCTCTTGAATGTGGACAGTAAGATCCTAAGTAAAGTCCTGGCAGGAAGATGCAGAAAGGTGCTGGCCTCCATCGTGCACCCGGACCAAACATGTGCGGTCCCAGGAAGGAAAATCTGGGACAGCTTGACCATCATCAGAGACACCTTGTGGTTAGCGAAAGACAGGGGGAATCCACTTGCTATCTTGGCCCTTGATTTCCAGAAAGCCTTTGACTCCCTAAGTCATGAATACCTTTTTAAAGTGCTCAGGAAAATGGGATTCCCAGACGGTTTCATCCAAACTATTGGCTTAATATACACTGGATGTGAAAGCCAGGTCCTTATAAATGGTACACTATCTGAGGGGTTCCACATTGAATCAGGGGTCAGACAGGGATGCCCCTTATCACCGGCACTCTTTGTATGTGCAATTGAACCTCTCCTATGCGCCATCAGGAAGGACAAGTGCATAACTGGCCCTCTGGTACCGGGCAGCCAAGGCAAACAGGTCAAATGTGTAGCATACATGGACGAATCAAGCAGGGTTCCGCCCCTGCCACTCCACCGAGGCGGTCATCCTCTCGGTGTTAAACACTCTGAGGCGGAATGCAGATGCAGGAATCCATCAGGCGCTTGTGCTACTGGACCTCTCTGCTGCGTTCGACACGGTCGACCACACCATCTTGGTCGATCGTGTCGAGCAGGCAGGTCTCAGGGGCCCCGCATTGAGCTGGATCCGCTCTTTCATTTCAGACCGCACACAATCGGTCAGACTCGGCTCCTTCTCCGCTCCCATTATACCTACCACCTGCGGGGTACCACAAGGTTCCTCGTTATCTCCCCTTCTTTTTAATGTTTACTTACGCCCTCTTTTGCACTTCTTGCGTCATGCTAATGTAACCATCTTCAATTATGCGGATGATTTGCAGCTCATCTTCCCTCTCAACAACACTGACTCAGTGGACGTATTCCAAAGAACTATGTCCCACATATTGAGTTGGATGAGCTGCAATCATCTGAAGCTCAACCCGGGCAAGACCGAGCTGGTCCTGCCCGGACAGAGCCCTCTAAGCTGGAACCCTAACTTCTGGCCCACTAACATGGGAGCCCCCCCCACTAAATCTTCCGTGGTCAAAAGCCTAGGCATTTTTATCAGCGAGGACCTCTCGCTAAAAAGACAGGTTGGAGCGGTGGTATCTTCCAGCATTTTTCAACTGAAGAAAATAAGAAAAATTGCTCGCTTTTTCTCTTCAGCAGCCCTTACACAGATTGTCCTCTCCTTGGTTCTGTCCAGGCTGGATTTCTCTAACAGTCTTTACCTCGGCCTCCAAATTGGTGAGCTTAAACGCCTCCAGCTTGTTCAGAACCAAGCTGCCAGGCTACTGCTGAACATATCCAGGAGGCAATCCATCAGACCTGGCCTTAAGCAACTACACTGGTTGCCAGTTGAGCAACGTGTGGCCTTTAAGGCTGGGTGTATTCTGTTCCGCTCTCTGAACGACTCTGGCCCTTCTTTTATCAGAGATCTTTTCAAAAAATATTGCCCCTCCCGTCACCTTCGATCCACCTACAAATCACTTTTGATTGTTCCTCCATTCAAAAGGAAACGCCTCGGAGGCAGCTGCTTCGACCATCAAGCTGCTGTACTCTGGAATTCTCTTCCTCTCCATATAAAGCAGAATGATAACATCCTCAGCTTTAGGCAATCTCTGAAGACCTGGTTGTTTTCTCAAGCTTACTATTGATAGCACTGCTTATCCTTTGACTGTCTTGTTTGGCTCCTTCTACAGCGCCATGAAGCCTCCGGGCGTACGAGCGCTTAACAAATCCCAACTAACATTAACATTAACATTAACGATGTCATCTTTGCTTGCACTGACGCTAGATACATAAAAAGAACTTTCCTTATAACCCAACTCTTTTCCCTAGCAGCTGGGCTACAGGTGAATGTGGAGAAAACACACTGCATGACGGTGGGACAGTGGGACAAACTGTCTCAGCTGCCAGTGAAACCTTCCAAAGACCCAGTAAAAATACTGGGGATTCTTTTTTCACAGGACATGAAGGGAGAAATAAACTGGGAGAAGATCCAGACAAAGCTCAAGCAGAAAATGGCGCTCTGGATGACAAGAACACTTTCCATGGAAGGGAAAGTCTTGATGCTGAAAGCAATATGTCTACCAATCCTGATGTTTATTGCCATGATTTTCCCTCCATCATACAGGTGGACAAAAGTGACACAAAGACTTATTGCAAACTTCTTTTGGGGGTCAAAAATTGAAAAACTAAAAAGAGAGACAGTTTTCAAACTACCCACAAAAGAAGGGAAAGACCTGCCAAACCTCCATGACTTCCTGATGTCACATTTTGTTAAAAGCGTACTGGGGAATGCAAAGAAAGACTCAAATGTGGCTGCCTACACACTGTTTGCTACAAGCTTCATCTTATCAAAAGAGGGCATATGTAAACTGGACAATACAAAGCCTTTTTTACTAGAACCACCCCCTGCGTACAAAGGCATCAAACCTTTCTTCAAGAAGCTGGAAGAGAGGCAAATTCAAGCGAAGGACATCACACCCCAGATGGCCTTAAGCAAAGAACTGAAAGAAACGGACTCAGTGACAATGGTAAACAACTTATCAGAGAAGCAATCAGGGAAGGTTTGGGAGATGGTGAACCACAAAGACTTGACAAACTCCCAGAAAGACTTGGCATGGATGATGGTATCCAAATGCCTACCAGTGAAGCAATTCCAACATGCAAGGAGACTGGCAAAAACAGCAAGATGCCCAACACCAGGCTGTGCAGCAGATGAATCCCTGATGCACTTCATTTGGAACTGCGGCGGAGCACAAAGCATGTGGAAGGCAATGGGATAGCTCATTAAAGAATTAACAGGACAGGCATCCCTGTCCTATGAACTGGTTCTATATGGGTTGGGCATGAATTGCAATGCAAATAAAGAAAGGACACTATGGAGAATAATAAACTGTGTGAAAGAGGCGATGTGGGAAAACAGGAACCTCTCCTTGTACAAACACCAAGCAATCACGGAAAAAGAATGCCAAAAACTTGTTTTCACTAAAATGTTCTCTTACATGTGCATAGACACCCATAGATTTGGACAAGAGTGGGCAAAGGAAACCTGGGAAATCAGGAGTTGGTCTGGATGGGTAAAATGAGAAATCTTGATGGTAAACCACCAAAGATAGCCTAATGCGCTTCTTTGAGAATGGTTAAATGTACAGCACCCAAATATAAGGGACTGCTTAAAATGTAAACCTGACAAATAATTTTAAATAAAGTATATTTTTACACAAAAAAAAATAAAGATTGAAAAGCTTATTTTATGATATCTGGTCAAGTACAGGAAGATTTTTGTAATTAATTTAAAACTTTAGCACAGTGCAGACAAGTACCCAGTGTCTTCAGCTACGCCCAGGCTTACCCCAAAACCCAAACCTAGTCCTGAACTCTAAAAATACTCCTGTACCCCAAAACAAATATTTATCACTAAATCCTAAAACTATATCTGAATCCTTAAAATACCCAAATATCCCAAAACATATACCTTAGAACCCCAAAACATATACCCCTATACCCATACTTGCCTTATCCAAACACTAGCAGCCTGTCCCGACCTTGTCCGGGAGCTTTCAGGCTTCCCCCTACCCCCGCCTGCCCCAACATTGCCCAGCGGCCCGTGCCGCCGCCAGCCCCGTCCCCCGCCTGCCAACTGGCCCGACCCTCGCCTGGCCTGAGTCAATGGAGGTGTTAGTCCCCGTCCCCCGGCTTCCCCGACCCCCGCCTGCCCCGACATTGCCTTTTGTAACTCCCCATCCCCCACCTGGCCCGACACCCGCCTGCTTACCTCAGCTGCCGTTCCTGAGTTGACAGCTCCTCATCGCTCTGCTCATCACCGCCTGTCCGCCGCCGCTCCTCCCCCGCGCCATGTCCGCCTCTCCGCTGGTCGCACCGCCACTGGCCTGTCCGCTGCTCCTCACGTGACCGCTCCTCCCTGCGCCATGTCCGCCACTCCTCTGACGCCGCTCTGACGCTGCTCCTCAACGTGAGCACGCACGTCGCGGCCGGCGCTACTTTGGGGGGACTACTTTTTTTTTAAAATACATTTTTTAAATAAGGTTTATTTTTAAACTTTATATAGCCTATAACCATCTACACACCCTGACGATTTCTATGGTGTATCGGGTGTGTAGATTGGCACAGTGGTTCCGGAGTTTACCCGCCTGAAAGTTTCTCCTTTATTATAGTAATATAGATTAAAAAAAATGCTTTTACCATTCCTGCATTTACAACGAATTTCGTTGTATATGTATGCGTGGTTAAAGCATATAAAATGTAATGCTATGCGTTATAATGGCATTGCGGAGTCATGGTACTTTCATAATGAAAGTATGCGGAGTGATGGTCTGCGGAATGAAAGTTGCGGAATAATTGGTGTTTACCCTCCCCCGGTAAGTACATTGGTGGCACGGCGGCCCACATCTCCAGCAACATACTCATATTTTTTCACCACCGATTTGAAAATTGCACAGGTCTCTCTCATTGATGGCCAGCACCGACATATACTTTTAGACACACCTCCCGTCACAAGTTCTAGAATTGTGAACTTTAGAGCTGGGGAGCTACGTTCGAATCTCGGCATCAGCTCAACATCCTGTGATTCCAGGCAAATTGCTTTGTCTCCCCGTGCCTACCACAAATGAATGTGTTCTTCTGTAATGTAAATTGTGCTCATGCCATGTTGTCGAGTTCGCGCTATATAATATTGCAAGGAAAAATAAAGTAGGGAAACTCGAGTTCACACACTACTGAATGCGCACTCTTAAGTGCATCAGCAGTGCACTGTGAATGGGAGCGTTTCACAGGACTGTCACAGATAAGAAATGCTATCAAAACGAAATTCTACAAAACAATATACTACTGGCTGGCAGCAATTCATACCCGGACAACGTCGGGACGGGCTGCTAGTATATAATAAAAGTGCACTGACATATGCAGCGTAGACACCACACATCTCCCTCCTTTTAACAAAAAATTAAAATTAACCACTAACATGAGCAAGAAAAGAATTTTTACAGTATTTACCTACTAGGAGTCCTTCTGGATCTTGAACACCTTCTGACAGTAGAAGAACTCTGACCATTATTAATCACTGGATCATTAACATAGTTGGTTCTGGCCAATCAACCAAAATTCCACCATTGACCATTGTCTAATTTTGCAGCATTACCTTTAATTGTGACTTTATGTGCAGGATCACTGGGCCCGATTCACAGAATGAATTTAAGACTCAATCCTAAACTTACTACTATTTTGGTATCCACAGAATGCCCCTACTCATTTTGGTATTCACAGTAGACACTTACTCGTTTCGGTATTCACAGAAGTTAGGCCTCCTAACTTTAGGACTCCTAAATGCCTATTGTGAATACCAAAAGTCTTAAAATTAGGATTTTTCTCAATTTATTAGTAGTAAAGTTAGGAGTCGTAACTTTAGGACTCCTAAATGCCTTCTGTGAATACCGAAAGTCTTAAAATTAGGATTTTTCTCAAAGCAGATGTGCTTTTTGTATTCAAGGCATCTGCTTGGAATTCCCCCTAGGTTAGGGGGGAGCCCAACATCATCACCTCTCTCATCGCCTAATGTTTTTATAGAAAAAGTTCACTTTTGTGCATTGGTTATATGCTTTTGAACATGTAAAACTGCTATAACAAAGCATCTGAGGATGATGTTGATTTAACTGCTACATTACCCAGGGTAAGTAATAACTGAATTTGATGCTCTACTTTCTGACTGACTGTTCATTTACTGGGAAGGTGGAGAGGTGGTCATGAGTGACCCTAAACAGCTGCCCCGCCTGTCTGATCATCGGCAGGTAAAACATGTTGCTGTCTTGAATGATTTTGGATATGGTCTGGAGACCATTTCTTGATTTGTTTGTGAACTTGATAGGCCTGCAGACCGCTTTGGAGATACAGGGTGGCTGTGCACCCTCTGCCAGGAGACTTGGTGAAGTCGCGTTTTTCTTGAAAACGCCCGGGGTTTGACTAGTGTTTGGGACTTGTGATGCGCAGTATGATTTGAAGAATTGGTGCGGTCTGCGGACTAAGCATGGGCGGAAAATCCGTTTCGCTCGCGGATTTTGCGGATTTTCGGTAAATTCGCAATCCGCGAGATTCGTGAATCTCCCGCAAAATCCGCAAATCCGCGAGCAGCGGATTTTATGGCTTGCTCGCACTGTTCGCGTGAGTTCGCGGCTTCCCAGAACAACTTCGCGCCCCGCGAATAAGCGCTAAATTGCAGAAATACGATCTTAGCAAAACTGAAACTACTTACCAGGTTCAAAAGTTCAGGCTCATCATTAGTAGCCATTTCCTGTAGTGCTTCCTGAGGGGCCCCTCCAGAGTTCAGTTGCCTACTTGCAACTAATATGTGACCCTGCTCTGAACCTCAGAATAGTTACACATATGCCACAAAGGTCCTGAATTACAGCTAAGGGAGACAAGCAGGAGCAAGGCTGGAAGTTCAAATCCATTAATCAGCCCCTAATTCATTATTGTCAGTTGGGGCAGGGCAGGTGTTGTAACTAATTTTGCAACAATGAAAGCACTTAGCAAGTGCAAAAGATCACTAATCAAGAAGCACTAAGGAAGCAGGTGCCAGCTAAAAAAATATTCTGTGACACATTAATCAGCCCCAAATTAATTCAGGTCACTTGAGGCAGGGAAGGTGTGCTTTGCTTTGACGCAAATAATGTACACTGGACAACCAGAGGGTGCGGTGATGAAACAGAGGGTGGCATGGGTGGGCCAGAGGGTGGCATGAGTAGTCAGAGAGTGGCAGTGGTGACAGAGAGTGGCAGTGATGAAGAAGAGTGTCCCAAACAGGCTGGACACGTAGAAACAACAAGTTCGCAAAACTTGCGACCCGACAGGTAAGTTCGTGTTTGCGAAATTGTACAAATCCCTTGCGAACTGGCAGAAACCCGCGCGAACACAAAAAAAAAATCTGCAAATTCGCGAGAATTCGCGGATTTTGCGGATTGCGAGTTCGCAAATTCGCAAAATTCGTGAACGCGAGATTCGCAAAATTCGCCCATGCTTACTGCGGACCGGTTTTTGGCCTTTGAGCATTCAGTATGGTCCGAGAAAGGATCTGTGAGAGGGAATTGGTCAGGTACAAGCAGCAAATTTGTTTCTCTTTATTCTTGAAAATGCCCTGTTTTAGCAAGCTCTGCTGTTTGAGGTCTCGTTGTTGCTCTGATGATGCTCGGTTGGAAGATAGGCAGCCTGCGCCTCCAAAAGGCACCCCAAACTTTGACATGTATGTGAAGTATGACCATGGCCCTATTATGTTTAGTACATTATGGCACACATATACAAGGGACAACGCCGAGTTGTAGTGGCCTTTGACAAGTACCTTTGATGAACAGATATTGAACTTCTTGCAGGATAAATAATTTGCAAAAAAAGCAAGCAGTCGATGTTTGACTATTTTCAGGTATGTCAAAAGGAAGCTAAGCAGAGATGGATGAGAGCAGAGAAGTAGGCCCGGAGAGGGAAGACGCAGGCCATAACACAAAAGGTTATAGCGTACACCCCTCACTCACTTTCCTTGTCCTTGTTGTATGCTGGCACACTGGTGCAGAGACTGGATGATGGGGATTGGGAGGCTTTTAAGGAAAGAATGGGGTGAGTGTTAATTCGGTCTGATGTGGGTGATGCAGAGAAGAAGATCATGGCTGACCAGGCCTCTCATTGGGACCGTGAAGTGGATTGACAGTACTTTTTGATTGAGCCAAGAACCATATTGCCTGAGTTATTTACAAGTAGCAGCCGTCCCGACGTTGTCCGGGTATGAATTGCTGCTGGCCAGTGGTATATTGTTTTGTAGGATTTCGTTTTGATAGCATTTCTTATCTGTGACAGGCCTGTGAAACGCTCCGATTCACAGTGCACTGCTGATGCACTTAAGAGTGCACGTTCAGTAGTGTGTGAACTCGAGTTTCCCTACTTAATTTTTCCTTGCAATATTATATAGCCCGAACTCGACAACATGGCATGAGCACAATTTACATTACAGAAGAACACATTAATTTGTGGTAGGCACGGGGAGACAAAGCAATTTGCCTGGAATCACAGGATGTTGACCTGATGCCGAGATTCGAACGTAGCTTCCCAACTCTAAAGTTCCCAATTCTAGAACTTTTGGCGGGAGGTGTGTCTAAAAGTGTATGTCAGTGCAGGCCATCAATGAGAGAGACCTGTGCATTTTTCAAATCGGTGGTGAAAAAATATGAGTATGTTGCTGGAGATGTGGGGCGCCGTGCCACCAATGTACTTACCGGGGGAGGGTAAATACCCATTATTCCGCAACTTTCTTTCCGCAGACCATCACTCCGCATGCATTCATTATGAAAGTACCATGACTCCGCAATGCCATTATAACGCATGGCATTACATTTTATATGCTTTTACCACGCATACATTTACAACGAAGTTCGTTGTAAATGCATGAATGGTAAAAGCATGTTTTTTTAAATGTTTGGATAAGGTAAGTATGGGTATAGGGGTATATGTTTTGGGGTACTGAGGTATACGTTTTGGGGTGTTTGGGTATTTTAGGGGTTCAGATATAGTTTTGGGTTATGGGGTACAGGGGTAGTTTTAGCGCTTAGGGATAGGTATGGGTTTTGGGGTACAGGCGTATGTTTAGGGTTCAGGGCTAGGTTTGGGTATTGGGGTATAGGGGTATTTTTAGGGTTCAGGGGTACTTTTTGGTTTTGGGGTACAGGGGTATTTAAAGGGTTCAGGGCTAGGTTTGGGTTTTGGGGTACAGGGCTACGTTTGGGTTTTGGGGTACAGGGTTATTTTGGGGTTCAGGGGTAGGTTTGGGTTTTGGGGTACAGGGTTATTTTTATGGTCCAGGGCTAGGTTTGGGTTTTGGGGTACAGGGGTATTTTAGGGTTCAGGGGTAGGTTTGGTTTTTGGGGTTAAGGAGTATTTTTAGGATTTAGGTATAGATTTTGGTTTTGGGGTACAGGGTATATTTATAGGGTAAAGATGGGTTAGTGTTTAAGGGTGTTGGGGTCGATATGAGACATGGCATGAAGGGCAGAATATAAGAACATCAATTGATGGATATAATGCAGAACAATGTCATACATTCGCCCCAAAACAGAGATTTGATTCTAAATCCATCACTTTATTTGCACTCCACACCACCTCAGCCTTGACCCTGTGCCTCATGGGAACATTCCAGGCCTAACTGTCAATCCAAGTCTTTCTTGGACCGGTCTCAAGCATCCTAGGAATGATTTTTGGCTATCAACTGTCTTCAGCCAGGATAGCTTGACTCCAGTGGTGTGGAGAACATGGTACTCACGTCTGACCATACCCATAACACTCGGGGTGACAAATGCAAAAACAACAGTTGATGGACAGAATGCAGAACAATGTCATACATTCACCCCAGTACAGAGATCTGGCCCTAAATCCATCGTTTTTTTGCACTCCACACCACCCCAGTTCAGACATGGCCATATGCAAATCAGCCTTGACACTGTGCCTCATGGGAACAGTCCAGCCCGAAGGACGCAACATACCACACGCCCCCAGCATTTGTCAAGCCCCCCAAGCACGAGCCCACAGCACAACGCAGACACGCCCACAAGGGACTACTTTTCTGGCATGGTTCTTGGTATCTGCATAGCCTATGTCCTTCTGATGCAACTGCCCTTTCCAACGCGGTATTGGGTGTTGTGATTGGTGCTGTGGTTCCTGAGATTACCCGCCTCAAAGGTTTGGGCTCTCTCTTTATTATATTAGTATGGATAGATTAGGTGATAGGGGTTTGAGATTTGGCTTGTAAGATTGCCTCTCCATGTGTATGGTCCATGCCATGAGTCTTGATTTGTGTTTTCTTATGATGCCACAGCTGACAACAGTTTGAGGAGTCTTTGATCTCTGACACCTATTTCCCCAGACAGCACTTGATGCCCAAAAAGGTATTTTTTAAATTTAGAAAATGGTATCATTTTTCAATTTATTTTTTTTATAACTATGGGTTTTTGACCTCTAATTAACACAGGTTCTCCGATTATATCAAATTATTAAATTAAACTGAACGAATAAAGACTCATTTGTATCACTGTTTAAGAATCTTGAAACCCATTGCATGTAATTAAGGACTCTCGCCTTAATTTAACACAGAACAACAGAGTAATTTATTCGATCTACTTTTCAGCACTTATTTATGGATCTTCGCCACTAATGAAGATCCTCTAAAAATTAATTCATAGGATCTGTCCTCACTGCTACACAAGGCGCAAGTGATTTCAGATATTGGAATTGTTAAGGGCAGAAGACAAAGAAAATGTTGCAGACACCAGTCCAACTAATCTAAGTCTCTTTGAGTGTTAGGACAGGTACTTTTAAATGTTATATTCCTTAAAAATGTATTAAAAAAAATATTCACGAGCTTAACGTTTTGCTGTACATTCTCATTGAATAATAAAATAGTGCTTCTGATTTTAAAAACAGACGTTCGTATGCAAATATCTGCAAAGGAATATGGGTACTTAGTTATTCCACTGAGACTTATTGGTATTCAGAGGCCTTTGCTTACACGCCTTTCTTGTTGTAAATAGGCTATTTCCACTTGCGTCCTGAAGGACTGAGTAAGCCTGTTCTTTTACCACCAGGCCGTGCCCCTTCTCTTTGGGTTTTTCCCTTTAGTGGGTCTGGGTAACATAGTTTTACAGGTTTTTAAAGCCTTATGCCCACCGCCCCTTCCTGATTGTACTTTTAAGGTCATGATTAGCTGGGTGACCACCGTCGTTTGCCAGGTTGCAATGGTTTGTTCATTAAGGTTACCATTTCCTTCCTGGCAAAATTCCACAGACAGTAGATGGGCTTAATGTAAATATTTTAGCCCAGGGAGACTTCCAAGCAATTTAAGTATGTTGCCTCTGTTTAGGATGTCATGTCATCCCTGGGACTCATACTCTGGTGTTAGCAGTATTTGTTGTGGTTGTTCTTCTGACCACTCAGTGGTGCTGCTATTGCAGACTTCATGATCAATTCCCGGCAATGTAGATATTTCTATTCTCCGACTGTCAACGTTGAACGTATTGCTCTTTTCAACGTCTTGTACTGTGGTGGTTAGCGGTGGACTGGTGCTCAGGTTGTTCTCCTTCCCTTTTGCAGCGAGGTCCTTTATTTGGGGTCCCAATTCAGTTCCAAAGGTTGCTGCCCATGGCCAGTTCCCATGTATACTTTCCAAAGGGGCTGCTTTAACCAAATGTAAAGTTTCCATATTATATGATAGTCCTTATTGCGGGACTGGGAGATGAGCTTTTAGCAGGCTGGATAGTGGTGGTCATGCAGTCCTTTCCTCGTGGGGTTGTTTTGTTACTGCAAAATTATTAGACCCTTGCTTATTTCCATTTTTGCCTTTTTGTTCCATGACCTTCCGAACAGGCTCCTATCAGTGTTCCCGGGTTCCTTACTCTGTTGCAAGTTAGAGCCTTCATTCCCATTAGTCGTTCCTTTTGTCCCTTCCTTCCGCTTCGGGGGCTTAATGCTGTTTTTGAATAGTTGTGATGTCAATCTACCCACTTGCCCCTCCTTTTTCCTTTGTTACATTGTCCCTTCGTAAGGTTCTCTTCTTTTTTTGATTTTCCATGTTGCCTTTTCTTGAGCTTAGTTCACTCTCTGTTTGAATGCTGCTCTGTGGGTTTGTTGTTAGCTTTTTCCGTACTAGGGATTCAGTACACTCCTCGATATTTGCTACTTTTTTCCGCTTTGACCGGGCTCTGCTATACTACTGGCATTGTTATCTCTTCATTTATTAGGTTCTTGTTCCTCCCTGCTGCCATTGCTGGGGACCACTCCTTTTTAGCCTCAATTGAAGTGTCCGTTGTGTCATCTGAAGACCTTACGGCATTTAGCGTATTGTCTGTTTCTCTAGTTACGCCAAATATTGGAAACATTTTAGTACCTTGCTCCATGTTGTCTACTAGTTGTTTGTCTCTTGCTTTCCTTTCACATTTTTTTTGTCTTCTTGTTAGTTTATTTGGTTTAGTTGAAATGCACGGTTTTAGAACAGGAGCCCTCTTATTTCAGTTGGTTTTTATTTTGCTTTGTCATCTTCTTTCTTTTCCTCCTGTTTAAAGGGGTCTGACTGTGTTTTACTTTCAGCTTCTTTAAGTTTTGTGCTTGACGTATGTTTCTGTCTGAGGGCTATTATTTGTTCTAGGAGGGTTGGAAGGAGGCTAAGCTTGTCGATGATTGGGCCGCAGGTGCACATACTTCGCTCTAGCTTGTATTTTGATTGTGCTGCTATTATTAGCTTGTTAAGTTTATCCAGTTTGGTGTCTATCCCTGCTATGGGTAGCGCTATGATGTTCGTTAGCTCTATTTGGATGTCAAGCTCATCCGATTGCAAATTAAGGGGCATATTATCAAGGGGGTTTATCTCCGCTTTTTTGGCTTTAAAAGCCAATAAAGCGGAGATAAAATTATCTCCCTATTACCAAGCTGTCGCTAACACCAGTTAGCGACAGCTAATAGGAGATAGCGACCATCTTGGGCCCCGCTTTGCATGTCAGTGGTATTTATCACTAATGACATGCAAAGTGGGCGTGCCAAGATGTTAGTGACTGGAAACAGTCTCTAACATCGCTATCTCCTATTACCAACTTTTGGAGATATTCGCGCTAAGCGCGAATATCTCCAAAAGCTAACACCTGCCCTGAGCAGTTCTTAGCCATGTTATCCAATGGGAGGTGGATAACATGGCTAAGAGCATTTGCTCGATAATGCATGAATATCGCGGACTTTTCAGCGATATTCATGCATTGCGGCCGTTTTTTATCGCATTTGCGATAAACCTTGCTAATAGCAAGGTTTATCTGCGATAAAAATCGCCGATGTGCGGCGATAATTTCTGTCTCTAAACAAGTTAGAGACAAAAATTATCGCTAGTTGTTGGTAATATGCCCTCAAGTGCCTTTGCGGATGATTGAAGGGTATCTATCACAGAATTAAGGAGCTCCGTGTGGGTTATTATGTCTTGCTGGAATGTTTGCTTTGAGCCCATATGTTGTTCTGGATTTGACACAGGATTGCTGATTGTTGTTTGACTGGTATTCTGGATAGGTATCATCGCTGTTTTATTTCTTTCTAGGTTTTTTCCCAAGTAAGGTAATTCCCCTTCATTTTGCAATGGGGCGTTATTGTCCTCGGGTCCCTCTATTTTGGTTGAGTCTTGTGATGACTCCTCATTACTTCAACCATGAATTCTCTAGATCTTCCAGGTCGTTTACTTCATCTAAGCTAGTCCTGCTAATCTGAGCCTGAAGTATGCTCACGTTTGTGAAGTCAATCAATCAATAATAGATGACCAGTAATCTTCAGTCTTTCCGCAGGTTTAATGAAGTAAACGGGATACACAGGAATAAATGTGCAGAGGGCTCAGGATGGTCACTCCAACTGACTACGGAGCAGTTCCAATCCTTGGCCCAAACATTCTATTATAAGTAATGCATGGAATACAAGAAAAGCACAAAGCAACATTCTAACATTAGTATATAATAAAAGTGCACTGACATATGCAGCGTAGACACCACACATCTCCCTCCTTTTAACAAAAAATAAAACTTAACCACTAACATGAGCAAGAAAATAATCCTTACTGTATTTACCTACCAGGGGCCTCATTTATGAAAAGTGACGCATCGCTGTGTGAAAACAGCGATGCGTCACTTTTCACTGCGCACTCCTTGCGACACCAATGATGCGTCATATTTAATGTATGTCGCATCATGTCGCAAGGACTTACAGATACGTCAGTATTTCTGACGTATCTGAAAGCGCAAAAGTGACGCATTGTTGGAGTGTGTCACAAAAGTGACGCAACTCCAGCAATGCGTCCTTTCACATGGGGAAAGCCCCATGTGAAAGGGCTTGCGTCAGTCTTACGCCTGCTGTGAGGCAGGCAAAAGATTTTGACGCAACAGCATCCTAAAAGTGACGCAGTGAAATCTCATGGATTTCACTGTGTCACTATTACGAGGCTTTTTGCGGGGGAACGCCCCCGTTGCATACATTATACCTGACGCAGGTATAATGTGGCGCAGGGGTTTAAAAAGTGACGCATCTACCTAGATGCGTCACTTTTTAAATATGGCGCAACAAGGCGCATATTTTACGCCGCTGGTGAGTCACAAAAAGTGACGCAACAGCGGCGCAAAACTGACGCAAGGCCTCATAAATAAGGGCCCAGGAGTCCTTCTGGATCTTGAACACCTTCTGACAGTAGAAGAACTCTGACCATTATTAATCACTGGATCATTAACAGAGTTGGTTCTGGCCAATGAACCAAAATTCCACCATTGACCATTGTCTAATTTTGCAGCATTACCTTTAATTGTGACTTTATGTGCAGGATCACTGGGCCCGATTCACAGAATGAACTTAAGACTCAATCCTAAACTTACTACTATTTTGGTATCCACAGAATGCACCTACTCATTTTGGTATTCACAGAAGACACTTACTCGTTTCGGTATTCACAGAAGTTAGGACTCCTAACTTTAGGACTCCTAAATGCCTTCTGTGAATACCGAAAGTCTTAAAATTAGGATTTTTCTCAATTTAGTAGTAGTAAAGTTAGGAGTGGTAACTTTAGGACTCCTAAATGCCTTCTATGAATACCGAAAGTCTTAAAATTATGATTTTTCTCAAAGCAGATGTGCTTTTTGTTTTCAAGGCATCTGCTTGGAACTCCCCCTAGGTTAGGGGGGACCCCAACATCATCACCTCTCTCATCGCCTAATGTTTTTATTGAAAAAGTTCACTTTTGTGCATAGGTTATATGCTTTTGAACATGTAAAACTGCTATAACAAAGCATCTGAGGATGATGTTGATTTAACTGTTACATTACCCAGGGTAAGTAATAATTGAATTTGATGCTCTCCTTTCTGACGGACTCTTCATTTACTGGGAAGGTGGAGAGGTGGTCATGAGTGACCCTAAACAGCTGCCCCGCCTGTCTGATCATCGGCAGGTAAAACATGTTGCTGTCTTGAATGATTTTGGATATGGTCTGGAGACCATTTCTTGATTTGTTTGTGAACTTGATAGGCCTGCACACCGCTTTGGAGATACAGGGTGGCTGTGCACCCTCTGCCAGGAGACTTGGTGAAGTCGCGTTTTTCTTGAAAACGCCCGGGGTTTGACTAGTGTTTGGGACTTGTGATGCGAAGTATGATTTGAAGAATTGGTGCGGTCTGTGGACCGGTTTTTGGCCTTTGAGCATTCAGTATGGTCCGAGAAAGGATCTGTGAGAGGGAATTGGTCAGGTACAAGCAGCAAATTTGTTTCTCTTGATTCTTGAAAATGCCCTGTTTTAGCAAGTTCTGCTGTTTGAGGTCTCGTTGTTGCTCTGATGATGCTCGGTTGGAAGATAGGCAGCCTGCGCCTCCAAAAGGCACCCCAAACTTTGACATGTATGTGAAGAATGACCATGGCCCTATTATGTTTAGTACATTATGGCACACATATACAAGGGACAACACCGAGATGTAGTGGCCTTTGACAAGTACCTTTGATGAACAGATATTGAACTTCTTGCAGAATAAATAATTTGCAAAAAGAAGCAAGCAGTCGATGTTTGACTATTTTCAGGTATGTCAAAAGGAAGCATACAAAGATGGATAAGAGCAGAGAAGTAGGCCCGGAGAGGGAAGACGCAGACCATAACACAAAAGGTTATAGCGTACACCCCTCACTCACTTTCCTTGCCCTTGTTGTATGCTGGCACACTGGTGCAGAGACTGGATGATGGCAATTGGGAGGCTTTTAAGGAAAGAATGGGGTGAGTGTTAATTCGGTCTGATGTGGGTGATGCAGAGAACAAGATCATGGCTGACCAGGCCTCTCATTGGCCACTTCACGGTCTCATTGGGACCGTGAAGTGGCTTGACAGTACTTTTTGATTGAGCCAAGAACCATATTGCCTGAGTTATTTACAAGTAGCAGCCGTCCCGACGTTGTCCGGGTATGAATTGCTGCCGGCCAGTGGTATATTGTTTTGTAGGATTTCGTTTTGATAGCATTTCTTATCTGTGACAGGCCTGTGAAACGCTCCGATTCACAGTGCACTGCTGATGCACTTAAGAGTGCGCGTTTAGTAGTGTGTGAACTCGAGTTTCCCTACTTTATTTTTCCTTGCAATATTATATAGCGCGAACTCGACAACATGGCATGAGCATAATTTACATTACAGAAGAACACATTAATTTGTGGTAGGCACGGGGAGACAAAGCAATTTGCCTGGAATCACAGGATGTTGACCTGATGCCGAGATTCGAACGTAGCTCCCCAGCTCTAAAGTTCGCAATACTAGAACTTTTGGCGGGAGGTGTGTCTAAAAGTGTATGTCGGTGCAGGCCATCAATGAGAGAGACCTGTGCATTTTTCAAATCGGTGGTGAAAAAATATGAGTATGTTGCTGGAGATGTGGGGCGCCGTGCCACCAATGTACTTACCGAGGGAGGGTGAACACCCATTATTCCGCAACTTTCTTTCCGCAGACCATCACTCCACATACATTCATTATGAAAGTACCATGACTCCGCAATGCCATTATAATGCATGGCATTACATTTTATATGCTTTTACCACGCATACATTTACAACGAAGTTCGTTGTAAATGCATGAATGGTAAAAGCATGTTTTTTTAAATGTTTGGATAAGGTAAGTATGGGTATAGGGGTATATGTTTTGGGGTACTGAGGTATTCGTTTTGGGGTGTTTGGGTATTTTAAGGGTTCAGATATAGTTTTGGGTTATGGGGTACAGGGGTAGTTTTAGCGTTTTGGGATAGGTATGGGTTTTGGGGTACAGGTGTATGTTTAGGGTTCAGGGCTAGGTTTGGGTATTGGGATATAGGGGTACTTTTAGGGTTCAGGGGTACTTTTGGGTTTTGGGGTACAGGGGTATTTAAAGGGTTCAGGGCTAGGTTTGGGTTTTGGGGTAGAGGGGAATTTTTAGGGTTCAGGGCTGCGTTTGGGTTTTGGGGTACAGGGGTATTTTGGGGTTCAGGGAGTAGGTTTGGGTTTTGGGGTACAGTGTTTTTTATGGTTCAGGGCTAGGTTTGGGTTTTGGGGTGCAGGGGTATTTTTAGGGTTCAGGGGTAGGTTTGGGTTTTGGGGTACAGGTGTATTTTAAGGGTCCAGGGCTAGGTTTGGGTTTTGGGGTACAGGGGTATTTTAGGGTTCAGGGGTAGGTTTGGTTTTTGGGGTTAAGGAGTATTTTTAGGATTTAGGTATAGATTTTGGTTTTGGGGTACAGGGTTTATTTAGAGGGTAAAGCTGGGTTAGTGTTTAAG
Source organism: Lissotriton vulgaris (assembly GCF_964263255.1). NCBI lineage: Eukaryota > Metazoa > Chordata > Amphibia > Caudata > Salamandridae > Lissotriton > Lissotriton vulgaris. Next base: position 270,372,017 of record NC_141685.1, read on the forward strand.
GGTGTTGGGGTCAATATGAGACATGGCATGAAGGGCAGAAAGTAAGAACATTTGATGGATAGAATGCAGAACAACGTCATACACTCACCCCAATACAGAAATCTGATTCTAAATCTATCACTTTATTTGCACTCCACACCACCTCAGCCTTGACCCTGTGCCTCATTGGAACAGCCCAGACCTATCTGTCAATCCAAGCATTTCTTGGACTGGTCTCAAGCATCCTAGGATTGATTTTTGGCTATCAACTGTCTTCAGCCAGGATAGCTTGACTCCAGTGGTGTGGAGAACATGGTACTCACGTCTGACCATACCCATAACACTCGGGGTGACAAATGCAAAACCAACAGTTGATGGACAGAATGCAGAACAATGTCATACATACACCCCAGTACAGAGATCTGGGCCTAAATCCATCGTTTTTTTGCACTCCACACCACACCAGTTCAGACATGGCCATATGCAAATCAGCCTTGACACTGTGCCTCATGGGAACAGTCCAGCCCGAAGGACGGAACATACCACACGTCCCCAGCATTTGTCAAGCCCCCCAAGCACAAGCCCACAGCACAACGCAGACACGCCCACAAGGGACTACTTTTCTGGCATGGTTCTTGGTATCTGCATAGCCTATGTCCTTCTGCTGCAACTGCCCTTTCCAACGCTGTATTGGGTGTTGTGATTGGTGCTGTGGTTCCTGAGATTACCCGCCTCAAAGGTTTGGGCTCTTTCTTTATTATATTAGTACTAGCAGCCCATCCCGACGTTGTCCGGGTATGAATTGCTGCCGGCCAGTAGTATATTGTTTTGTAGGATTTCGTTTTGATAGCATTTCTTATCTGTGGCAGGCCTGGGAAACGCTCCGATTCACAGTGCACTGCTGATGCACTTAAGAGTGGGCATTCAGTAGTGTGTGAACTCCAGTTTCCCTACTTTATTTTTCCTTGCAATATTATATAGCGCGAACTCGACAACATGGCATGAGCACAATTTACATTACAGAAGAACACATTCATTTGTGGTAGGCACGGGGAGACAAAGCAATTTGCCTGGAATCACAGGATGTTGACCTGATGCCGAGATTCGAACGTAGCTCCCCAGCTCTAAAGCTCACAATTCTAGAACTTGTGGCGGGAGGTGTGTCTAAAAGTGTATGTCGGTGCTGGCCATCAATGAGAGAGACCTGTGCATTTTTCAAATCAGGGGGGGAAAAAATATGAGTATGTTGCTGGAGATGTGGGCCGCCGTGCCACCAATGTACTTACCGGGGTAGGGTAAACACCCATTATTCCGCAACTTTCTTTCCGCAGACCATCACTCTGCATACTTTCATTATGAAAGTACCATGACTCCACAATGCCATTATAACGCATGGCATTACATTTTTTATGCTTTTACCACGCATACATTTACAACGAATTTCCTTGTAAATGCATGAATGGTAAAAGCATGTTTTTTAAAAATGTTTGGATAAGGCAAGTATGGGTATAGGGTATATGTTTTGGGGTAGTGGAGAAGTGTGGCTCACGGTGTAGAGCAGGCAGACCCAGAAGCTGAGGTCAGACCCGGGACTAGGGTTCGATTCCCGTCGCGGCAGGGTCTCGAGCTCAAATGTCCACGGACTCGATAATTCTCGCTTCGGTGCCTGTTCTAGTCATGGGTTCTCACTCTGCAACTCTGGGCATTAGCTTGCTTAATCTCCACAACGGCCCCCCGCGGCGGGATGCCTGGCTTTCACCTTGGGGATGCCCTGTAGGGGCTATCTCACAGGGAAAAGCCAGGACGGGTTCCCAACGCAAAAAAGCGCCGGGACACCCCGTTAGGGGTAGCCGTGCGCTATATAAGTACCGCGAAATTTAAAATTTAAATTACTGAGTTATATGCTTTGGGGTGTTTGGGTATTTTAATGGGTCAGATATAGTTTTGGGTTATGGGGTACAGGGGTATTTTTAGGGTTCAGGGCTAGTTTTGGGTTTTGGGGTATAGGGGTATTTTTAGGGTTCAGGGGTAGGTTTGGGTTTTGGGGTACAGGGGTATTTTAATGGTTCAGGGCTAGGTTTGGGTTTTGTGGTACAGGGGTATTTTTAGGGTTCAGATCTAGGTTTGGGTTTTGGGATACAGGGGTATTTCAGGGTTCTGGGCTAGGTTTGGGTTTCGGGGTACAGGGGTATTTTTAGGGTTCAGGGGTAGGTTTGGGTTTTGGGGTACAGGGGTATTTTAGGGTTCAGGGGTAGGTTTGGGTTTTGGGGTACAGGGGTATTTTTAGGGTTCAGGGGTATGTTTGGGTTTTGAGGTACAGGGGTATTTATAGGGTTAAGGGCTAGGTTTTGATTTTGGGGTACAGGGGTATTATTTAGGGTTTAGGGATAGGTTTGGGTTTTGGGGTACAGGGTAGATTTATAGGGTTAAGATGGGTTAGTGTTTAAGGGTGTTGGGGTATTGTATAGAGTAAGGATGGGTTGTGATTATGGGGTGCAGGGGTATTTAAAGTAGGGGTGGGCGGAATTGGCGCGAACTTGGTACAATAAATCCGCAATATTTTGTTCCGTCAGATTTCCAATTATTAAAACAGAAACCTCATATATTCAAGGTAAAATAACAAGTATTTCTACATGCTAAAATGCATATAGTCATTTCACAAAAGTGAAATTAGCTTCCAGCAAGCAGTAAGAGAGGTGATGATTTTGAGATCAAGCCCCTGCAAACCATTATGGGACGAGATTAGCAGTGGGAAGTGAATATTATAGTATCCAAATAATTCTACAAAGAGCTGCAGTTCACCTCGTTCTCCCCAGTTGTCCCCAAGAGGCAAATGCAATAGCATTTAAAATATTATACATCAAGCTGCAGTTCACCTCATGGTCCCTAGATGTCCCTGATGAGGCAAATGCAATAGCATTTAAAATATTACACATCAAGCTGCAGTTCACCTCATTTCCCTAGATGCCCCTGATGATGCAAATGCAATAGCATTTAAAATATTATATATCAAGCTGCAGTTCACCTCGCCGTCCCTAGATGTCCCTGATGAGGCAAATGCAATAGCATTTAAAATATTATACATCAAGCTGCAGTTCACCTCGTCGTCCCAAGATGTCCCTGATGAGTAAAATTCAAAAACATTGAAACCCTTTCATGAATGCTAAAAATTAGGCTAAGCTTATCCCATAATGCTTTGCAGGGCCTTTTAGTTGTATTTTTGCCCATAACTGTGCTTGGGGTGGTTCTAAGAGAATGGGACCTCCACTGAATTACTATTTAAAGGGAGCAGGAATGTATAGAACCTGGGAAGAAAAAACAACACTCGTGACGGAATGCCCCCAGTGATTGTCACGCCCCCAGCACACACCCACAGCACAATGCAGACACGCCCACAAGGGACTACTTTGCTGGCACGGTTCTTTTACATTTTAAATGTATATGGTGGGCGTCTGCATAGCCTATGTCCTTCTGCTGCAACTGCCCTTTCCAACGCTGTATTGGGTGTTGTGATTGGTGCTGTGGTTCCCGAGTTTACCTGGCCAAAAGGTGCAAGTTCTCTCTTTATAATAGTAGTATAGATGGATAGATTAGGTGATAGGGGTTTGAGATTTGGCTTGTAAGATTGCCCCTCTATGTGTATGGTCCATGCCATGAGTCTTGATTTGTGTTTTCTTATGATGCCACAGCTGACAACAGTTTGAGAAGTCTTTGATCTCTGACACCTATTTCCCCAGACAGCACTTGATGCCCAAAAAGGTATTTTTTAAATTTAGAAAATGGTGTCATTTTTCAATTTGTTATGTTTTTTATTACTATTGTTTTTTCACCTCTAATTAACACAGGTTCTCCGATTATATCAAATTTTTAAATTAAACTGAACGAATAAAGACTCACTTAGATCACTGTCTAAGAATCTTGAAATCCATCACATGTAACTAAGGACTTTCGCTTTAATTTAACACACAAAACAGAATAATTTATTTGATCTACTTTTCAGCACTTATCAATGGATCTTCCCTACTAATGAAGATCCTCTAAAAATTAATTCATAGGATCTGTCCTCACTGCTACACAAAGCGCAAGTGATTTCAGATATAGGAATGGTTAAGGGCAGAAGACAAAGGAAATGTTGCAGGACACCAGTCCAACCAATCTAAGTCTCTTTGAGTGTTATGACAGGTACTTTTAAATGTTATATTCCTTAAAAATGTATTTAAAAAAATATTCAGGAGCTTAACGTTTTGCTGTACATTCTCATTGAATAATAAAATAGTGCTTCTGATTTTAAAAACAGACGTTCATATGCAAATATCTGCAATGGAATATGGGTACTTAGTTATTCCACTGAGACTTATTGGTATTCAGAGGCCTTTACGCCTTTCTTGTTGTAAATAGGCTATTTCCACTTGCGTCCTGGAGGACTGAGTAAGCCTGTTCTTTTACCACCAGGCCGTGCCCCTTCTCTTTGGGTTTTTCCCTTTAGTGGTTCTGGGTAACATGGATTTACAGGTTTACAAAGCCTTATGCCTCATGTATCAAATTGTTGTTTGAAAATCATGATTAGCTGGGTGATCTCCATCGTTTGCAAGGTTGTAAAGGTTTGTTCATTAAGGTCACCATCCTTCCTGGCAAAATTCCACAGTCAGTAGATAGGATGAATGTAAATATTTTAGCCCAGGGAGACTTCCAAGCAATTTAAGTATGTTGCCTCTGTTTAGGATGTCATGTCATCCCTGGGATTCATACTCTAGTGTTAGTAGTATTTGTTGTGGTTATTCTTCTGACCACTCAGTGGTGCTGCTATTGCAGACTTCATGATCAATTCCCAGCGATGTAGATATTTCTATTCTCCGACTGTCAACTTTGAACGTATTGCTCTTTTCAACGTCTTGTACTGTGGTGGTTAGCGGTGGACTGGTGCTCTGGTTGTTCTCTTTCCCTTTTGCAGCGAGGTCCTTTCTTTGGGGTCCCAATTCAGTTTCAAAGGTTGCTGCCCATGGCCAGTTCCCATGTATACTTTCCAAGGGGGCTGCTTTCACCAAATGTAAAGTTTCCATATTGAAGGATAGTCCTTATTGCGGGACTGGGAGATGAGCTTTTAGCGGGCTGGATAGTGGTGGTCATGCAGTACTTTCCTCGTGAGGTTGTTTTGTTACTGCAAAATTATTAGACCCATGCTTATTTCCATTTTTGCCTTTTTGTTCCCTGACTTTCCCAACAGGCTCCTATCAGTGTTCCCGGGTTCCTTACTCTGTTGCAAGATAGAGCCTTCATTCCCATTAGTCGTTCCTTTTGTCCCTTCCTTCCGCTTCGGGGGCTTAATGCTGTTTTTGAATAGTTGTGATGTCAATCTACCCACTTGCCCCTCCTTTTTCCTTTGTTACATTGTCCCTTCGTTAGGTTCTCTTCTTTTTTTGATTTTCCATGTTGCCTTTTCTTGAGCTTAGTTCACTCTCTGTTTGAATGCTGCTCTCTGGACTTGTTGTTAGCTTTTTCCGTACTAGGGATTCAGTACACTCCCCGATATTTGCTACTTTTTTCCGCTTTGACTGGGCTCTGCTATACTACTGGCATTGTTATCTCTTCATTTATTAGGCTCTTGTTCCACCCTGCTGCCATTGCTGGGGACCACTCCTTTTTAGCCTCAATTGAAGTGTCCGTTGTGTCATCTGAAGACCTTGTGGCATTTAGCGTATTGTCTGTTTCTCTAGTTACGCCGAATATTGGAAACATTTTAGTACCTTGCTCCATGTTGTCTACTAGTTGTTTGTCTCTTGCTTTCCTTTCACATTTTTTTTGTCTTCTTGTTAGTTTATTTGGTTTAGTTGAAATGCACGGTTTTAGAACAGGAGCACTCTTATTTCAGCTGGTTTTTATTTTGCTTTGTCATCTTCTTTCTTTTCCTCCTGTTTAAAGGGGTCTGATTGTGTTTTACTTTCAGCTTCTTTAAGCTTTGTGCTTGACGTATGTTTCTGTCTGAGGGCTATTATTTGTTCTAGGAGGGTTGGAAGGAGGCTAAGTGTAGTGAATGAAATGATGGATAGTCAGGTAGTTTCTTGAAGCTCTTTATTTCAAGAAAGATGTACAGGAGGAAACCCCACCAGGAACAGGATGGTCACTGCTCAGCCCTCTCTCATCAACTGTCATTCCACATCCACACCAGGCACACTAACATTCCACTCACTCTGTCATCCAGCATTCAACATTCCACACAGACATCACATTCATACTGGCTGAGCAGCAGGCAAGGAGATAACACAAGGTACAACATATCCCCTTTTCTTCAATGGAAATAAAACACAATCATATAATACATAGCAATATAAAAGTAAGCAAAAGATAAAACTTGCAATATATATGTATTTACAAAATAAGACCAGAATATCAAAGATAAGAGAAAGGAAGACTGAGTAAAAGACAAGCAGCAAGGAAAGAGTGCAAAAGAGAAACTGAGAAAATAGACTAAGCAAATATAGCTAAACACATCCCCTTCCGTTGGGAACATTAAAATTGTAAAATGCAATAATACCGATGTATGTATAGAATAACCACTGCAAAGAAGGCACAGCACAATAAAAGTGAGCACAGATAAAGAAAGGGTAAGGCTGATGCTAAGTACAAAGATTATGTAGGGTAAAAACAGTGAAAAGGGCGCGCGCACACCCCACACTGAATATGTATAGAGACCAGCTCTGAACAACCCTACAGGAGAAAATAACCTCTAAACTTAAAAAAACCAGCAATTACAAGAAGCACCCAAACATGCACCTAAATTTGCACCACAAAATCTGTACCATTGTAAGTAATAATCAATTAATTAAATCATCAAGGTAATACAGACTTATTGCTGTATAAAGCATTGAAAGTAATACAGATTCACTCGAATTGCTGTACCAAGCATTGAAAGTAACACAGACTTACTTAAATTGCTGTATGAACGTAAAACAGACTTATTTGAATAGCTGTATAAGGCATTGAAAGAAATACAGACTAGAATTACTGTATGAAGCATTAAACGTAATACGGACTTATTTAAATTACTGTATGAAGCATAAACGTAATACAGACTAATTAGAACAGCTGTATAAATCATCAAAACAAACAGACTTACTAAATATTTGTATAAATAATCATGAATGTAGAACAGCATACTTACTAGATAGCTGTATGGATTACTTAAATACAACACCTACATAAATTTCTGTATAAATCATCATCACTGCAATTGCTGAAAACTTTAAAACATACATAAAAGTAGTTTTAAATATGAGCTCCATGTACCATAGACATTCAAGGAGAGAAACAAGTTGAGTACCAACTTAGTCCAGAAGACGGCAGTAGGACCTTAACTAAAGTATTCCAAAATTAATGAAAAAGCACGAAGAACAAACATTTCACCCGAGTTAACGAACAAACTATTGCTCTGTAATCATTGTTCCACTAAAAAGTATAATTTAGTCTTGTCTGTTCTTCCTGGGACACCTCAAGACTCTAGAGGCCCACGATCAAAAGAAAACACAGTGCTCAGCGTGACAGAAACCGGCAATATGCTTCTCATAGTAACGCTAGCGCTTCTCTCACCATGACCCAAATGTGTTCGTAGTCTCCATTTACCTGGCGCTGTCAGAGCAAGCTTGAAATAGAAACGGGGAGCCTGTAATGGAAGCGTGCTGACACGTGAATGACCTGTGACCTGTGAAATTCCAGCGCGGGCAGAGCGTCAGAAGAACGCGCTTTACGGCCGCGTTAGACAGGAGTGACGCAACATGGGCTCCGTCTTCAAGATGGGTGGCGTGGCATTGTATCCTGTTACCATGGAGACGAACACCGGAATGGCTGGCAAAGATCGTCATGACGTTACACGCACCCCTCACGACCAGACACAGGCAAAGATTCTGAAACGTCATCATAACGAGGATGGCTTCACCGTGGAAGGAGCTCTCCGTGTACAAAGATGAAGGCAGTTGGCAGTTAGAGCAAAGTAAGAACAACTGTTCACAAAATGATTTCAGAGTTCCACACAATCGAATTTTCAATGGGAAATACTCGTTTTCCTTTCCTTTTTGTAGAAAAGTGTATTTTCCTTAAGAGTCACTCGTTTTAAAAACGGAAATCACTCGTTTTTTTTTTCTTTGCAGCAAACAGTATTTTCCTTAAAGGACAATTTAAATTTCTTCCTCACATCTGAATTTTAATGAAAACCACTCGTTTTCCCTTATTCTTAGTAAAAAGAGAGCGAATGTCAGAACAGCACTTGGCATTGAATGGTCTTTCAATTGTACACGTAAGGCATTTTCAAGGCAAGGTCAGACAATTCTCATAGGGTTTGTGACCTTGAGCTAGATCTGGCACTTATGAGAGAGTTTAGGGCGACCGATAACGGGGTCACTGGTGGGGTTTCAGAGTGCCAGGTAGCATAAGAAAAGTTTAGAAAATGTAAAAGTCCTTTACCTTAATGAATTCTTCTCTTTAGATTAGTATTGCTTGAAGGTACCTTGTAAATAGTATGTAGCACGCTGTAAGTTCTTCAAACGTCGCCAAAATGTAGTGAATGAAATGATGGATAGTCAGGTAGTTTCTTGAAGCTCTTTATTTCAAGAAAGATGTACAGGAGGAAACCCCACCAGGAACAGGATGGTCACTGCTCAGCCCTCCCTCATCAACTGTCATTCCACATCCACACCAGGCACACTAACATTCCACTCACTCTGTCATCCAGCATTCAACATTCCACACAGACATCACATTCATACTGGCTGAGCAGCAGGCAAGGAGATAACACAAGGTACAACACTAAGCTTGTCGATGATTGGGCCACAGGTGCACAGACTTCGCTCTAGCTTGTATTTTGATTGAGCTGCTATTATTAGCTTGTTAAGTTTATCCAGTTTGGTGTCTGTCCCTGCTATGGGTAGCGCTATGATGTTCATTAGCTCTATTTGGATGTCAAGCTCATCCGATTGCAAATTAAGTGCCTTTGCAGATGATTGAAAGGTGTCTATCACAGACATAAGGAGCTTATTATGCCTTGCTGGGATGTTTGCTTTGAGCCCATATGTTGTTCTGAACTTGACACAGGATTGCTGATTGTTGTTTGTCTGGTATTCTGGATAGGTATCATCGCTGTTTTATTTCTTTCTAGGTTTTTTCCCAAGTAAGGTAATTCCCCTTCATTTTGCATTGGGGCGTTATTGTCCTCGGGTCCCTCTATTTGGTTGAGTCTTGTGATGACTCCTCATTACTTCAACCATGAATTTTCTTGATCTTCCAGGTCGTTTACTTCATCTAAGCTAGTCCTGCTAATCTGAGCTTCTGTTCTGAGGGCCTGAAGTATGCTCACGTTTGTGAAGTCAATCAATCAATAATAGATGACCAGTAATCTTCAGTCTTTCCGCAAGTTTAATGAAGTAAACGGGATACACAGGAATAAATGTGCAGAGGGCTCAGGATGGTCACTCCAACTGACTACGGAGCAGTTCCAATCCTTGGCTCAAACATTCTATTATAAGTAATGCATGGAATACAAGAAAAGCACAAAGCAACATTCTAACATTAGTATATAATAAAAGTGCACTGACATATGCAGCGTAGACACCACACATCTCCCTCATTTTAACAAAAAATAAAAATTAACCACTAACATGAGCAAGAAAAGAATTCTTACAGTATTTACCTACTAGGAGTCCTTCTAGATCTTGAACACCTTCTGACAGTAGAAGAACTCTGACCATTATTAATCACTGGATCATTAACAGAGTTGGTTCTGGCTAATCAACCAAAATTCCACCATTGACCATTGTCTAATTTTGCAGCATTACCTTTAACTGTGACTATATGTGCAGGATCACTGGGCCCGATTCACAGAATGAACTTAAGACTCAATCCTAAACTTACTACTATTTTGGTATCCACAGAATGCCCCTACTCATTTTGGTATTCACAGAAGGCACTTACTCGTTTCGGTATTCACAGAAGTTAGGACTCCTAACTTTAGGACTCCTAAATGCCTTCTGTGAATACCAAAAGTCTTAAAATTAGAATTTTTCTCAATTTAGTAGTAGTAAAGTTAGGAGTCGTAACTTTAGGACTCCTAAATGCCTTGTATGAATACCGAAAGTCTTAAAATTAGGATTTTTCTCAAAGCAGATGTGCTTTTTGTTTTCAAGGCATCTGCTTGGAACTCCCCCTTGTTTAGGGGGGACCCCAACATCATCACCTCTCTCATCGCCTAATGTTTTTATTGAAAAAGTTCACTTTTGTGCATTGGTTATATGCTTTTGAACATGTAAAACTGCTATAACAAAGCATCTGAGGATGATGTTGATTTAACTGCTATATTACCCAGGGTAAGTAATAACTGAATTTGATTCGCTACTTTCTCGCTGACTCTTCATTTACTGGGAAGGTGGAGAGGTGGTCATGAGTGACCCTAAACAGCTGCCCCGCCTGTCTGATCATCGGCAGGTTAAATATGTCGCTGTCTTGAATGATTTTGGATATGGTCTGGAGACCATTTCTTGGTTTGTTTGTGAACTTGATAGGCCTGCAGACCGCTTTGGAGATACAGGGTGGCTGTGCACCCTCTGCCAGGAGACTTGGTGAAGTCGCGTTTTTCTTGAAAACGCCTGGGGTTTGACTAGTGTTTGGGACTTGTGATGCGCAGTATGATTTGAAGAATTGGTGCGGTCTGCGGACCGGTTTTTGGCCTTTGAGCATTCAGTATGGTCCGAGGAAGGATCTTTGAGAAGGAATTGGTCAGGTACAAGCAGCAAATCTGTTTCTCTTTATTCTTAAAAATGCCCTGTTTTAGCAAGTTCCGCTGTTTGAGGTCTCGTTGTTGCTCTGATGATGCTCGGTTGGAAGATAGGCAGCCTGCGCCTCCAAAAGGCACCCCAAACTTTGACATGTATGTGAAGTATGAACTTGGCCCTATTATGTTTAGTACATTATGGCACACATATACAAGAGACAACGCAGAGTTGTAGTGGCCTTTGACAGGTACCTTTGATGAACTGATATTGAACTTCTTGCAGGATAAATTATTTGCAAAAAGAAGCAAGCAGTCGATGTTTGACTATCATCGGGTATGTCAAAAGGAAGCTAAGCAAAGATGGATAAGAGCAGAGAAGTAGGCCCGGAGAGGGAAGACGCAGACCATAACGCAAAAGGCTATAGCGTACAAGAGAGATAAGATAGAGAAGGGTATAGAGTGTGCTAACCGGACGTTTAGATGCAATGCAATGTCTTTTGTTACATGCGAAGAGGGCAATCCCTTCATGGAGGATCTGCTAGATGTGCAGCCGCCACCTCCTTATGTCCTGCAAAGGGTATAAACAGAACCCACGCCGACCCAGCACCTTGCCTTCCATGCTCCTGCCTCCGGTTCCCCTGCCCTAAATCGGCCACTTCAGATGGAGCAGCCCACATTTCCTCTTCGGCTACATCAGCTGAGACTGTAGCAATTATAGGCCAATCTGCTTTGCCCATTGCCCCTGGCTCTTCACAATCTCTCTCACTTACATCCACCAGGCATACCTTAATGTCCCCAGTTCCCATAACATGTACAAGTGTGTCCTCCCCTCACTCACTTTCCTTGCCCTTGTTGTATGCTGGCACACTGGTGCGGAGACTGGATGATGGGGATTAGGAGGCTGTTAAGGAAAGAATGGGGCAAGTGTTAATTCGGTCTGATGTGGGTGATGCAGAGAAGAAGATTGTGGCTGATCATGCCTCTCAGTGGGACCGGAGTCCTATTTACAGTGTAGGATGTGTGGAGAGTATTGAAAGATTATGAGCTGTTTGTGCAACAGCATGCCCTCAAGCATATGTCGGCTACCCTGATTGGGCTGTGAGAGCAGTGTTTTAATGGTGTTGCCCCCGAATTATCTATGACTAGAAGCCCGTGCAGACGTTGTCCGGGTATGAATTGCTGTCGGCCAGTAGTATATTGTTTTGTAGAATTTCGTTTTGATAGCATTTCTTATCTGTGACAGGCCTGTGAAACGCTCCGATTCACAGTGCACTGCTGATGCACTTAAGAGGGTGCATTCAGTAGTGTGTGAACTCGAGTTTCCCTACTTTATTTTCTCCTTGCAATATTATATAGCGCGAACTCGACAACATGGCATGAGCACAATTTACATTACAGAAGAACACATTAATTTGTGGTAGGCACGGGGAGACAAAGCGATTTGCTTGGAATCACAGGATGTTAACCTAATGCCGAGATTCGAACGTAGCTCCCCAGTTCTAAAGTTTGCAATTCTAGAACTTGTGGCGGGAGGTGTGTCTAAAAGTGTATGTCGGTGCTGGCCATCAATGAGAGAGACCTGTGCATTTTTCAAATTGGTGGTGAAAAAATATGAGTATGTTGCTGGAGAAGTGGGCCGCCGTTCCACCAATGTACTTACCGTGGTAGGGTAAACACCCATTATTCAGCAACTTTCTTTCCGCAGACCATCACTCTGCATACTTTCATTATGAAAGTACCATGACTCCGCAATGCCATTATAACGCACGGCATTAAATTTTTTAAGCTTTTACCACGCATACATTTACAACGAATTTCGTTGTAAATGCATGAATGGTAAAAGCATGTTTTTTTTAATGTTTGGATAAGGTAAGTATGGGTATAGGGGTATATGTTTTGGGGTACTGAGGTATATGTTTTGGAGTGTTTGGGTATTTTAAGGGTTCAGATATAGTTTTGGGTTATGGGGTACAGGGGTAGTTTTAGCGTTTAGGGATAGGTATGGGTTTTGGGGTACAGGCGTATTTTTAGTGTTCAGGGCTAGGTTTGGGTTTTGGGGTATTGGGGTATTTTTAGGGTTCAGGGGTAGTTTTGGGTTTTGGAGTACAGGGGTATTTTAAGGGTTCAGGGCTAGGTTTGGTTTTTGGGGTACAGGGGTATTTTTAGTCTTCAGGGCTAGGTTTGGGTTTTGGGGTACAGGGGTATTTTAGGGTTCAGGGGTAGGTTTGGGTTTTGGGGTACAGGGTTATTTTTATGGTTCAGGGCTAGGTTTGGGTTTTTGGGTGCAGGGGTATTTTTAGTGTTCAGGGGTAGGTTTGGGTTTTGGGGTACAGGGGTATTTTAAGGGTTCAGGGCTAGCTTTGGTGTACAGGAGTATATTAGGGTTCAGGGTAGGATTGTTTTTTGGAGTATAGGGGTATTTGTAGGGTTCAGGGGTAGTTTTGGGTTTTGGGGTACAGGGGTATTTTAAGGGTTCAGGGCGAGGTTTGGGTTTTGGGGTACAGGGGTATTTTTAGGGTTCAGGGCTAGGTTTGGGTTTTGGGGTACAGGGGTATTTTAGGGTTCAGGGGTAGGTTTGGGGTTTGGGGTACAGGGTTATTTTTATGGTTCAGGGCTAGGTTTGGGTTTTGGGGTGCAGGGGTATTTTTAGGGTTCAGGGGTAGGTTTGGGTTTTGGGGTACAGGGGTATTTTAGGGTTCAGGGCTAGGTTTGGGGTACAGGGGTAATTTAGGGATCAGGGGTAGGTTTGTTTTTTGGGGTACTGGTGTATTTTTAGGATTTAGGTATAGGTTTGGGTTTTGGGGTATAGGGTATATTTATAGGGTTAAGATGGGTTAGTGTTTAAGGGTGTTGGGGTATTTTAAGGAGTAAGGGTGGGATTTGATTATGGGGGGCAGGGGTATTTAAAGGGAGCAGGGTGGACACCCGGAGCTGGAATGTACAGAACCTGGGAAGAAAAATCAATTACATTTTTGACACAACGCACACCCCGCACCCCCAGCACACGATATGAGACATGAATGAAGGACAGAATGAAAAACATCTGTTGATGGACAGAATGCAGAACAATATCATACATTCTGTCGGCATGAATCCATCATTTATTTTGCATTCCACACCACCCCAGTTCAGACATGGCCATGTGCAAATCAGCCTTGACCCTGTGCTTCATGGGAACATTCCAGACCAAACTGCCAAGCCATGTCTTTCCTGGAATTAACTCAAGCATCCTAGAACCAATTCCTGGCTATCAGCTGTCTTCAGCCAGAATAGCTTGACTCCAGTGGTCTGGAGAGCATCGAACTCACGTCTGAGCATACCCATCCCACTCGGGGTGACAAATGCAAAAACAACAGTTGATGGACAGAATGCAGAACAATGTCATACATTCACTCCAGTACAGAGATCTGGGCCTAAATACATCGTTTTTTTGTACTCCACAACACCCCAGTTCAGACATGGCCATATGCAAATCAGCCTTGACCCTGTGCCTCATGGGAACAGTCCCGCCCGAAGGGCGGGACGTACCACACGCCCCCAGCATTTGTCACGCCCCCCCCCCCAGCACAAACCCACAGCCCAACGCAGACACGCCCACAAGGGACTACTTTTCTGGCATGGTTCTTTTACTTTTTAAATGTATATGGTGGGCGTCTGCATAGCCTATGTCCTTCTGCTGCAACTGCCTTTTCCAATGCTGTATTGGGTGTTGTGCTTGGTGCTGTGGTTCCTGAGATTACCCGCCTCAAAGGTTTGGGCTCTCTCTTTATTATATTAGTATAGATATTTGGGACAGTATGTTTGCAGCTGGCATGGGCCCTGATGACGTTTTTAGTAATGTTACCACGTTGATTGGATACCGAGGCAGGTTGATCCAGAAGAGCCAGATTGCAGTGTCTCAGTTCCTGATGAGGGAGGTGTATCCCATCTACCACCCCAAAACACCAGAGCTTCAAAATGGGCAGGACCAAGTCATCAGGCAGCGAGTAGAGGCCCGTTTCCCAGAACAGTGGGTTTATACTCCTTGGAAAAGGATGATGTTTTGTCTCTTAAGACTTAGTTGCCCGACCCTAGGAAAAATCTGACTGCTTATTACAAAGAGTTGATAGAGGCTGCATATTCGACGGTGATGACGCTGGACGATATTGAGATGTTTTCAGTTTTCTGGTGCTGGTTGATATTTGGTAGTAAACAGAAACAAGAGTAAACCAGTTATCCCAGCTGAGACCGGGCGAATATAGTAACAATAAGATAATGTCTCAACTGGTATATCATACAATGGGACAGTGTAATGTGTGTATCAATCACCGAGCACAGAAAGGGTACACAGGAGACCAGGTAAGAGTGGAAGGGTTGTTATTTGCATATATAAGAACAATTTACAACTAAATTGCAATAACCATAACACCAAATGTGCACTGGAAGTGTTTACAGTTAATAAACGACGCAGAGACGATACGTGATTATGAAAACAACTTGAGGCGGCAAAAACAAGGCAGTGGATAAAACAAAAGTATTTACAATCTTAAAACATGATTTCATTCTTTGCATTATTTGTGAATGACCTGTAGGTTACCGCGAATAGCGTGGTTAAGTCGACGGCGTTTCGACCTCTGTTAACTTGAGGTCATCATCAGGACAATGGTTACACGATTGGAAGTGTGCTCTGGCAGCGAGTAGAGGCCCGTCTGGATCTGCTCTTTGTTTTCAAGGCATCTACTTGGTTTCTTCCCCTAGGTTAGGGAGGATCCAAAAATCATAACTTATCTCACTGCTTACTAAATTTTAAATGGCACATTTGTAAAATTACTATAATGATTTTCAGCATATAAAGACAGATATTTGTTACCTTACATAAATTATTTTAGGTGTCTGTTTTATTGCCTCCTCACCTGCCAGGGGCGACCTGGTGATTGCCTAAAGCCCAGAAACTGTCACAGGCCAAATGTTGTGGCCGGCATGCCAAAGTGTTCTTGAAGAATGTCAGCAGCCCGAGTGATCCACGGATATGATGGTCCGAGCAGTGAGAGACGTCGCAGGAGTGGGAGGTACCACCTCAGAGCCAGTCCATCAGCCACTTCTCATTCGAGGGATTATGGGGCAGATTTACGAGTTCTGGTGCATCTCTGCAAATCTGCAGGGATGCGCCAGAACAGATGCAACATGCAATACCCTCCCTGCGCCACCCCGAATGCGTCGCATTACAATGCGGTGCACCGTTGCGCAAGGATAGGGAGATGCATGTCGTATCATGTGGCATAAGGGCGGCGCATTGCTGGAGTCGTGTCGCAAGCGCAGCGCGGCTCCAGCAATGCTCAGGGGCGCCCTATGCCTACCATGCTGCGTCACTCCTTACGCCTGCTACAGGTGCAGGGTTTTGACGCAGCATGGACGTAAAAGTGACTCAGTGAAATCTTGTAGATTAAACTGCGTCCCTTTTATGAGGTGTTCCTTCAACGGAACGCCCACCCTGCGCCGGAACGCCCACATGAAACCTAACGCAGGTTTCATGTGGCGCCGGGCTTTACAAAGTGACGCATTTCCCTAGATGTGTCACATTGTAAATAAGGAGCAACATGGTGCATGGTTTACGCCACTGCTGCGTCACAGAAGTGACGGAACGGCGGCATAAATGTGGCGCAAGGGGCTTGTAAATCTGCCCCTATGTTTTAATCTGCTGCAAAGTTTAAAAGAATGTAGGGCATATTAGCAAGACCTCATTAAAATGATCGCCGTTTTAGCGGCAGGAAACTGCAGCTAAAACGGCGATAGTGGGCTTGCTAATATGCGTTATAGAATTTCAATAGAAGCCCAGGTTAGATGTGGCAGGACATCTAACCTGGGGCTTCTATTGGAATTCTATAAAGCATATTAGCAAGCCCATTATCGCCGTTTAGCGCAGTTTCCTGCCGCTAAAACGGCAATAATATTAACAAAGTTCTTGCTAATATGCCCTGTGTTTCTGATCTCTCAATCTCTGGTCTCTCTCTATCTCTCTCTCTCTCTCTCTTTCTCTCTTTCTCTCTCTCTGTTATCTATTTGTGTTACTGTTATGTCACGCAAAAACTTTTGATATGTTGGAATTGTTTTTTTCATTCAATACAAAGGATTAATATTATGTTTTGGTGGGTTCGTCCAGAGGGGTGTGTCTCTGTAGGCACCCAGGACATTCAGCATTGTGGTAGGGCGTATGTATAGGAGGGGCCGGAAACCCGAAGGCAAATAAAAAGGGGCAGAGGAACCCGAGGCGGGCTATTAGAGTACATCACAAATGTACTACTTGTGTGTGTCCTCTTCGTTATGCTGCTTCTAGGCCTAGGCCCGATAATCAGGATAACATTGTCAGCATCTCGTTGTTCGAGAACCAATATATGGCCTCGATCATAATGTGGCTGTCGTATCCGCACGGTAGGAGGATTGTACTCACCAATTTGTCCTAAGACTCTACCCTGATTTATTTGATCCACATAATGGCCAAATAGGTTGCGAAT